>NC_053038.3:421970699-422336592 GCF_002575655.3 Aegilops tauschii subsp. strangulata | reverse complement strand
TGTTGACACAAGAAAAAAATTGAAAGCAATAAGAGGCTATGGATATCGTTTCGTCCCCATAGGTGGGACGTTCCCGACCGAAACAATCATGCTTGTTCTGAGAATCTCTGGTTTGTGAGAAGCAGATACCCAAATCTTCCCCAGGTGGGACAAAAAATTTACCACGGCATGTTGATGCCGCTCCATGATAGCATGCCAAGTTTCATGAATTTCAGACGAGTTTTGGATTTACTAGAATTAAAAACCAGGTATCTCAATGTTTTGCCGGCAATCAATGGTGCCCTGGTCTTTGAAATTCTTTACCATTTCTTGCACGGGACCTAAGCATGCACCCAAGGACACAGATTTGATTTCTCAACCAATTTATATGCACTTGAGCATGTGCATGTAGTTCAAATTTGAATTATGCACATAAATGCATTAAAAACTCAGTTAATGCATAAAAATGTCCAAACAAACCCCGAAAAATAACAAAAATTGACACAACACTCCTGTTGTTCTACGTTGACACGGGAAAAAATTGAAAGCAATAAGAGGCAATGGATATCGTTTTGACCCCAAAGGTGGGACCTTACCTAGTGAAACCATCATGCTTGTTGTGAGAAGCTCTAGTTTGTGAGAAGCATATACCCAAACCTGCCACAAATGGGACAAAAGTTTACCACGGCATGTTGATGGCGCTACATGATAGCATGCCAAGTTTCACGAATTTCACACGAGTTTTGGATTTACTAGAATTAAAAACGAGGTATCTCAATGTTTTGCCGGCAATCAGCGGTGCCCTAGTGTTTGAAATTCAGTACCACTTCTTGCATGGGACCTAAGGATGCACCCAAGGACAGAGATTTGAGTTTTCAACCAATTTATATGCACTGGAGCATGTGCGTGTAGTTTAAATTTGAATTATGCACATAAATGCATTGAAAACTCAGTTAATGCATAAAAATGTCCAAACAAACCCCAAAAATCACAAAAATTGACACAACACTCCTGTTGTTCTATGTTGACACAAGAAAAAAATTGAAAGCAATAAGAGGCTATGGATATCGTTTCGTCCCCATAGGTGGGACGTTCCCGACCGAAACAATCATGCTTGTTCTGAGAATCTCTGGTTTGTGAGAAGCAGATACCCAAATCTTCCCCAGGTGGGACAAAAAATTTACCACGGCATGTTGATGCCGCTCCATGATAGCATGCCAAGTTTCATGAATTTCAGACGAGTTTTGGATTTACTAGAATTAAAAACCAGGTATCTCAATGTTTTGCCGGCAATCAATGGTGCCCTGGTCTTTGAAATTCTTTACCATTTCTTGCACGGGACCTAAGCATGCACCCAAGGACACAGATTTGATTTCTCAACCAATTTATATGCACTTGAGCATGTGCATGTAGTTCAAATTTGAATTATGCACATAAATGCATTAAAACTCAGTTAATGCATAAAAATGTCCAAACAAACCCCGAAAAATAACAAAAATTGACACAACACTCCTGTTGTTCTACGTTGACACGGGAAAAAATTGAAAGCAATAAGAGGCAATGGATATCGTTTTGACCCCAAAGGTGGGACGTTACCTAGTGAAACCATCATGCTTGTTGTGAGAAGCTCTAGTTTGTGAGAAGCATATACCCAAACCTGCCACAAATGGGACAAAAGTTTACCACGGCATGTTGATGCCGCTACATGATAGCATGCCAAGTTTCACGAATTTCACACGAGTTTTGGATTTACTAGAATTTAAAACCAGGTATCTCAATGTTTTGGCGGCAATCAATGGTGCCCTGGTGTTTGAAATTCATTACCATTTCTTGCATGGGACCTAAGCATGCACCCAAGGACACAGATTTGATTTTTTAACCAACTTATGTGCACTGGAGCATGTGCATGTAGTTCAAATTTGAATTATGCACACAAATGCATTGAAAACTCAGTTAATGCATAAAAAGTAGAAACGAACCCCGAAAAATCACAAAAATTGACACAACACGCCTATTGTTCTATGTTGACACGAGAAATTTTTTGAAAGCAATAAGAGCCAATGGATATCGTTTCGTCCCCAAAAGTGGGACGTTCCCTACCGAATGCTTGTTGTGAGAAGCTCTGGTTTGTGAGAAGCATTTACGCAAACCTGGCCCAAATGGGACAAAAAATTTACAACGGCATGTTGATGCCGCTACATGATAGCATGCCAAGTTTCACGAATTTCAGACGAGTTTTGGATTTACTAGAATTTGAAAACCATGTATCTCAATGTTTTGCCGACAATCAACGGTGCCCTGGTGTTTGAAATTCATTACCTTTTCTTGCATGGGACCTAAGCATGCACCCCAAGGACACAAATTTGATTTTTCAACCAATTTATATGCAGTGGAGCATGTCCATGTAGTTCAAATTTTAATTATGCACATAAATGCATTGAAAACTCAGTTAATGCATAAAAATGTCCAAACGAACCCCAAAAAATCACAAAAATTGACACAACACTCCTGTTGTTCTATGTTGACATGAGAAAATTTTTGAAATCAATAAGAGGCTATGGATATCGTTTCGTCCCCAAAGGTGGGACGTTCCCTACCGAAACCATCATGCTTGTTGAGAGAAGTTCTGGTTTGTGAGAAGCATATACCCAAATCTGCGCCAAATGGGACAAAAATTTTACCACGGCATGTTGATGTCGCTCCATGATAGCATGCCAAGTTTCATGAATTTCAGGCGAGTTTTGGATTTACTAGAATTTAAAAACCAGGTATCTCAATGCTTTGCCGGCAATCAACGGTGCCCTGGTGTTTGAAATTCATTACCATTTCTTGCATGGAACCTAAGGATGCACCCAAGGACAAAAATTTGATTTTTCAACCAATTTATATGCACTGGAGCATGTGAATGTAGTTCAAATTTGAATTATGCACATAAATGCATTGAAAACTCAGTTAATGCATAAAAATGTCCAAACGAACCCCGAAAAATCACAAAAATTGACACAACACTCCTGTTGTTCTATGTTGACACAAGAAAAAAATTGAAAGCAATAAGAGGCTGTGGATATCGTTTCGTCCCCACAGGTGGGACGTTCCCTACCGAAACCATCATGCTTGTTGTGCGATTCTCTGGTTTGTGAGAAGCAGATACCCAAATCTTCCCCAAATGGGACAAAAAATTTATCACGGCGTGTTGATGCCGCTCCGTGATAGAATGCCAAGTTTCATGAATTTCAGGCGAGTTTTCGATTTACTAGAATTTAAAAACCAGGTATCTCAATGCTTTGCCGGCAATCAACGGTGCCCTGGTGTTCGAAATTCATTACCATTTCTTGCATGGGACCTAAGGATGCACCCAATGACACATATTTGATTTTTCAACCAATTTATATGCACTGGAGCATGTGCATGTAGTTCAAATTTGAATTATGCACGTAAATGCATTGAAAACTCAGTTAATGCATAAAAATGTCCAAACGAACCCCGAAAAATCACAGAAATTGACACAACACTCCAGTTGTTATATGTTGACACGAGAAAAATTTTGAAAGCAATAAGAGGCTATGGATATCGTTTCGTCCCCACTGGTGGGACGTTCCGTACCGAAACCATCATGCTTGTTCTAAGAATCTCTGGTTTGTGAGAAGCAGATACCCAAATCTTCCCCAAATGGGACAAAAAATTTATCACGGCGTGTTGATGCCGCTCCGTGATAGCATGCCAAGTTTCATGAATTTCAGACGAGTTTTGGATTTACTAGAATTAAAAACCAGGTATCTCAATGTTTTGCCGGAAATCAACGGTGCCCTGGTGTTTGAAATTCATTACCATTTCTTGCACGGGACCTAAGCATGCACCCAAGGACACAGATTTGATTTTTCAACCAATTGATATGCACTTGAGCATGTGCATGTAGATCAAATTTGAATTATGCACATAAATGCATTGAAAACTCAGTTAATGCATAAAAATGTCCAAACGAACCCCAAAAAATCACTAAAATTGACACAACACTCCTGTTTTTCTATGTTGACACGAGAAATTTTTTGAAATCAATAAGAGGCTATGGATATCGTTTCGTCCCCAAAGGTGGGACGTTCCCTACCGAAACCATCATGCTTGTAGCGAGAAGCTCTGGTTTGTGAGAAGCATATACCCAAATCTGCCCCAAATGGGACAAAAATTTTAGCACGTCATGTTGATGTCGCTCCATGATAGCATGCCAAGTTTCATGAATTTCAGGCGAGTTTTGGATTTACTATAATTTAAAAACCAGGTATCTCAATGCTTTGCCGGCAATCAACGGTGCCCTGGTGTTTGAAATTCATTAGCATTTCTTGCATGGGACCTAAGCATGTACCCAAGGACACATATATGGTTTTTAACCAATTTATATGCACTGGAGCATGAGCATGTAGTGCAAATTTTAATTATGCCCATAAATGCGTTGAAAACTCAGTTAATGCATAAAAATTCCAAATGAACCCCGAAAAATCACAAAATTGACACAACACTTCTGTTGTTCTATGTTGACACGAGAAAGTTTTTGAAAGCAATAAGAGGCAGCGGATATCGTTTCGTCCCCAAAGGTGGGATATTCCCTACCGAAAGCATCATGCTTGTTGTGAGAAGCTCTGGTTTGGGAGAAGCATATACCAAAACCTGCCCTAAGTGGGACAAAAAATTTACCACGGCATGTTGATGACGCTCCATGATAGCATGCCAAGTTTCATGAATTTCAGACGAGTTTTGGATTTACTAGAATTTAAAAACCTGGTATATCAATGTTTTGCCGGAAATCAACGATGCCCTAGTGTTTGAAATTCATTGCCATTTATTGCATGTGACCTAAGCATGCACCCAAGGAAACAGATTTGATTTTTCAACCAATTTATATGCACTAGAGCATCTGCATGTAGTTCAAATTGGAATTATGCACATAAATGCATTGAAAACTCAGTTAATACATAAAAATGTCCAAATGAACCCCAGAAAATAACAAAAATTGACACAACACTCCTATTGTTCTATGTTGACATGAGAAAAAAATTTGAAAGCAATAAGAGGCAATGGAGATCGTTTCATCCCCAAAGGTGGGACGTTCCCTACCGAAACCATCATGCTTGTTGTGAGAAGCTCTGGTTTGGGAGAAGCATATACCCAAACCTGCCCCAAATGGGACAAAAAATTTACCACGTGATGTTGATGCCGCTCCATGATAGCATGCCAAGTTTCATGAATTTCAGACGAGTTTTGGATTTACTAGAATTTAAAAACCAGGTATCTTAATGTTTTGCCGGTAATCAACGGTGCCCTGGTGTTTGAAATTCGTTACCATTTCTTCCATGGGACCTAACCATGCACCCAAGGACACAGATTTGATTTTTCAACCAATTTATATGCATTGGAGCATGTGCATGTAGTTCAAATTTGAATTATGCACATAAATGCATTGAAAACTCAGTTAATTCATAAAAATGTCCAAACGAGCCCCAAAAAAATCACAAAAAATGACACGACACTCCTGTTGTCCTATGTTGATACGAGATAAATTTTGAAATCAATAAGAAGCTATGGATAAAGTTTGGTCTCCAAAGGTGGGACGTTCGCTACCGAAACCATCATACTTGTCGTGAGAAATCTGGTTTGTGAGAAGCATATATCCAATTCTGCCCCAAATGGGACCAAAAAATTACCACAACATGTTGATGACGCTCCATAATAGCATGACAAGTTTCATGAATTTGAAACTACTTTTGGATTTACTAGAATTTAAAAACCAGGTATGACTACTAGGGAAAACGTTATACACAGAACTTTAGCAGTACCGCTTGTTAAAAACGCCCGCTACTGCTACATAGCAGTAGTGAGTGCGAAATAAGCACGCTACAGATGTATATATATCAGTAGCGCGTGTCGGCGAAAACTCGCTACTACTAAAATTCCAACCACTGAGCCGATGGGCTACACATAGTAGTAGCGATCTTTGGAGAACAGCGCTACCGCTAATATTCTTATAGCAGCGCGTTTATGTGTAAAGCGCTACTGCTAACTAAAATAAAATAAAATGAAAAACAAATAGAAAAGTAAATGAAAATGAAAGAAATAGAAAAAGGAGCGAGGAAAAATATAAAATGTAAAGAAAAATAAACAAAAAAGGGAAAAAAGGATGAAGGAATAGCAGTAGCGCGTTTGCTAAAACACGCTATAGCTAAATTAGCTATAGCGCGTTTTCCCTAACGTGCTACCGTTATTTTTGACTTAACGCAAAAACGGTTTCCCCCCGACCACCACTTCTCCCCCAAATCCCTCTCCCCGCCACTTCGCCGTCGTCTCCCCCACTTCGTCGTCGCCCCCACTTCGCCGCCGTCTCCCCCACTTCGCCGTCGCCCCCACTTCGCCGCCATCTCCTGCCGGCGTGGACGCCGCGCTCATCCTCACCGCCGCCGCCCGAGGCCGCCCAGCCTCATCGCCGCCGCTGCCTCTCGGGCCGCCCTTGACCTCACCGTCACCGCCCTCAACCTCACCGCCCCCGAGCCCGCCCAGGACCGCCGACTCCCGATCCCGAGCCCGCCCTCGCCGCCCCTACCTTCACCGCCGAGCACCTCCCCGCCACCGTCTCTCCCCTCTCTGTAAGCCCCCCCACCCCTCCCCCACCCCCTCTAGTCTCTTTGCTTTTTCTTCCTCTGCCATATTAATTAGCAGTAGTAGTAGATGTTAATTAGTACTAGGGTTCATACATAATGATTTTTAGTAGTAGTAGATGTTAATTAGTAGTAGTGATGGTACTAGTTAACTAGGGCAGTATGGTTAATAGTAGATCTTTTTTTAGTTAGGGTAATAATAGATGTTAAGTAGTAGATAATGTAGATGTTAATTAGTTCAATAGGGTTTAGTTTTTGAATTGAGTTTGTTTAACTAGATGTTAATTAGGGCATTAGGGTTTAGTTTAGAGTAAAGTTTAGTTCAGTAGTTAACTAAACATAATCTATATTTGGTTTTTCAATTGAGTTTGAGAGAGCATGAGATTTGTGTAGATTTTCTTTAAGTGTCAAACGCTAGGACATGCAAATTTGAAGTGGTCAGGATATATGCAAATTCCTCAATTGTGTTTGCCCATGTTTCGATTGTGCCCAAGTGGCCTTTTGTTGTTTCTAGGGAATGAAGCTGAGTGGCCTATGTTTTGCCAGAATGTTGATTCATTTCCGTTTCGGCAAATTTCAGGTTCTCGATTTGTCCACTTTTTAGCAAAGGTCATGCCGAAATTTTCTGTGAATTTCAGCATGACTTGTGCTACAAACTAGGACATATCGAGTGCCCGGGATTTGCCGCACCGGGAAGGAGTCAACGTTCCTGCAAAACATAGGCCTTTTTATGTCATTATTCATTTTATTAGGTCTAGAATTAATTGACTAGACTTAATCGTAGGAAACATGGCTAGCAACGATGAAGGACAGGGTTCTGGTTATTGCGACGACATCTACATGGCGGCAGATGAATTTTTGAGCCTTGCCGATGATCAACCGATGTTGTTGCTGGGCCCACTGGTCGCATCAGGGACTTAGACCGACACGCAGACCGGTGTTGAGACTGAGACCGGCACTGAGACTGAGACCAACGCTGAGACTGAGACTGAGACCGGCGCTGCCTCGGGGAGCGGAGCCGGTGTAGAACCGAAAGCAAAGAGGCAACGGCTTCCTAACAAACTCATGACTACTAGACTGGTGGTCACGGAGGTGGACGACGACAATTTTGAGCCAACCGCGCCCGATGAAGCGCGCGCGTGCTACGACAATCAAATAGGCTGCATCGTACGGACAACCGCCACCATCAACGATGAGAAACTACAGAAGATAGATAATATGAGGCCCTCCCTCCTAAAGAAGCTGCACCAGATATTCTTCTTCCCGGGCCGGAATGAAAAGGATTATAAAGATCCAGATAAGGACCCGAGAATGAAGAAGATAAACAAACACGCCATGTCCAAGTTTAGCGACGCGTTGGCCGCCTGGAAAGCAAGGGTGAAAGCAAAGATCGACAAAAAGGAACCCTACTTCGAGATTGTAAAGGATAATCCGACAATCATGGCAGAGCACTTTGAAATATTCAAGGCGTCTTGCGAGGCCGAAGATGCCAAAAAAAGTCGAAGTACATGAAGGGGCTTCAACAGAGGAACATTGCGTCCCACCACCTCGGAAGCCGTGGTTACGGCGGGAGGAGGTCCATATGGGCCAAGCAGGATGCGGAAGCCGCGAGTCTGGGCATCCCAGACCCCTTGGCGGAGTTCACCGTCCCGCACGAGCGTGACGTCCTCAGGGCCCGGCACCGTTGGGACCCAGTGAAGAAGGTTTTCGAGACGAACGCGCTCACGACAGAGTTCATGAGACTGCTGGTAATTTTACTTTCCGATCAATTCGACAACACGTTAGTCAAATTTGTAAATGGTCCTTGTGCCTTTTGTAGAGACAGCAGCACAGGATTGCGGCCGAAAGCGACTCGCCGTCTGAGGCGTTGGCGAGGCCCAAGTGGGACACTCCATTCAACCGGGCGTTGAACATATTGAAACAAATCCCGGTGGAGACTCGACTGTCGTATGGACGCGTGCACGACGTCAGAGACGGCGCCACGTGGAAGAAGTACTACCGTGAGACCACGGAGGAGAGAAAGGAAAGACGGAGGTTAACTCAAGAAAACATCAACAAGAAGGTTGAGATTGCGGTTGAGAAGAAATCATCTCAGACAGTCGCAACAGCGGTAGCTGCCGCAAAACAGGCGGTTGTAGATATGTCTACTTCCTTGGTTCCGGCCGTTTTCAATTGGACCAGGAAAAATCCAGAAAAAATGCAGCAGACTTTCCCCTTGCTGACTTCATCGGGAGCAACTCGACTAGCATTGCACCAGCACCTGCAGCTGCACTTGCTCCCGCACCGGCTCCCGCACCTGCTCCGGCACTGGACGTGGTCGGCGGTGCTTCGTCTTTGGCTGAGCTCGACGCCCTCATGGTATCTGTCACACCGCCCCCTTCAATAAATGTATAATCTCCCGTTTTCGTTGCCTTTCGGATGTCTCACGTCGCAGACTTTTCTTTGCAGGCCGACGAAACCCCGTGCACCATATTGTACACCATCGGCGACCAGAAGGTGGACGTGGCGAAGGCGACGATAATGAAGCCTAAGGAACCATTGTTCCACAGCCGGCCGATCCCCCCGAACGTCTTCAAGGTTTCCGTGGCTAGTGTCAAACCGGGCCACAAGAATTTGCCTCCTCTGGTACTAGTGGGGGATGACGACGAGACACCATGGCGGCTTGGTGATTGTTGCAATGGGTGGGTCATGTTGTGGCCAAAGAGTCTGCTTCGTCTGGAGGCGGTCGGGAGCACACCCACGAGCACGCAGCCTCAGCAAGGTATGAACATCAACACCCCACCTACCCAATTAGCGTTGGGTGTCGGGTTGGGTGATAGCGGACGGGGAAAGAAAGAGGCTCCATTAGTCGCTGATGACGTCGCCATGGATGAGGATGACGATGACGATGGCACTCAATAGTATGTCTATACTGGCGCCTACTCAGGGTTTGAGCGTCATGAGTCGGTGCCTGAATTGCTGCCTCCGGAGGCTCAACGTATTATAGACGACCTTCCGGCAAAGAAGCCTAGGAAGAGACCGAGGAAAGGCAAGAAAGCTGA
This sequence comes from Aegilops tauschii subsp. strangulata, assembly GCF_002575655.3. NCBI lineage: Eukaryota > Viridiplantae > Streptophyta > Magnoliopsida > Poales > Poaceae > Aegilops > Aegilops tauschii. The sequence goes on along the minus strand of NC_053038.3, from coordinate 422,326,928 downwards.
TTCTATGATCCAGCCGCCTCAGCAGCCTCGGGTTCAAGATCGTATAGATATCCCCGGTGTGGATAAATGGCATATCCCCGGTCAACCAATCCTACATGCAACAGCGCTAGGGGCCAGATTCGGCGATCTAAGGAGACTTCATGACGATGTGCTGCGGATAGAGAAAGGCCTCATCACCTCGAAAGATCCAGGATACCCACTCTACGTGGTTAACGTTCCGCGGCAATTGTCGTACGTCGACTTCTTCCCCGCGGATAAGTTCTTCCTTCGATTTGATTACATATTCAACATGTTTCACATGAAGAAGCTGGATTTTACGTTTGTCCGCCTTTATGCCTTGCACATGAACTACATCATCGGGGTTGAGCAGATACCTCATATCTGTGTCACTGACCCGTACTTCATGCACGAGGGCTTCTTGGGAGTCTGCGCAAAGCACCGTGAATACGCGAGGGAATACATCGTCAATTTCATGCTCGCCAATAAGGACAAGGAGGCGATTCTCGTGCCTTATCATCCCCTGTAAGTCATCCACGCGGATATCCTTCCTTCGATTTCAATCATTCATTTGCATGGTGGCGGCTAATTATTTGAGGTGTACTTATTTTGCGCAGCGGCGGGCGCGCCGTCCTCATCATACTCTACCCCCGATACTCCCACGCTCTTTACTTGGACTCGTCGAAGAACATTAACAAAAAGGATTACACCCACATCAAGGATGTTCTCGACAGTGCTATGTTTTACTACGACGCACGGGGTGGAGAGGTCAAGGACAAGAAGAGAAGGGGCGGCAGGCCAGCCTTCGGCCATAAGACCGACTTCTGCTGCATCCAGCAACCGAGTGATTCTCTTAATGATGGATTCTATGTCCTACACCACATGCTGGAGTACAGACGGGATCACCAGAACCTTCGCATGTCACCTACATCCGGCGATGCCCATATTCTGCAATGGGCAAAGAACGTAGGAGATATCGAGGATCATCGACTTCGAGCTGAGTTCTATCACATCCAACGCGAACTTGCCCAAATCATCATGAAGGAGGTCGTCGGAAAAACAGGGATGTTCTACGAAGAAGGAGAAATCTTGTGGGAAGATGTCCGAACACGGGTAGCCTCTCAGCGTCTCGACCTGAAGCCTTTCACTAGGCTCGGGGACTATCTCCCTGACTTGGATCGATGGCACGACATGTTGGAGTGATTGTCGATATATGACAATGTGTCAGTTTAGTCCATACTTTCTGTATGACGAAACTTTGAGTTATGCACGACGAAACTTTATTTGTGATGTAATTAAACCGTCCTCCTTGACTACCGACGATCACTCTAGTTAGGGCATTTTGGGTACGATCAACTTTGTTATTTATGCTTATGATATGTTGCTTCTATTTTTGCCAAGTCTATCTCTTTCTGTTGCTCAACTATATATGTTGCATATCATCGAATCATGTGACGATGCAAGTGCATAGATCATCGATTGGGAAGAAGTGCTACGCCAGGAGTATATATACGAAGAGTGGCCGGAGTGTCAGGCCCAGGTGTACCGGTTTCCGGTTTCCGAGCGACAGGCAGTAGTTAGTTTAGGTTCACGCTAATGCGAGAGAGGGATAGTTCCGCTCTCATTCAAAGTGATAGCTCTTCTCGCGTATATCATTGTTTAGATATGGATGACAATGTAGTTGCAAGTAATCGAGACTTGTATTGCTATTTTCGAGATGATGACGAGAGACCACTTTGTGTTGGATGATGATTATCATGATGACATGATTTGATGAGACTAGTTTTATGTATATGCTATGATTACATTTGTATGTGTACGATATGCTAAAGATTATTGTATAAAGCCTATTCAAATACAAAACAAATATACAGAAAAAACTAATAAAACTAGCAGTAGCGAGTGGAACAAAGTTAGCAGTAGCGCTGCCTTACCAGTAGCGCTTCCTTCTAAAAAGCGCTGCAGATATTAGCAGCAGCGCTCTTCACCAAAGTGCGCTATTGCTATCCATGTATAGCAGTAGCTGGGACGACAGGCGCTACTGCTACACGTTAGCTGTAGCGCCTTATTAGTAGCGCAACGTTCCGCGCTACTGATAGGCAAAATACCCGCGCTACTGCTAGGGTTTTCCCTAGTAGTGTATCTCAATGTTTTGCCGGCAATCAACGGTGCCCTGGTGTTTGAAATTCATTACCATTTCTTGCATGGGACCTAAGCATGCACCCAAGGACCCATATTTGATTTTTCAACCAATTTTTATGCACTAGAGCGTGTGCATGTAGTTCAAATTTGAATTATGCACATAAATGCATTGAAAACTCAGTTAATGCATAAAAATGTCCAAATGAACCCCGAAAAGTCACAAAAATTGACACAACACTCCTGTTGTTCTATGTTGACATGAGAAAAATTGTGAAAGCAATAAGAGGCAATGGATATCGTTTCGTCCTCAAAGGTGGGACGTTCCCTACAAAAAATTTACCACGACATGTTGATCCCGCTCCATGATAGCTGATAACCCACAAGTATAGGGGATCAATTGTAGCCTCTTTCGATAAGTAAGAGTGTCGAACCCAATGAGGAGCTAAAGGTAGAACAAATATTCCCTCAAGTTCTATCGACCACCGATACAAATCTACGCATGCTTAACGTTCGCTTTACCTAGAACAAGTATGAAACTAGAAGTACTTTGTAGGTGTTTTTTGATAGGTTTGCAAGATAATAAAGAGCACGTAAATAAAATCTAGGGGCTGTTTAGATAAAGACACAATAAATTTAGTATAGCGAGTGTGGAAAAGTGGTGGTAGGAGTTGCGAAATTGTCCCTAAGCAATTGACTACTTTACTAGACCGATAGCAAGTTTTATGTGGGAGAGGCCACTGCTAGCATGTCATCCCTGACTTGGAATTCTATGCACTTATGATTGGAACTATTAGCAAGCGGACTACTAAATTTCATTAAGGTAAAACCCAACCATAGCATTGAGATATATTGGTCCCCTTCAATCCCCTATGCATCAATTTCTATGCTAGGCTGAAGCTTCTGTCACTCTTGCCCTCCAATACATAGTCCTATCAACATACAACTAACCCTACGGTGTGATCCACGCGCACGCTCATATGATGGGCACTAAAGGATAGCAAAATAACCACAAGCAAATTAAATCAATCATAGCAATTCATCAACCACCGAAAGGACAACGAAAATCTACTCAGACATCATAGGATGGCCACACATCATTGGATAATAATATGAAGCATAAAGCACCATGTTCAAGTAGAGGGTACAACGGGTTGCGGGAGAGTGGACCGCTGTAGATAGAGGGGGGAGGGTGGTGTGAAGATGGCGGAGGTGTTGGTGAAGATCGTGGTCATGATGATGGTGGCCACGGCAGCGTTCCGGCGCCACCGGAACAGAGGGGGAGAGGGGCCCCCTTCTTCTTCTTCTTCCTTGACCTCCCCCCTATATGGGAGAAGGGTTTCCCCTCTGGTCCTTGGCCTCCATGGCATGGGAGGGGCGAGAGCCCCTCCGAGATTGGATATGTCTCTTTGTCTCTCTCTGTTTCTCTTTTCTGGTATTCTGCCCTTTCGACGTTTCTTATATATCCGGAGATCCGTAACTCCGATTTGATTGAAACCTTCGCCCAGATTTTCTCCGAAAATTAGCTTTCTTGCGGCAAAAGAATAGTAGCAACGGCCTTACAAGGGGCCCACGAGGGTAAGGGGCGTGCCCAGGGGGGCAGGCGCGCCCCCTGCCTCATGGCCACCTCGGGCGCCGTCTCGCGTTGATTCTTCCTCCCATATATTTCAAATATTCCAAAAATATTCTATGTCCGTTTTTATCCCGTTTGGACTCCGTTTGATATGGGGTTTCTGCAAAACAAAAATATGCAATAAACAAGAACTGGCACTGGGCACTGGATCAATATGTTAGTCCAAAAAATAGTATAAAATGTTGCCAAAAGTATATGAAAGTTGCATAATATTGGCATGGAACAATAAAAAATTATAGATACGACGGAGACGTATCAGCATCCCCAAGCTTAATTCCTGTTCGTCCTTGAGTATGTAAATGATAAAAAAGATAATTTTTGATGTGGATTGCTACCTAGCATAATCTTGATCATGTAATCTAATCATGGCATGAATATTAAGACACGAGTGATTCAAAGCAATAGTCTATCATTTGACATTAAGACAATAATACTTCAAGCATACCAACCAAGCAATTATGTCTTATCGAAATAACATAGCCAAAGAAATCTCATCCCTACAAAATCATATAGTCTGGCAATGCTCCATCTTCACCACACAAAGCATTCAAATCATGCACAACCCCGATGACAAGCCGAGAAATTGGTTCATACTTTTTAACACGCTTCAGCCTTTTCAACCCTCACGCAATACATGAGCGTAAGCCATGGACATAGCACTATAGGTGGAATAGCATATGATGATGGAGGTTTGTGTGAGAAGACAAAAAAGGAGAAAGTCTCACATCGACGCGGCTAATCAACGGGCTATGGAGATGCCCATCAATTGATGTCAATCTGAGGAGTAGGGATTGCCATGCAACAGATGCACTAGAGCTATCAGTATATGAAAGTTCAAACTGAAAGTAAGTGGGTGTGCATCCAACTTGCTTGCTCATGAAGACCTCGGGCATTTGAGGAAGCCCATCATCGGAATATACAAGCCAAGTTCTATAATGAAAATTCCCACTAGTATATGAAAGTGATAACTCAAGAGACTCTCTATATGAAGAACATGGTGCTACTCTGAAGCACAAGTGTGGTAAAAGGATAGTAACATTGCCCCTTCTCTCTTTTTCTCTAATTTTTTTGTTTTCTCTTTTTTTTTCCTTTTTTTTGGTGGGCTTCTTTGGCCTCTTTTTTTTATTTGGGCTTCTTTGGCCTCTTTTATTTTGATAACCTCACATGGGACAATGTTCTAATAATGATGATCATCTCACTTTTATTTACTTACAACTTAATATTACAACTCCATGTCTAGAACAAAAATATGACTCTATATGAATGCCTCCGGCGGTGTACCGGGATGTGCAATGATCTAGCGTAGCAATGACATCAAAAAATGGAAAAGCCATGAAAACATCATGCTAGCTATCTTACGATCATGCAAAGCAATATGACAATAAATGCTCAAGTCATGTATATGATGATGATGGAAGTTGCATGGCAATATATCTCGGAATGGCTATGGAAATGCCATGATAGGTAGGTATGGTGGCTGTTTTGAGGAAGATATAATGAGGCTTATGTGTGATAGAGCGTATCGTATCACGGGGTTTGGATGCACCGGCGAAGTTTGCACCAACTCTCGAGGTGAGCAAGGGCGGTGCACGGTACCGTAGAGGCTAGCAATGATGGAAGGGTGAGAGTGCGTATAATCCATGGAATCACATTAGTCATAAAGAACTCATATACTTATTGCAAATTTAATTAGCCCTCGAAGCAAAGTACTACTACGCATGCCCCTAGGGGGATAGATTAGCAGGAAAAGACCATCGCTCGTCCCCGACCGCCACTCATAAGGAAAGCAATCAAAGAACACCTCATGCTCCAACTTCGTTACATAATGGTTCACCATATGTGCATTCTACGGGACTTGCAAACCTAAACACAAGTATTTCTCAATTTCACAATTACTCAACTAGCACGACTCTAATATCACTACCTTTATATCGCAAAACTATTGCAAGGAATCAAACATATCATATTCAGTGATCTACAAGTTTTATGTAGGATTTCATGACTAACCATGTGAATGACCAATTGCTGTGATCTCTCTAAATAGATATAAGTGAAGCAAGCGAGTTCAATTCTTTCTACAAAAGATATGCCCATGCTCTAACAAACATAAGTGAAGCAAAAGAGCATTCTACAAATGGCGGTTTTCTATGCGAAGAGAAACAGGCAATCCAAACTTCAAATGATATAAGTGACGCACATGAAGCATTCTATAAAGCCATACTCAAAAGATTTAAGTGAAGCACAATGAGCATTCTATAAATCAACCAAGGACTATCTCATACCAGCATGGTGCATAAAAGAAAAGTGAAAACTAAATGCAAAAGACGCTCCAAGATTTGCACATATTGCATGAACGAAACGAATCCGAAAACATACCGATACTTGTTGAAGAAAGAGGGGATGCCTTACGGGGCATCCCCAAGCTTAGACGCTTGAGTCTCCTTGAATATTTACTTGGGGTGCCTTGGGCATCCCCAAGCATGACCTCTTGCCTCTCCTCCTTATCCTCATATCGAAACATCCTCGATCTTCGAACACTTCATCCACACAAAACTTCAACAGAAAACTTGGTGAGATCCGTTAGTATAATAAAGCAAATCACTACTCTAAGTACTGTTTCAAACCAATTCTTATTTTGTTTTTGCATTGTAGCTACTGTAGTATAACTTTTCCATGCCTTAATCCACTGATAGAAATTGATAGTTTCATCAAAACAAGCAAAATATGCATCAAAAACAGAATCTGTCTAAAACAGAACAGTCTATAATAATCTGAACATTCACCATACCTATGGTACTTCAAAAATTCTGCCAAAATTAGGACCAATAAAAAATTTGTATAGAAAGACAGTGCAAAACGTTTCAGAACCATTTTATGTTCCAATAAAAAATGTAAAATCGCGCACTACAGCCAAAGTTTCTGTCCTGCACTGCACAAACCAACAAGCGTCGTAAACATCCGAAAGGCAAACCTTGGCACATTATTTTTATAATACAATGGAATTGTACAAGGGGATAATTATTTTTGTTGAAAAGTTTCTGTAATCAAGATTCACAAAGTTTCCGTGAGCATGAACAAAGTTCAAGGAGCTCCCCCACTTCAACAATGCTTGTCTCTCTCACTTTCACTTTCCTTTTTGAAAAAGTTTTGGGTTCCCCTCTTTATTTTTTTGTTTTTAAACTATATGAAAGCACTCAACATAAAAATATGACTCTATAAAACTTCCAGGTTGTCTCCCTGGCACCGCTTTTTTTAAAGCCATTAAGCTAGGCATATAGTGCTCAAGTAGTGAATCCACCCGGATCCCAAGGTATATCAAAGCCAATTTTAATTAGCAATGATTTGGCATTTAGTAGTGAGCACAAAGCAACATATATCAAGCAATAACGAAGTCTAACTCTCTTCCTATGCATCGGCATGTCATAAAAGAACAATTCATGCACACAAAGTAAAGGCCAATGCATAGTATAAACAGTTTCTTGCAATTTTATCATGTTGGAAACATAGAGAGGCGGAGATGTAGTTCCTCTCTTATAATAATTGCAAGTAGGAGCAGGAAGAACATGCATATTATATCTATCAAAATCATCATGTGCAACGGTAAAAGGCAACCCATCAATATAATCCTTAATAAGGGCAAATTTCTCCGATATAGTGTAGTCAGGAGAATTCAAAAAGATAATAGGACTATCATTTGTGGGTGCAATAGCAACAATTTCATGTTTAACATAAGGAACTATAGCAAGTTCATGTCCCTAAGCATAATTCATATTGGCATCTTGGCCACAAGCATAGCAAGCATCATCAAAAAGGGATATTTCGAAAGAATCAATGGGATCATAACAGTCATCATAGCAATCATCCTTCGGTAAGCATGAAGGGAAATTAAACAATGTATGAGTTGAAGAGTTACTCTCATTAGAAGGTGGGCACGGGTGATCAATCCGCTCTTCCTCCTTTTGTTATTCGCTCTCCTCCTCATCTTTTTCATCCAATGAGCTCACAATGTCATTAATTTCTTCTTCCATATGGTCCTGCAAAATATTAGTCTCTTCTTGGACAGCGGAGGAGTACTCAATATATGGTTTAACATAGGCATTAGAAGCATAATTATCATAACAATATTCAAGTATGCCAAAAATTTCAGATTTGTAAAGAGTAGCATCATACTTTTCAATCAAAGAAGCAATTTCATAAGCACCCTTAAAAGCAACAAATTCTTCAATTTGTTGAACATCATAGTAATTATAAACACCCTTAGCATAAGAAGATACGATTCCATTATCACTAAACTCACATTGGTAGGGAAGGTGTTTCTTAGGGTCTTCAGAACAACAAGTAAAATCATATAATTCACATAAATTCCAGGCATAGCATTGCATAGTATTAATTTGATGCTGTAAATGTTTCCCTTTTTGAGATAAGCGGTGTCGCACATAACAAGCATGCTCATCTAAAGATTTGCCCTCAACTAAGCTAGTTGGGGTTTCAGCACGAGCACAAAGGGATTGAAGATGATCCATGTAAAAATCTTCAAGAGTGTGATAGATTTTGAGTGGTTCTTCAACCATTGGTGTAGCAGGTACAACTAATTTTTTTGGTATTTTGGGTTTCCTACCCATAACTAAAGATCGAAAACAAGAGCACAAAATAAAAGCTACTTAGTGATAAAGCAAACATGCACACACGAGAATATTCACCCCACGCTATGACTCCACGACAACGGCGCCAGAAAAAGGTCTTGATAACCCACAAGTATAGGGGATCAATTGTAGCCTCTTTCGATAAGTAAGAGTGTCGAACCCAACGAGGAGCTAAAGGTAGAACAAATATTCCCTCAAGTTCTATCGACCACCGATACAACTCTACGCACGCTTAACGTTCGCTTTAACTAGAACAAGTATGAAAATAGAAATACTTTGTAGGTGTTTTTGGATAGGTTTGCAAGATAATAAAGAGCACGTAAATAAAATCTAGGGGCTGTTCAGATAAAGACACAATAAATTTAGTATAGTGAGTGTGGAAAAGTGGTGGTAGGAGTTGCGAAATTGTCCCTAAGCAATTGACTACTTTACTAGACCGATAGCAAGTTTTAGGTGGGAGAGGCCACTGCTAGCTTGCCATCTCTGACTTGGAATTCTATGCACTTATGATTGGAACTATTAGCAAGCATCCGCAACTACTAACGTTGATTAAGGTAAAACCCAACCATAGCATTAAGATATGTTGGTCCCCCTTCAATCCCGTATGCATCAATTTGTATGCTAGGCTAAAGCTTCTCTCACTCTTGCCCTCCAATACATAGTCCTATCAACATACAACTAACCCTATGGTGTGATCCACGCGTGCGCTCATATGATGGGCACCAAAGGACAACAACATAACCACAAGCAAATTAAATCAATCATAGCAATTCATCAACCACCGATAGGACAACGAAAATCTACTCAGACATCATTGCACGACAACACATCATTGGATAATAATATGAAGCATAAAGCACCATGTTCAAGTAGAGGGTACAACGGGTTGCGGGAGAGTGGACCGCTGTAGATAGAGGGGGGAAGGTGATGGAGATGTTGGTGAAGATGGCGGAGGTGTTGGTGAAGATCGTGGTGATGATGATGGTGGCCACGGCAGCGTTCCAGCGCCACATGAAGAGAGGGGGAGAGGGGCCCCTTCTTCTTCTTCTTCCTTGACCTCCTCCCTCAATGGGAGAAGGGTTTCCCCTCTGGTCCTTGGCCTCCATGGCATGGGAGGGGCGACAGCCCCTCCGAGACTGGATATGTCTCTCTGTCTCTCTCTGTTTCTGCGTTCTGGTATTCTGCCCTTTCGCCCTTTCTTATATATCCGGAGATCCGTAACTCCGATTGGATTGAAACCTTCGCCCAGATTTTTCTCCGAATATTAGCTTTCTTGCGGCAAAAGAATAGCAGCAATTGTCATACGAGGGGCCCACGAGGGTCGGGGGCGCGCCCCCTGCCTCCTGGCCACCTCGGGCATCGTCTCGCGTTGATTCTTCCTCCCATATTTTCCAAATATTCCAAAAATATTCTCCATCCGTTTTTATCCCGTTTGGACTCCGTTTGATATGGGGTTTCTGCGAAACAAAAATATGCAACAAACAGGAACTGGCACTGGGCACTGGATCAATATGTTAGTCCCAAAAATAGTATAAAAGTTGCCAAAAATATATGAAAATGGCAAAAATATTGGCATGGAACAATAAAAAATTATAGATACGACGGAGACGTATCAATAGCATGCCAAGTTTCATGAATTTTAGACGAGTTTTGGATTTACTAGAATTTAAAAACCAAGTATCTCAATGTTTGCGGCCGAGTGACGGTTGCAGGGTGTTTGATATTCATTCCCATTTATTGCATGGGACCTAAGCAGACAACCAAAGACACAGATTTGAATTTTCAACTAATTTATATGCATTAGAGCATGTGCCTGTAGTTCAAATTTGAATTATGCACATGAATCCATAGAAAACTCAGTTAATGTATAAAAATGTCCAAGCGAACCCTGAAAAATCCAAAAAATTGACACAACATTCCTGTTGTTCTAAGTTGACACTAGGAAAAACTTTGAAATCAAGAAGAGGCAACGGATATCGTTTCGTCCAGAAAGGTGAAACGTTCCCTACCGAAACCATCACACTTGTTGTGAGAAGCTCTGGTTTATGAGAAGCTTATACCCAAACCTGCCCACAAATGGGAAAAAAATTACCACGGCATGTTGATGCCACTCCATGATAGAATGCCAAGTTTCATGAATTTTGGAGGAATTTTGGATTTAGTAGAATTACAAAAGCAAGTAGGTCGACGTTTGATGGAGAGCCACGGTGCCGTGGTGTTCGAATTTCATCCCCATTTCTTGCATGGGACATAATCATAAACCCATGGACACATATATGATTTTACAACCCATGTTAGTGCACCGGAGCATGTGCTTGTAGTTTAATTTTGAATTGTGCACCTGAAATGGCTAGAAAACCAATTTAATGTGTAAAATGTTCAAACGAACCCTGAATAATTCAATTCTTTTACGACACAAATATAGTTGCATTTTCATTGCAGATAAAAGGTCTAGCAATTCAAACGCCGTCCATTACCGCTATGACCCCATTATGTAATTCAAATCAAGATGAAAAATCAAGTAGATCGCACACAGTTTATTATCACCAACCGTGTGAGATGCAGCACAAAATATCCTGGAGCACCGTCGGTGTATATATAGTACGCCTATGGCTTAGGCGAGAAGGTGCGTCGGCTACAGTCCACAGCCGGCGTCTCAAGAACACTAGCTCGCTCCCCAAATATCATTTCAGTGTTCCATCGTCGCCGGTGAAAGATGGGCACATGGACCCGCGTCGTGAGGGCAAGTTCGATGGCCCACTCCGGCGAGAACACGGCCACAGCCGCCATGCGTGTGCTAACAAGGTGCATGAGCGCGGCCGCAATCTGCGACCGGGCGGCCAGGGCAGCCCAAACGGCCGCTGTTGCTTCTCATGTGGCGGCAGCAACATCTGCCTCGGGGATAGTAACTGGCGAGAGCGGCACAGCAGCTGTCCATTCCGCAGCGGCAACCTTAGCCCTGAAGGAGGCCGCCCACGCCCAGCTCGTGGCGGTCACCGCACAAATCGAACGAAGCTTCTCCAACAACGGTCGGCAACCCATGGCCGAAGAGTTGGCAATCGCCGAGAGCATTCGAGCAGCCGCCCGTTCATCCGCCGCATACCTTGCGACGACGGAGCCCGTCCAAACAAAGATCGCGGCCGCCCACGCCCAGCTCGTGGCGGCCTTTTCCAAAGAGATGGCAGACACGGATGGCGAGATACTTGCCAAGTATGGTGCGATGGATGCCAAGGAGCCCCTTTCCCAGGAGACCCTCGGGCGCGATCTAGACATGGAGGCAGCGGCGGAGATCGACGAGCACCAGTCGTAGTAATAGTACTCTTTGTTTGTTTAATTAAGAGCGCCAGTCTTTAATTTGTTAGAGTAATGTTTAGGTCAGCTAGCTCTGTTTAATTGCTGAACTTGCTCGATTAAGAAGTGTGGGTGTGCTGTAGTCTCCTTTGTGTACCCTAATTATGCAATGACGTGGATGACCACTGTAACCATGGAAATTCGAACCGAAATTTTTGACGTTCAAACTCATCACACGCGGGTTAAGCTATCTGAATCGTTTGTGATGTTCACATATCGTATACAGTTCTGAATAAGGGACCGTGTCAGATGACACTTTGCGCGCCAGTTTTTTCGTTGAAGCGATTCCAAATTTTCGGCTTTCGCGGAAATATCTACCTCCCCACCCCTCCCCCTTACCTAAACCACATTTCCCCTATTTCCGCCTTCCTTTCAAGTTGAAACCTTCACTCCTTGCTTGCAGCGCCGCCTCCTCGCCGGTGACCCTCCTTCACACTGCTCGGCCACGTCTATCTAGGCAGGTAATCCACACCCGACCCCCATCCTCCTCCTCCTACTCCCACATCCCACATGCCCCGACCGCCGGCACGAGTGCGACACCTTCCACCCAAATCACCGACCGCTCCACCAAATAAGTGCCGCCCTAAGCCATGGTGCACGCAGTTTAGCCAGGATCTCAAGGAGCATTTGGCAGCGGAGAAGCAAATCGCGGCCGCACGCGCGGATGAGGTCGCGATGGCTGCCATTCGTGCCGACCCCTAGATCTTGGAGGAGCACCTTGCCATTTGCTAGCTACGCCGGTTAAGCATGCTCGGTTTACCCGTTGCGTGTGCTGCTCCTGCCTTTCCTTCACAAATTCTAGTGAATTGTGCTATCTAATTTTGCCATGCAATCTAGTGTATATGTTCTATATGTTGTGCAGTATGGTGCTCACTTATTAACTATTTTGTTAGTTACTTGTCATCTTCAGTTAACTGCTTGGTTCAATTCTTCAGGCTGCTATTTTGTATTGTCTTCCATGTGAGAAATAAATTGAATTTATCTTTACAAAATACATGAGAAACGAATACAATTGCTATATTTCCAAGTTGTCAAGCAAGCTTGGTTTGGTTAAACATTGTGCAATGTGGTGCTCATTTAACGTTTGGTTGATTTGTGTTGCGGTGTTTAGTTAACTATTTGGTTCAATTCTGCAATGCGATGTTCAATAGTTGTGGGTGCATCTGTTATTGTATACGATGTGAGGAATAAATTGAATTTGGCTATAGTAAATACATGAGAAACAAATACAATTGCTATATTTCCAAGTTGTTAAGCATGCTTAATTTGGTTAACTGTCTGATCTTCTATTAGGAGTATGTTATATTGTGCAATGTGGTGCTTAGTTAATGTTTGGTTCATTTGTTGTGGTGTATAGTTAACTGCGTGGTTCAATTCGGCAATGCGATGTCCAATTGTAGTGGATAGAATTTTGTACTGTTGTGCATGTGAGGAACAAATTGAATTTGGCTGCACTTAATACATGAGAAACATATACAAGTGCTATATTTCCTAGTTCTTAATCATGCTTGGTTCGGATAAATGGGTTTTCCATGTGGCTTGAATTAATCGGATGAATCTGCGATGTGCTTATTTTTCATCAACATATTTTACTGATAGCATGCGAACCCTTACTTAACCTGATGACTAACTACCATATATGTGCTGCAGGGAAACAATGGGAAGCACTGAGGTTTACAATCGAGGATAGCACGTGCATGGTCTATTGTCTAATAGCACATTATTGTGCAATTGCAGGAACCATTCTAATATTTAGGTTTTTAACAATTTGGTCGTGCACATGTAGGTCCTGCTGTCAGAAGTTTCGACCCACTATTCGACCCTTTTTGCATATGGGGAAATGAGTTGTCCATGAATATCAATCAAATCAAGAAACTCAGAAAGATTGTTAGGATAAAGAAATTAGCGACAAAAACAACAAGATCTTTGTCTCTGCAATGAAGAAGACATCACTTCACTACAAGATGGTACTAACTATTATACCTTGCCCTTTTTTGTTCCTTTACCCCATTTCCAATATAGAGAAGATATTTATGAACATTCTTGTTTTTAGGCCTTTCCAAAGCAGTTCACTGATGACTACCGCTCAAACCACCTCTATGGTCAGGAGGCGAGGAAGGTTTTCATACAACACCCACGGTTCAATATTGAAGTGTTCCTGAAGAGGACGAAGGACTGTCGGTGTACAAAAGTAGGGGCCCTTCTTTGTACCCCTTTACTTGTGCACGGGCAGTAAGAGCCGCACCTACGGCCACATATAGCGGGGCAGAAGTGGAAGCAAAGTCACAAGATACCAGAGTTGTGCTCAAGACTAGAAGCATGAAGAGCAGAGGGGCGAGGTGAAACTCCCCAGGCAAGGCCCTTGCCGGGGCGGCCTTCACGGCCCTGGCAAGAGCCTTGCCGGTGCAACTTGCCGAACACCGACGGGGCCGCCACCCTTGAGTCTAAAAGTTCCCACGCCGTCAACCACACTGGAGCCAAGGCTCGGGAGGCGCCTCCATGGTGGCATGCAGATCTTTGTGAAGACAAAGGGCCTGCGAGGCCTAGATAGGAACCAAAAAATAAGAGAATAGCGAGGCCCCTTGCCGAGGATGCCCACGAGGCCCCGCAAAGCTCCTACCAAAGATACCCACGAGGCCTCGGCAAGACTCTTGCCGAGGGCGCCCGCAAGGCCCCGGCAAGACCCATGCCGGGAATATCAGCAAGGCCGCGGCAAGGCCTTGCCGCCCCGTCGCCGCCCCAGCTCAGCGGCCGACCCACCAACTAAGCAGGTACCCACGTGGTGGTACGTGGCTCCTAAGCCAACTAGTCAAGCACCTACGTGGTGGCATGCAGATCTTGGTGAAGACCATGCCACCACATCAGCTCAGCAGCCTGCCAGCCTACATGGCGCTGCATGCCTCATTGGCCTGGACGCGTGTCGGAGCAAGGCAAAGCGGCGAGGGAAGGGACGGGCCTCGTTACCGCCCCCGATAAAGTAAGATGACACCTAAGTAGCGCATTTAATGCATTTTGTCCTGTGATGTCAGAGATAAACTCGACTACTGTACAACTTTCCACCTCCTGTGTGCCACTGTGGCAGCCCCTTTGACTATAAAAGGAAGCTTGTGGCGTACTGAGAGAGGATTCGGACTTTTTGGACCCTGCACGCTTTGTAGCTAGTCCAAGAACACCAGATAAACACAAGCCAGCAGGAGTAGGGTATTATGCATCACTTGCGGCCCGAACCTGGATAAATTTCCCGTGTTGGTCTCTTAAACCCACTCTTTCCACAGCCGCACGCCCGCCGACCGTAGAAGGGATTCTCCGTGATCCCATAGGTGTCATTTCCACTGACATCTTTGGCGTGCCAGGTAGGGGGCGCAAGCTGTGAAAATCCGGTATGAAGGTCAGCGCATCGACTTCATCATCACCATGGCCCCCAAGAGAATGGGGATCACAGTGATCAGGTCGCCCGGAGCCGGCCCATCCATGCCAGCGTGGGCAGGCGACCGGGTGGCCACGAATGGGGCCAGAGACGTGGCCCGCGAGCATCCACGACACTCTGGCAATCGGAGCCAGGCGAGCGGCATCGTTCGAATCCAAGATGACGAGCCGCACGCCGCTGGGTCCGGGGACGGGGCCATGCTACCCACGGGCGGCGCGGCAACCTCTACGGTGCCCCAGCTGGCACCCGTGCCACGGCCTTCCCAGGCCACGCGCGAAGAGCGACACCGCGATGCCGGAGCCCCTGGGCACCGCCGAGGGAATAGCCCTGTGCCCCACTCGCAGGACGCACCAGGCCGGCGTGCGCGCTCAGACGCCGGCAGAAGCGGCGTGCGACCGCGAGACCGTGACAGAGCCCCTTCTAATCTGGTTAGAAGCCGGAGCGCGTCACGGTCTACTCAGCTCTCATCGCTGCCCACACCAGCAGAAGCGCTGGCGCACGTGCAACTGCTCCTCGACTTCCCTCATGCTACGGAGAAGCTCGACGAGTGGAGGACCACCATCCGAAGCCTTGTCAGCTTCGCCAACAATGACGAGCCGCTCCCAACGGGACCCTCATGCCGGCATTCTGTCGAACCGGTGCATGCCGGCAGTGGGGGGACCGGAGATGTTGCGACCATGGTGCACTCTCCTCCCCCGCAGAAGCGACAGCAGCCACCGGCTCGTCAGGCCAACGCCTGTGACAATGCTTCCACAGCGTCATCCGACCCGCGAACCCGCTGCGACCAACGTCGAGTTCTTTGAGAGAGAGCTCAGGAAGACGCTCGAACTACGATTGAGCGACGGCGCGCCATCAGTCAGATCAACGTGTGGGGCCTGCTGTAGACCGCCCAGCGCCGGGGGGCCCTGGCGGCCTGCCTTACGAGGTGGGTTGTCCGGCCTTTACCTGAGAGCTGCGGCAGTTCCAGTGGCCCTCCCACCGCACGTTCAAGCCAGATGTTGGGGAAAAGTACAACGGCAAGACTCACCCCGTCGTAGTTCCTCAACATCTACACCATCGCAATGCAAGCCACCGGGGCTCGCGACGATAAGGTTCTCGCCAACTACTTTCCATTGGCACTTAATCCCAACGTCATGCCATTTCGCACCCCGCATGGCAAGTGGCAAGCCATGATTTAGATGGATTTAGATGGCAACTAGGGGGACACGTGGCGGGCGAGCCAAGATTTAGATGGCAAGTGGAACGGCCGTTTCGCACCCCGCGAATGTGGGGCACGTATGCCATGATGGCCACGACCCGAATCCACCTAGTAAATGAGCCGCGCCCCTACGTCTTCCCCTATTTTTATGGGGGGGGGACGCGGGCCACCTCTTTACTATTAAAACCGCGGGGTGACGCAAGCATGATGCGGTCACTCCACGCACGACCCCCACGTCACGCATTCAGCACGGGTCTTTGTGGAAGCGCAACTGGCGTGGGAAGTTACTGTGGTAAAACTCAGCCCAGGCCTAGCCCAACAATGCGTCACGCTTATGTGTGGCCCAGGCCCAGTGGCTCCAGTCGGTGTACAAAAGTTGAGGCCCTTCTTTGTACCCCTTTACTTGTGCACGGGCAGCTAGAGCTGCACGTACGGCCACACTTAGCGGGGCTGAAGAGGAAGAAAGTCACGAGACTACCAGAGCCGTGCTCAAGACCAGAAGCATGAAGAGTAGAGGGGTGAGGTGAAACTCCCCCGGCAAGGCCCTTGCCGGGACGACCTTCACGGCCTCAGCAAGAGCCTTGCCGGGGCAACTTGCCCAACACCGAAGGGGCCGCCACACTTGAGTCTAAAAGTTCCCACGCCATCAACCACACTGGAGCCAAGGCTCGGGAGGCGCCTCCATGGTGGCATGCAGATCTTTGTGAAGACAAAGGGCTTGCGAGGCCTAGATAGGAACCATAAAACAAGACAACAGCGAGGCCCCTTGCCGAGGATGCTCACGAGGCCCCGGCAAGGCTCCTGCCGAAGATACCCACGAGGCCCCGGCAAGACTCTTGCCGAGGGCGCCCGCAAGGCCCCGGCAAGACCCTTGCCGGGAATATCAGCAAGACCGCGG
Source organism: Aegilops tauschii subsp. strangulata (assembly GCF_002575655.3). NCBI lineage: Eukaryota > Viridiplantae > Streptophyta > Magnoliopsida > Poales > Poaceae > Aegilops > Aegilops tauschii. Next base: position 422,309,642 of record NC_053038.3, on the reverse strand, counting down.
CAAGGCCTTGCCGCCGCGTCGCCGCACCAGCTCAGCAGCCAACCGACCAACTAAGCAGGTACCCACGTGGCGGTACGTGCCTCCTAAGCCAACTAGTCAAGCACCTATGTGGTGGCATGCAGATCTTCGTGAAGACCTTGCCACCACACCAGCTCAGCAGCCTGCCAGCCTACATGGCGCTGCATGCCTCGTTGGCCTCGACGCGTTTCGGAGCAAGGTGAAGCGACCACGGACGAGACGGGCCTCGTTATAGTCCCCGATAAAGTAAGAGGGCACCTAAATAGCGCATTTAATGTGTTTTGTCCTATGATGTCAGAGATAAACTCGACTACCATACAATTTCCCACCTCCTGTGTGCCACTGTGGCAGCACCTTTGACTATAAAAGGAGGCCCGCAGTGTACTGAGAGAGGATTCGGACTTTTTGGACCCTGCACACTTTGTAGCTTGATAGGTCTCCAACGTATCTATAATTTTTGATTGTTCCATGCTATTATATTATCTATTTTGGATGTTTAATGGGCTTTATTATACACTTTTATATTATTTTCGGGACTAACCTACTAACCAAAGGCCCAGTGCAAATTGCTGTTTTTTGGCCTATTTCAGTGTTTCGCAGAAAAGGAATATCAAACGGAATCCAAGCGGAATGAAACCTTCGGGAGAGTCATTTTTTGAACAAACACAATCCAGGAGACTTGTAGTGGATGTCAAGGAAGCAACAAGGCGGCCACAAGGTAGGAGGGCGCGTCCCCCACCCTTGTGGGCCCCTCGTGGCTCCACCGACCAAAATCTTTCACCTATATATATACTCATATACCCCGAAAACATCCAGGAGCACCACGAAACCCTATTTCCACCGCCGCAACCTTCTGTACCCATGAGATCCCATCTTGGGGCCGTTTCCGGTGCTCTGTCGGTGGGGGAATCGATCACAAAGGGCTTCTACAACAACACCATAGCCTCTCCGATGATGTGTGAGTAGTTTACCACAGACCTTCGGGTCCATAGTTATTAGCTAGATGGCTTCTTCTCTATCTTTGGATCTCAATACATGTTGGGGAACGTAGCAGAAATTCAAAATTTTCCTACGTGTCACCAAGATCAATCTAGGAGATGCTAGCAATGAGAGGGGAGGAGTGCATCTACATACCCTTGTAGATCGCGAGCGGAAGCGTTCAAGAGAATGGGGTTGATGGAGTCGTACTCGTCGTGATCCAAATCACCGATGATCCTAGCGCCGAACGGATGGCACCTCCGCGTTCAACACACGTACGGAGCGGGGACGTCTCCTCCTTCTTGATCCAGCAAGGGGGGAGGAGAAGTTGATGGAGATCCAGCAGCACGACGGCGTGGTGGTGGAAGTAGCGGGATCCAGACAGGGCTTGGCCAAGCGCAAGCGGGGAGGAAGAGATGTCACGGGAGGGAGGGAGGCGCCAGGGCTTGGGGTGCTGCTCCCATGCGCCTCCCCACTATATATAGGGGTGGAGGGGCCTGGTTTCTTGCCCTCCAAGTCCATTGGGGCATTGGCAAAGGTGGGGGAAAGAAATCCCATCATTTCCCTTCCCCACCGATTGTTATCCCCCTTTTTTAGGGATCTTGATCTTATCCCTTCGAGATATGATCTTATTCCTTCTAAGGTGGGATCTTGGTGCGCCTTGACCAGGGGTGTGGGGCCTTGCCCCCACTACCCACGTTCATGTGGGTCCCCCCATGCAGGTGGGCCCCACTTCGGAACCTTCTAGAACCTTCCTGGTATAATACCGAAAAATCCCGAACATTTTCCGGTGGCCAAAATAGGACTTCCCATATATAAATCTTTACCTCCGGACCATTCCGGAACTCCTCGTGACGTCTGGGATCTCATCCGGGACTCTGACAACTGTCGGTTAACCGCATACTAATATCTGTACAACTCTAGCGTCACCGAACCTTAAGTGTGTAGACCCTACGGGTTCGGGAGACATGCAGACATGACCGAGACGACTCTCCGGTCAATAACCAACAGCGGGATCTGGATACCCATGTTGGCTCCCACATGTTCCACGATGATCTCATCGGATGAACCACGATGTGGAGGATTCAATCAATCCCGTATACAATTCCCTTTGTCAATCGGTACGTTACTTGCCCGAGATTCGATCGTAGGTATCCCAATAGCTTGTTCAATCTCGTTACCGGCAAGTCACTTTACTTGCCCGAGATTCTCATCGGATGATCCTATGGCTAACTCCTTAGTCACATTGAGCTCATTATGATGATGCATTACCGAGTGGGCCCAGAGATACCTCTCCGTCATACGGAGTGACAAATCCCAGTCTCGATTCGTGCCAACCCAACAGACACTTTCGGAGATACCCGTAGTGCACCTTTATAGCCATCCAGTGACGTTGTGACGTTTGGCAGACCCAAAGCACTCCTATGGTATCCGGGAGTTGCACAATCTCATGGTCTAAGGAAATGATACTTGACATTTGGAAAAGCTCTAGCAGACGAACTACACGATCTTGTGCTATGCTTAGGATTGGGTCTTGTCCATCACATCATTCTCCTAATGATGTGATCCCGTTATCAATGACATCCAATGTCCATAGTCAGGAAACCGTAACCATCTATTGATCAACGAGCTAGTCAACTAGAGGCTCACTAGGGACATGTTGTGGTCTATGTATTCACACATGTATTATGGTTTCCGGATAACACAAATATAGCATGAAAAATAGACAATTATCATGAACAAGGAAATAGAATAATAACCATTTTATTATTGCCTCTAGGGCATATTTCCAACAGTCTCCCACTTGCACTAGAGTCAATAATCTAGTTCACATCACCATGTGATTAACACTCAAAGTTCACTAGAGTCAATAATCTAGTCCACATCACCATGTGATTAACACTCAATGAGTTCTAGGGTTTGATCATGTTATGCTTACGAGAGAGGTTTTAGTCAACGGGTCTGCACCATTCAGATCCGTGTGTGCTTTACAAATCGGTATGTCATCTTGTAGATGTAGCTACCACGCGCTACTTGGAGCTATTCCAAATAACTACTCTACTATACGAGTCCGGTTTACTACTCAGAGTCATCCGGATTAGTGTCAAAGTTTGCATCGACGTAACCCTTTACGATGAACTCTTTTACCACCTCCATAATCGAGAAAATTCCTTAGTCCACCAGTTACTAAGGATAAGTTCGACCGCTGTCATGTGATCCATTCCTGGATCACTCTTGTACCCCTTGACTGACTCATGGCAAGGCACACTTCAAGTGCGGTACACAGCATAGCATACTGAAGAGCCTACGTCTTAAGCATAGGGGACGACCTTCGTCCTTTCTCTCTCTTCTGCCGTGGTCAGGTCTTGAGTCTTACTCAATACTCACACCTTGTAACACAGCCAAGAACTCCTTCTTTGCTAATCTATTTTGAACTCCTTCAAAATCTTGTCACGGTACGTATTCATTTGAAAGTACTATTAAGCGTTTTTGATCTATCCTTATAGATCTTGATGCTCAATGTTCAAGTAGCTTAATCCAGGTTTTCCATTGAAAAACACTTTTCAAATAACCCTGTATGCTTTCCAGAAATTCTACATCATTTCTGATCAACAATATGTCAACAACATATACTCATCAGAAATTCTATAGTGCTCCCACTCACTTCTTTGGAAATACAAGTTTCTCATGAACTTTGTATAGACCCAAAATCTTTGATCATCTCATCAAAGCATTCATTCCAACTCCGAGATGCTTACTCCAATCCTTAGAAGGATTGCTGGAGCTTTGCATACTTGTTAGCATCTTTCAGGATTGACAAAACCTTCTGGTTGTATCACATACAACCTTTCCTCAAGAAAATCGTCGAGGAAACAATGTTTTGACATCCTATCTGCAAGATTTCATAAATAATGCAGTAACTACTAATATAATTCTAACAGACTCTTAGCATCGCTATGAGTGAGAAAGTCTCATCGCAGTCAACTCCTTGAACTTGCCGGAAAACATCTTAACGACAAGTCGAGCTTTCTTAATGGTGACACTTACCATCATTGTCTGTCTTCCCTTTAAAATCCATCTGTACCCAACAGCCTTACGACCATCAAGTAGTTCTTTCAAAGTCTATACTTTGTTTTCATACATGGATCCTCTCGGATTTTATGGCCTCAAGCCATTCGTCGGAATCCGGGCCCACCATCGCTTCTCCGTAGCTCGTAGATTCATTGTTGTCTAGCAACATGACTTCCAAGACAGGATTACGTACCACTCTGAAGTAGTATGCATCCTTGTCGTCCTATGAGGTTTGGTAGTGACTTGATCTGAAGTTTCATGATCACTATCATAAGCTTCCACTTCAATTGGTGTAGGTGCCACAGGAACAACTTCCTGTGCCCTGCTACACATTAGTTGAAGTGACGGTTCAATGACCTCATCAAGTCTCCACCATCCTCCCACTCAATTCTTTCGAGAGAAACTTTTCCTCGAGAAAGGACCCGTTTCTAGAAACAATCACTTTTGCTTCCAGATCTGAAGTAGGAGGTATACTCAACTGTTTTGGGTATTCTATGAAGATGCATTTATCCGCTTTGGGTTCGAGCTTATTAGCCTAAAACTTTTTCACATAAGCGTCGCAGCCCCAAACTTTTAAGAAACGACAGCTTAGGTTTCTCTAAACCATAGTTCATACGGTGTCGTCTCAACGGAATTGCGTGGTGCCCTATTTAAAGTGAATGCGGTTGTCTCTAATGCCTAACCCATAAACGATAGTTGTAATTCGATAAGAGACATCATGGTATGCACCATATCCAATAGGGTGCAGTTATGATGTTCGGACACACCATCACAATATGGTGTTCCAGGCGGTATTAGTCGTGAAACAATTTCCACAATTTCTTAATTGTGTGCCAAACTCGTAACTCAGATATTCATCTCTATGATCATATCATAGACATTTTATCCTCTTGCCACGACGATCTTCAACTTCGCTCTGAAATTACTTGAACCTTTCAATAATTCAGACTTGTGTTTCATCACGTAAATATTCTCAGCATCTACTCAAATCATTTGTGAAGTAAGAACATAACGATATCCACTGCATGCCTCAGCACTCATTGGACTGCACACATCAAATGTACTACTTCCAACAAGTTGCTCTCTTGTTCCATCTTACTGAAAACGAGGCCTTTCAGTCATCTCGCCCATGTGGTATGATTTGCATGTCTCAAGTGATTCAAAATCAAGTGAGTCCATATGATCCATCTGTATGGACTTTCTTCATGCATACATACTAATAGACATGGTTCGCATGTCTCAATCTTTTCAAAAAACGAGTGAGCCAAAGATCCATCAACATGGAGCTTCTTCATGCGTTTTATACCAATATGACTCAAGTGGCAGTGCCACAAGTATGTGGTACTATCATTACTATCTTATATCTTTTGGCATGAACATGTGTATCACTACGATCGAGATTCAATAAACCATTCATTTTAGGTACAAGACCATGAAGGTGTTATTCAAATAGACAGAGTAACCATTATTCTCCTTTAATGAATAACCGTATTGCGATAAACATAATCCAATCATGTCTATGCTCAACGCAAACACCAAATAACAATTATTCAGGTTTAACCCCAATCTCGATGGTAGAGGGAGCATGCGATGCTTGATCACATCAACCTTGGAAACACTTCCAACACATATCGTCATCTCACCTTTAGCTAGTCTTCGTTTATTCCGCAGCTTTTATTTCGAGTTACTAACACTTAGCAACCGAACCGGTATCTAATACCCTGGTGCTACTAGGAGTCCTAGTAAAGTACACATTAATATAATGTATATCCAATATACTTCTGTCGACCTTGCCAGCCTTCTCATCTACGAAGTATCCAGGGTAGTTCTTCTTCAGTGACCGTTCCCCTCATTTCAGAAGCACTTAGTCTCGGGTTTGGGTTCAACCTTGGGTTTCTTCACTAGAGCAGCAACTGATTTGCCGTTTCATGAAGTATCCCTTCTTGCCCTTGCCCTTCTAGAAACTAGTGGTTTTACTAACCATCAACAATTGATGCTCCTTCTTGATTTCTACTTTCGCGGTGTCAAACATCGCGAGTTCCTCAAGGATCATCATGTCTATCCCTGATATGTTATAGTTCATCACGAAGCTCTAATAGCTTGGTGGCAGTGACTATGGAGAACCATCACTATCTCATCTGGAAGATTAACTCCCACTCGATTCAAGTGATTGTAGTACTCAGACAATCTGAGCACATGCTCAACGATTGAGCTTTTCTCCCTTAGTTTGCAGGCTTAAGAAACTTGTCAGAGGTCTCATACCTCTTGACGTGGGCATTAGTCTGAAATCCCAATTTCAGTCTTTGGAACATCTCATATGTTCTGCGACGTTTCAAAACCGTCTTTGGTGCCACAATTTTAAACCGTTAGCATCACACACTGAACTATCACGTAGTCATCAAAACGTGTATGTCAGATGTTTCGTAACATCTACAGACGACGCTCGAGGTTCAGCACACCGAGCAGTGCATTAAGGACATAAGCCTTCTGTGCAGCAATGAGGACAATCCTCAGTTTACGGACCCAGTCTGCATAATTGCTACTATCAACTTTCAACTAAATTTTCTCTAGGAACATATCTTAGTAGAACTAAAGCGTAAGCTACGACATTATTTGCAAAGACCTTTTGACTATGTTCATGATAATTAAGTTCATCTGATTATTTAATGAACTCCCACTTAGATAGACATCCCTCTAGTCATCTAAGTGATACATGATCCGAATCGACTAGGCCGTGTCCGATCATCACGTGAGACGGACTAGTCATCATCGGTGAACATCTCCATGTTGATCGTATCTACTATACGACTCATGTTCGACCTTTCGGTCTCTTGTGTTTCGAGGCCATGTCTGTACATGCTAGGCTCGTCAAGTCAACCTAAGTGTTTTGCTTGTGTTCTGAGGCCATGTCTGTACATGCTAGGCTCGTCAACACCCGTTGTATGCGAACGTTAGAATCTATCACACCCGATCATCATGTGGTGCTTCGAAACAACGAACGTTAGAATCTTATTTATGCTACCGTCGTTCTAAGCAAATAAGATGTAAACATGACAAACATCACATGCAAATCATAAAGTGACATGATATGGCCAATATCATCTTGCGCCTTTGATCTCCATCTTCGAGGCGCGGCATGATCTCCTTCGTCCCCGGCATGACACCATGATCTCCATCATCATGATCTCCATCATCGTGTCTTCATGAAGTTGTCTCGCCAACCATTACTTCTACTACTATGGCTAACGGTTAGCAATAAAGTAAAGTAATTACATGGCGTTTTTCATTGACACGCAGGTCATACAATAAATTAAGACAACTCCTATGGCTCCTGGCGGTTGTCATACTCATCGACATGCAAGTCGTGATTCCTATTACGAGAACATGATCAATCTCATACATCACATATATCATTCATCACATCCTTTTGGCCATATCACATCACATAGCATACCCTGCAAAAACAAGTTAGACGTCCTCTAATTGTTGTTGCATGTTTTACGTGGCTGCTATGGGTTTCTAGCAAGAACGTTTCTTACCTACGCAAAACCCACAATGGTGATATGCCAATTGCTATTTACCCTTCATAAGGACCCTTTTCATCGAATCCGATCCAACTAAAGTGGGAGAGACAGACACCCGCTAGCCACCTTATGCATCAAGTGCATGTCAGTCGGTGGAACCTGTCTCACGTAAGAGTACGTGTAAGGTCGGTCCGGGCCGCTTCATCCCACAATGCCGCCGAATCAAGATAAGACTAGTAACGGTAAGCAAATTGAACAAATCGTCGCCCACAACTACTTTGTGTTCTACTCGTGCATAGAATCTACGCATAAACCTGGCTCATGATGCCACTGTTGGGGAACGTAGCAGAAATTCAAAATTTTCCTACGTGTCACCAAGATCAATCTAGGAGATGCTAGCAACGAGAGGGGAGGAGTGCATCTACATACCCTTGTAGATCGCGAGCGGAAGCGTTCAAGAGAACGGGGTTGATGGAGTCGTACTCGTCGTGACCCAAATCACCGATGATCCTAGCGCCGAACGGACGGCACCTCCGCGTTCAACACACGTACGGAGTGGGGATGTCTCCTCCTTCTTGATCCAGCAAGGGCGGAGGAGAAGTTGATGGAGATCCAGCAGTACGACGGCGTGGTGGTGGAAGTAGCGGGATCCCGGCAGGGCTTCGCCAAGCGCAAGCGGGGAGGAAGAGGTGTCACGGGAGGGAGGGAGGTGCCAGGGCTTGGGGTGCTGCTCCCATGCGGCTCCCCACTATATATAGGGGTGGAGGGGGCTGGTTTCTTGCCCTCCAAGTCCATTGGGGCGTTGGCAAAGGTGGGGGAAAGAAATCCCATCATTTCCCTTCCCCACCGATTGTTATCCCCATTTTTTTGGGGATCTTGATCTTATCCCTTCAGGATATGATCTTATTCCTTCTAAGGTGGGATCTTGGTGCGCCTTGACCAGGGGTGTGGGGCCTTTCCCCCACTACCCACGTTCATGTGGGTCCCCCCATGCAGGTGGGCCCCACTTCAGAACCTTCTAGAACCTTCCCGGTACAATACCGAAAAATCCCGAACATTTTCCGGTGGCCAAAATAGGACTTCCCATATATAAATCTTTACCTCCGGACCATTCCGGAACACCTCGTGACGTCCGGGATCTCATCCGGGACTCCGAACAACTTTCGGTTAACCGCATACTGATATCTCTACAACTCTAGCATCACCGAACCTTAAGTGTGTAGACCCTACGGGTTTGGGAGATGGAGACATGACCGAGACGACTCTCCGGTCAATAACCAACAGCGGGATCTGGATACCCATGTTGGCTCCCACATGTTCCACGATGATCTCATCGGATGAACCACGATGTGGAGGATTCAATCAATCCCGTATACAATTCCCTTTGTCAATCGGTACGTTACTTGCCCGAGATTCGATCGTCGGTATCCCAATACCTTGTTCAATCTCGTTACCGGCAAGTCACTTTACTCGTACCGTAACGCATGATCCCGTGGCTAACTCCTTAGTCACATTGAGCTCATTATGATGATGCATTACCGAGTGGGCCCAGAGATACCTCTCCGTCATACGGAGTGACAAATCCCAGTCTCGATTCGTGCCAACCCAACAGACACTTTCGGAGATACCCGTAGTGCACCTTTATAGCCACCCAGTTAAGTTGTGACGTTTGGCACACCCAAAGCACTCCTATGGTATCCGGGAGTTGCACAATCTCATGGTCTAAGGAAATGATACTTGACATTTGGAAAAGCTCTAGCAGACGAACTACACGATCTTGTGCTATGATTAGGATTGGGTCTTGTCCATCACATCATTCTCCTAATGATGTGATCCCGTTATCAATGACATCCAATGTCCATAGTCAGGAAACCGTAACCATCTACTGATCAACGAGCTAGTCAACTAGAGGCTCACTAGGGACATGTTTTGGTCTATGTATTCACACATGTATTACGGTTTCCGGATAACACAATTATAGCATGAACAATTGACAATTATCATGAACAAGGACATACAATAATAACCATTTTATTATTGCCTCTATGGGATATTTCCAACAATACAAACTTCTCCTCGATCTTCTTGGAGATCTATTCGATGTAGTACTTTTTGTGGTGTGTTTGTCCAGATCCTGTGGGTTTATGATCAAGTTTATCTATGAACAATATCTGAATCTTCTTTGAATTCTTATATGCATGATTTGATATCTTTGCAAGGCTCATTGAATTATCAGTTTGGTTTGGCCTACTAGATTGATCTTTCTTGCAATGGGAGAAGTGCTTAGCTTTGGATTCAATCTTGCGGTGCCTGATCCTAGTGACAGCAGGGGAAACGACATGTATTGTATTGTTGCCATCGAGGATAAAAATATGGGGTTTATATCATATTGCTTGAGTTTATCCCTCTACATCATGTCATCTTGCCTAATGGGTTACTCTGTTCTTATGAACTTAGTACTCTAGATGCATGCTGGATAGCGGTTGATGTGTGGAGTAATAGTAGTAGAAGCATAATCGTTTCGGTCTACTTGACACGGACGTGATGCCTATATACATGATCATGCGTAGATATTCTCATAACTATGCGCTTTTCTATCAATTGCTCGATAGTAATTTGTTCACCCACCGTAGAATTTGCTATCTTGAGAGAAGCCACTAGTGAAACCTATGGCCCCCAGGTCTATTTTCCATCATATTAATCTCCCATCAACTAGCTATTTCTGTCGCTATTTATTTTGCAATCTTTACTTTCCAATCTAAAGAACAAAAATACCAAAAATATTTATCTTATTATCTCTATCAGATCTCTCTTTTGCAAGTGGCTGTGAAGGGATTGACAACCCCTTTATCGCGTTGGTTGCAAGGTTCTTAATTTTTTGTGCAGCTACTAGGGACTTGCGTGTAGTCTCCTACTAGATTGATACCTTGGTTCTCAAAAACTGAGGGAAATATTTACGCTACTTTGATGCATCACCCTTTCCTCTTCAAGGGAAAACCAACGCATGCTCAAGAGGTGGCAAGAAGGATTTCTGGCGCCGTTGCCGGGGAGATCTACGCACAAGTCAAGGCATACCAAGTACCCTTCACAAACTCTTCTCCCTCGCATTACATTATTTGCCATTTGCCTCTCGTTTTCCTCTCCCCCACTTCACCTTTGCCTCTTCTTTGCCTTCTTCCCATATGTCTTTTTGTTTGTGTTTCCATGTGCCTTCTATTTGCTTTCATCTTTGCTTGCTAAAAATCTATTGATATGGATCCACTTAAAGTGTTCTACTTGGTTCATCTTCGATCCTTATGCGCTCGTGCTGAAACCCCAACTAGCCTAGTTGATGGAAATCTTTAGATGAGCGAGCTTATTTTGTGCGTCACTGTTTGTTTGAAAAGGGAAGACTCTTATGGGATCAAATAAACAGATTGCTGTGTTAGCCTGGAATCTTTGTGAAATTTGTGATTTTACTTGTTGCTCTAAGAACCCTAAAAAACACCTTCCCTACCTATGTGAGTTTAATGATAATGAAATCTTATCTTCTTCTGCACAGGGTGTTTAAAATTACTATGATATCGAATAAATTGAAGAATTTGTTGCTTTTAAGGGTGCTTATGAATTTGCTTCTTTGATTGAAAAATATGGTATTACTCTCTACGAATCTGAAAATTTTGACATACTTAATTATTGCTATGAAAACTATGCTCGCAATGTCTATGTCAAAGAAATTATTGAGAGAATGACCGTTGCATTGGAAGAAAATAATGATGTGCATGAATCTATAGATAATGATGATTCCGATGATTTAATTGAAATTTCCCTTGATGAACATGATGCTTGCTATTCTTGTGGCCATGATGCCAATATTTTTGAAGACGAATTTTCTATAATTCCTTATGTTAAACATGAGATCGTTGCTATTGCGCCCATACTTGATAGTTCCTTTGATGAAAAGCATGATTGCAATGATATTATTATAAATTCTATTAATGTCAATTGTGCTAATAATATGCAAAACCCTAATCTTGGGGATGCTAGTTTTGCTATGTCTACTACTTGTTGCAATGATCATGATGGAGGTGATTCTTCTTATGATCTTGAAAATTTATTTAGGCCCCATGATGAATATGAGATTGATAATAATGTTTGCAATAATATTGATAGTGGGTTTGGAAGAGTGTCAACTTTAGATCCCACATATTTGGAGAATGTTCAATCTTATGAAGTTTTTGATAAAAGTGGGTTTGGAGAGGTCATGACTTTAGTTAATGTTAATCCCACTATTCTGGAAGAGTGTCAACTTTGCATACATGTGGATCGTGTTAAGAATATGTTTTGTGATAGCTATATTGTTGAATTTGCTTATGATCCTACATGTAATTATTATGAGAGAGGAAAATATGGTTGTAGAGATTTTCATGTTACAAGATTACCTCTCATTATGTTGAGATTGCTATTGTTTCTTTCTTCTTCCTTGCATATGGTAGTTTTTGCTTGCCTAGATAATTTGTTTGCTTATAAAATGCCTATGCATAGGAAATATGTTAGACTTAAATTTGTTTGTCACATGTTTCATGATGCTCTCTTTCTGTTTCAATTATTATCTTTCGTGTCAGCATCGTTGAAATCTTATGCCTAGCTTGGGGCGTTAAATGATAGCGCTTGTTGGGAGGCAATCCAATTTTATTTTTGTTCCTTTCTTTTTGTTCCTGTTTAGTAATAAATAATTCATCTAGCCTTTGGTTAGATTTAGTTTTATGTTTTAATTAGTGTTTGTGCCAAGTTAAACCTATAGGATCTTCTTGGATAACAATTATTTGATCTTGCTGAAAAAGTCAGAAACTTTCTGCTCACGAAAACAATTGTTACAAATCACCAGAAAGTGATAAAATACTTATTCCAATTGCAGTAGATCAATAAACAAATTATCTAGGTCGTCCTATTTTCGTAGATTTTTCTGAGTTACAGAAGTTTGCGGTTATTAAAGATTACTACAGACTGTTCTGTTTTTTGACAGATTCTGTTTTTCATGTGTTGTTTACTTATTTTGATGAATCTATGGCTAGTATCGGGGGGTATGAACCATAGAGAAGTTGGAATACAGTAGGTTTAGCACCAATATATATAAAGAATGAGTTCATTACAGTACCTTATTGTGGTGGTTGATTTACTTGCACTAACGGAGCTCATGAGATTTTCTGTTGAGTTTTGTGTTGTGAAGTTTTCAAGTTTTGGGTAAAGATTTGATGGATTATGGAATAAGGAGTGGAAAGAGCCTAAGCTTGGGGTTGCCCAAGGCACCCCAAGGTAAAATTCAAGGACAAACAAAAGCCTAAGCTTTCGTCATCATCCATTGGTAACTTTACTTGAGGCTATATTTTTATTCACCACATGATATGTGTTTTGCTTGGAGCGTCTTGTATGATTTGAGTCTTTGCTTTTTAGTTTACCACAATCATCCTTGCTGTACATACCTTTTCGAGAGACACACATGAATCGGAATTTATTAGAATACTCTATGTGCTTCACTTATATCTTTTGAGCTAGATAATTTTGCTCTAGTGCTTCACTTATATCTTTTTAGAGCACGGTGGTGGTTTTATTTTATAGAAATTATTGATCTCTCATGCTTCACTTATATTATTTTGAGAGTTCTTTAGAACAGCATGGTAATTTTCTTTGGCTATAAAATTAGTCCTAATATGATAGGCATCCAAGATGGGTATAATAAAAACTTTCATATAGAGTGCATTGAATACTATGAGAAGTTTGATACTTGATGATTGTTTTGAGATATGAAGATGGTGATATTAAAGTTGTGCTAGTTGAGTAATTGTGAATTTCAGAAATACTTGTGTTAGAGTTTGCAAGTCCCCTAGCAAGCACGTATGGTAACCGTTGTGTAACAAATTTGAAACATGAGGTGTTCTTTGATTGTCATCCTTATGAGTGGCGGTCGGGGACGAGCGATGGTCTTTTCCTACCAATCTATCACCCTAGGAGCATGCGCGTAGTGCTTGGTTTTTGATGACTTGTAGATTTTTGCAATAAGTATGTGAGTCCTTTATGACTAATGTTGAGTCCTTGGATTGTACGCACTCTCACCCTTCCATCATTGCTAGCCCCTTCGGTACCGTGCATTGTCCTTTCTCACCTTGAGAGTTGGTGCAAACTTCGCAGGTGCATCCAAACCCCGTGATATGATACGCTCTATAACACATAAACCTCCTTATATCTTCCTCAAAACAGCCACCATACCTACCTATTATGGCATTTCCATAGCCATTCCGAGATATATTGTCATGCAACTTTCCACCGTTTCATTTATTATGACACGCTTCATCATTGTCATATTGCCTTGCATGATCACGTAGTTGACATCGCATTTGTGGCAAAGCCACCATGCATAATTCATCATACATGTCACTCTTGATTCATTGCCCATCCCGGTACACTGCCGGAGGCATCCATGTAGAGTCATATTTTGTTCTAGTATCGAGTTGTAATCTTTGAGTTGTAAATAAATAGAAGTGTGATGATCATCATTATTAGAGCATTGTCCCGAAGAAGAAAAAAAGAAAGGCAAAAAAAGGCCCAAAAAAGAAAAAAGGGAAAAGAAAAAAATTAAAAGGGACAATGTTACTATCCTTTTGCACACTTGTGCTTCAAAGTAGCACCATGATCTTTATGATAGAGAGTCTCTTATTTTGTCACTTTCATATACTAGTGGGAATTTTCATTATAGAACTTGGCTTGTATATTCCAACAATGGGCTTCCTCAAATGCCCTAGGTCTTCATGAGCAAGCAAGCTAGATGCACACCCACTTAGTTTCTTTCGTTGGGCTTTCATACATTTATAGCTCTAGTGCATCCGTTGCATGGCAATCCCTACTCCTTGCATTGACATCAATTGATGGGCATCTCCCTAGCCCGTTGATTAGCCGCGTTAATGTGAGATTTCATCATTTTTTGTCTTCTTCACACAACCCCCATCATTATATTCTATTCCACCCATAGTGCTATATCCATGGCTCACGCTCATGTACTACGTGAAAGTTGAAAAGGTTTGAGATTACTAAAGTATGAAACAATTGCTTGGCTTGTCATCGGGGTTGTGCATGATGAGAGCATTCTTATGTGACGTAAATGGAGCATGACCAAACTATATGATTTTTTAGGGATAAACTTTCTTTGGCCATGTTATTTTGAGGAGACATGATTGCTTAGTTAGTATGCTTGAAGTATTATTATTTTTATGTCAATATTAAACTTTTATCTTGAATCTTTCGGATCTGAACATTCATGCCACAATAAAGAAAATTACTTTAAAGATTATGTTAGGTAGCATTCAGCATAAAAAATTCTGTTTTTATCATTTACCTACTCGAGGACGAGCAGGAATTAAGCTTGGGGATGCTTGATACGTCTCCAACATATCTAAATTTTTTGATTGTTCCATGCTATTATATTATCTGTTTTGGATGTTTAATGGGCTTTATTATACACTTTTATAGTATTTTTGGGACTAACCTACTAACCAAAGGCCCAGTGCAAATTGTTGTTTTTTTTGCCTATTTCAGTGTTTCGCAGAAAAGGAATATCAAACGGAATCCAAACGGAATGAAACCTTCGGGAGAGTCGTTTCGGGAACAAACACAATCCAGGAGGCTTGGAGTGGACGTCAAGGAAGCAACGAGGCGGCCACGAGGTAGGAGGGTGCGCCCAGGGGGGTAGGCGCGCCCCCCACCCTCGTGGGCCCCTCGTGGCTCCACCGACCTACTTCTTTCACCTATATATACTCATATACCCCAAAAACATCCAGGAGCACCACGAAACCCTATTTCCACCGCCGCAACCTTCTGTACCCGTGAGATCCCATCTTGGGGCCTTTTCCGACGCTCTGCCGGAGATGGTTTCGACCACGGAGGGCTTCTACATCAACACCATAGCCTCTCCGATGATGTGTGAGTAGTTTACCACAAACCTTCGGGTCCATAGTTATTAGCTAGATGGCTTCTTCTCTATCTTTGGATCTCAATACAAATTTCTCCTCGATCTTCTTGGAGATCTATTCGATGTAATACTTTTTGCGGTGTGTTTGTCGAGATCCAATGAATTGTGGGTTTATGATCAAGTTTATCCATGAACAACATTTGAATCTTCTCTGAATTCTTATATGCATGATTTGATATCTTTGCAAGTCTCTTCGAATTATCAGTTTGGGTTTGGCCTACTAGATTGATCTTTATTGCAATGGGAGAAAGTGCTTAGCTTTGGGTTCAATCTTGCGGTGCTCGATCCCAGTGACAGCAGGGGAAACGACACGTATTGTATTGTTGCCATCGAGGATAGAAAGATGGGGTTTATATCGTATTGCTTGAGTTTATCCCTCTACATCATGTCATCTTGCCTAATGTTTTACTCTGTTCTTATGAACTTAATACTCTAGATGCATGCTGGATAGCGGTCAATGTGTGAAGTAATAGTAGTAGATGCAGAATCGTTTCGGTCTACTTGACACGGACCTGATGCCTATATACATGATCATGCCTAGATATTCTCATAACTATGCGCTTTTCTATCAATTGCTCGACAGTAATTTGTTCACCCACCGTAGAATTTGCTATCTTGAGAGAAGCCACTAGTGAAACCTATGGCCCCTGCGTCTATTTTCCATCATATTAATCTCCCGTCAACTACCTATTTCTGTTGCCGTTTATTTTGCAATATTTACTTTCCAATCTATACAACAAAAATACCAAAAATATTTATCTTATTATCTCTATCAGATCTCACTTTTGCAAGTGGCCGTGAAGGGATTGACAACCCCTTTATCGCGTTGGTTGCAAGGTTCTTAATTGTTTGTGCAGGTACTAGGGACTTGCGTGTAGTCTCCTACTGGATTGATACCTTGGTTCTCAAAAACTGAGGGAAATACTTACGCTAGTTTGCTGCATCACCATTTCCTCTTCAAGGGAATACCAACACATGCTCAAGAGGTAGCATAGCTAGTCCAAGAACATCAGATAAACACAAGCTAAAAGGAGTAGGGTATTACGCATCACTTGCGGCCCGAACCAGGATAAATTTCCCGTGTTGGTCTCTTAAACCCGCTCTTTCCACAGCCCCGCGCCCGCCGACCGTAGAAGGGATTCCCTATGATCCCATAGGTGTCATTTCTACCAACAAGGACTGACGGTCAATCATCCACAGGCACAGGCCTAAAGTTGCAAAGACCTTCAATATGAATGAAGGCTCAATATTCGCCTTCTGCTTCAGCAGTTTTCCAGATGAGATGCATCTGTCTATATATCGTCTATGATGCTAATTTCGAAAGGTTCTACATGTTGCATGTGAAACTTGGTGCTGGTGCAGTTGTGTAATGGGGTAGCTGAGTGCTGAAGCTATATCATGTTGTACTCTGATGTATTTCAATTATGAAATTCTGCTTCCTTAATATGGAAATGAAATATATTATGTGCTTATTATGAATGTCAATTAGATTAATAAATAGATTATCAATAATAGGGCAATTAGCCTGCTAATGGGGAATTAGCCTGCTAATTGGGTTTTGCTACTTCAAATGGTTATTCAATAAATACCGTGGGCGATGACCTCAGGCAACGCACGTAGTTTATAGGAATAAACCATGTTAGATCAATGAACAGTCACACACGACTTTCTCTTGAAAACCGTTTGCATTAGGCCACCTTGCGCAAACGTTTAACACATAAAAACTATGTGCGATGGACAACCTTTGCCACATAGTTTCTTCTACAGACCGTGTGTGATGCATTCAATAACGCAAACGATTTAGCGGGAAAAATTGTGTGTGATGTACCTTTGAACGGAAAAGTTTTCCTTGTAGCAACTGTGTGGGATGTACATACGAATGGAAACGTTTAGCGGGGACTGACTTGGGGGATGTACTTGCGATCGGAAACAATTTCACCTATATAATTGTATTTTTTTAGCTCTACTATACGTATTTCCATATTTGAGCGCTCGCCGGTCGCACACGACCTCATTTTGCCGAGCGTGTGTGCCAGGAGGGCATATCCCCAACGGTTTTTGGGTCATGTGGGAAGGACCCCCCTATCGCCCACACTCACTAGGCAACGGTTCCAAATGCCGTCGCAGAAAGGGGTTAAAAACCGTTTGTATAGCATCGATGCATACTAGTGTAGGTGAAATAATAATTAGCATGCTATCCATATATAATAGGTTGATGAGGAATAAATACGACACAAATCAAACATATTTTAACCATGGAAAGCCCAGTTAAGTACAACATGCATAACACCCCAAAAAATAGCAATTATATATGTTTCTCACGTATCTAGTATTGCCAAATCTGATCTTTCATAACATATACTCCCTCCGTTCCAAAATAGATGACTCAGCTTTGTACTAACTTTAGTACAAAGTTAGTACAAAGCTGAGTCATCTATTTTGGAACGAAGGGAGTATAACTTTACAAAATTGAACCTTGCCAATTTAACTAAACAGTGTACAATCGAACATCAAATCGCAAAAGTGACAAAATAGTGCAATTCAACAACACATTACACAACAAAATATTGCATACATACTTTGAGATCATATTGCATATTAACGTATTACATTGCATAAGTGACAAGAACTTATAGATGAAAGTCAGGAGAAGCACCTGCTTTAAATAAGAAATCCCAGCAATAAGTCAAACAAAGATAATTAACATTCCATAGTTAGCTAAAAATAGGTCTTAGTAAGGTACAAATGAGCTACTCCTCATAGTTAGAGGAGATGATGATGGCCTCATTCCCCTTGAAAGAGAGTGAGGGATCGACATGATGACTACACTCCCCATCAATCAAAAAGATGACGATTGGCACTACCTCGTCCGGGTGGGTCGCCTCTGGTGAGTCTAGGCATGATCATGTTGGCTCTGGACTTTAGGAAAGCATGAGAACAAAGAGAAAACACCTCGTTGTCATCATAGGCACCAACTGTGGACTCGCAAAATCCACGAAGCCTATCATTTGAAGCATCCACATTCGGCGGCATCCACTTGAGGCATTTATGGTCCTCGATCATCAGGTGCTCCTCCAAGATATGGGGGTTGGCATCCATCGCAGCCTCATCAGCACGTGCGGGTGCGATTTGCATGTCCGTGGCCAAATACTGCTCGAGCGATCGACCATGCATCATAGACTGATAATCTCCAAGTGCAGGAAATATTGTAGTACTTTCGGAAGTGGAGGTGGTAAGTATGGAGTGTCGAAACCAAAAGGAGCTAAAGGTAGGATTCTTATTCTCTCGGGTTCTATCTGCCAATGATAAAACACTACATACACTGAACATCGCTTTGCCTAGACCTTCTAGTAAAGGATACTTTGCAAGTTTTAAAGAAATTGAGTGTGGAGTAGCGTGGTAAGTTTTGCGGTGATACTAGACCGATAATCGTGCATTGCAGTTTTATATGTGCGAAAGTACTGTGCTAACATGATAAAAAATCGATTGATCACATGTAATTGATACGTCTCCAACATATCTATAATTTTTTATTTTTTCATCCTATAATATTATATGTTTTGGATGTTTTATATGCATCAATATGCTATTTTATATTATTTTTGGGACTAACCTATTAACCTAGAGCCTAGTGCCAGTTTCTGTTTTTTCCTTGTTTTAGAGTTTCGTGGAAAAGGAATACCAAATGGAGTCCAAACGGAATGAAACTTTCGCGATGATTTTTCTTGGACCAGAAGACATCGAGAGGACTTGGAGTACACGTCAGGGAAGCCACGAGGCGGCCACAAGGACGGAGGGCGCGCCCAGGGGGGTAGGGCACGCCCCCCACCCTTGTGGGCGCCTCGTGAGTCCACCGACCTATTTCTTCTGCCTATATATTCTCAAATATTCCAAAACCAACCAGGAGTGCCACGAACACACTTTTCCACCACCGCAACCTTCTGTACCCGTGAGATCCCATCTAGGGGCTTTTACATCAACACCAATGCCTCTGCAATGAAGCGTGAGTAGTTTACCTCAGACCTACGGGTCCATTGCTAGTAGCTAGATGGCTTCTTCTCTCTCTTTGATTCTCAATACCATGTTCTCCTCGATGTTCTTGGAGACCTATTCGATGTAATACCTTTTTGCAGTGTGTTTGCCGAGATCCGATGAATTGTGGATTTATGATCAACTTATCTATGAATATTATTTGAATCTTCTCTGAATCCTTATAAGCATGATTTGATATCTTTGCAAGTCTCTTCGAACTATCGATTTCGTATGGTCAACTAGATTGGTTTTTCTTGCAATGGGAGAAGTGCTTAGCTTTGGGTTCAATCTTGCGGTGTTTGATCCCAGTGACAGAAGGGGAACCCACACGTATTGTATTGTTGCCATCGAGGATAACAAGATGGTGTTTTCATCATATTGCTTGAGTTTATCCAGCTACATCATGTCATCTTACTTAATGCATTACTCTGTTCTATGAACTTAATACTCTAGATGCAGGCAGGAGTCGGTCGATGTGTGGAGTAATAGTAGTAGATGCATGCAGGAGTCGGTCTACTTGACACAGACGTGATGCCTATATTCATGATCATTGCCTTAGATATCGTCATAACTGTGCGCTTTTCCATTAATTGCTTGGTAGTAATTTGTTCACCCACTGTAATATTTTCTATCTTTAGAGAAGCCTCTAGTGAAACCTATGGCCCCCGAGTCTATTTTCCATAATATAACTTTCTGATCTACAATTTTAGTTTCTGATTTACTTCCTTTGCAATCCTCTACTTTCCGATCTATAAACCAAAAATACCAAAAATATTTACCTTACCGTTTATCCATCTCTATCAGATCTCACTTTTGAAAATAAGTGAAGGATTGACAACCCCTTTATCGCGTTGGGTGAAAGTTGTTGATTGTTTGTGCAGGTATTCGATGACTTGTTCATTATCTCCTACTGGATTGATACCTTGGTTCTCAAAACTGAGGGAAATACATACTCTACTTTGCTGCATCACCCTTTCCTCTTCAAGGGAAAAACCAACGCAAGCTCATGAAGTAGCAGGAAGAATTTCTGGCACCATTGCCGGGGAGATCTACGCCAAGTCAAGACATACCAAGTACCCATCATAAACTCTCATCTCTCGCATTACATTATTTCCATTCGCCTCTCGTTTTCTTCTCCCCCACTTCTAAAACGCTTTTCGAAAAGATTTGCCTTTCCTTCGCCCCTCTTCCATTCGTCTTCTTCGCTTGCTTTTTGTGTGATCGTGTGTTAGCTTTCTTGCCTTGTCGTGATGGTTCAACCAAAAAAATTTGAACCTCACCTTAGGAGGTTGGAAGAAATTGAAAATAATGTTAGAAGCTTCATGTCTTTGCAATTTGAGCATAATAATATCTTCAGAAATGAGCTCAAGGAGCAGAAAAGTTTTATGGGATACATGAATAAAGAGCTTGATGATATTTCTAAGGAATTTTATGGTTTGAAATCTTAGTTTGCTCATCTTGACAATTTAGTAGGCCAAATTTCTGATAAGCAAGCTACCTTGGTAAATAAGATGGCCACTAAACCAGAATCTTTAAATAATGATGAAGATCTTAAAGTGATAGATGTGACTCCTATTGAATCTTTGTTTTCCAATAGAAATTTTGATAAAGATGGGACTGGAGATGAGTCAACTTTAGTTCAAAGGCGTCCCAATGATTCGTAGTTTTTAGATCTTGATGCAAAAATAGATAGAAGTAGGATTAGAGAGGTCAAAACTTTAAGTACCAATGAACCTACTCTTTTTGATTTCAAGGAATTTGATTATGATAATTGTTCTTTAATAGATTGTATTTCCTTGTCGCAATTCATGTTTGATTCTCCTCATGCTTGTTATAATCAAAACAAAGGTTTTACTAAACATATCGTTGATGCTATGATGCAATCTTTTGAAGAAAAACTTGAATTGGAAGTTTCTATCCCTAGAAAACTTTATGATGAGTTGGAACCTACTATTAAGATTAATATTGAAGATTATGAATGCCATGCTTTGTGTGATTTGGGTGCTAGGGTTTCCATGATTCCAAAAACTTTATGTGATGTGTTAGGTTTCCGTGAATTTGATGATTGTTCTTTCAATTTGCATCTTGCGGATTCCACTATTAAGAAACCTATGGGAAGAATTTATGATGTTCTTATTGTTGAAAATAGGAATTATGTGCGCGTAGATTTCTTTGTTCTTGATATAGATTGCAATCCTACATGTCCTATTATTCTTAGTAGACATTTCCTAAGAACGATTGGAGCAATTATTGTTACGAAAGAAGAAAACATTAGATTTCAATTTCCATTAAGGAAAGGCATGGAACACTTTCCAAGAAAGGAAATTAAATTGCCTTATGAATCTATTATCAGAGCCACTACGGATTGCATACCAAAGATGATAATATCTAGATCTATTCGTAAGGGCGTTAAACAATAGCGATTGTTGGGAGGCAACCCAATTTTATTTTTCGTTTTTCTTTTTGGTTCTGTTTTACATTAAATAATTCATCTAGCCTCTGGTTAGATGTGGTTTAATGTTTTAATTAGTGTTTTTGCCAAGTAAGACCTTTGGGATAGCTTACGGTGATAGTTGATTTGATCTTGCTAAAAAACAGAAACTTTTGCGCCCAGGAAAATAATTCTCATTTTTTTTACAGATGCGTGCTTTTGAGTTAATTCTTTTTGAAGAAGATTAATAAAAAAATTTCTTAGGTATTCCTAATGTTTCAGAATTTGTGGAGTTACAGAAGTATTTGAAATATCCAGATTGCTACAGACTGTTCTGTTTTTGACAGATTATGTTTTCTATGTGTTGTTTGCTTATTTTGATGAATCTATGGCTAGTATCGGGGGGTATGAACCATGGAAAAGTTAGAATAAAGTAGATATTACACCAATACAAATAAAGAATGCATTCACAATAGTACCAAAAGTGGTGATTTATTTTGTTATACCAACAGAGCTTATGAGATTTTCTGTTGAGTTTTGTGTTGTGAAGTTTTCAAGTTTTGGGTAAGGAATTGATGGACTATGGAATAAGAAGTGGAAAGAGCCTATGCTTGGGGATGCCCAAGGCACCCCAAGGTAATATTCAAGGATAACCAAGAGCCTAAGCTTGGGGATGCCCCGGAAGGCATCCCCTCTTTCTTCTTCGTCTATCGGTAACTTTACTTGAGGCTATATTTTTATTCACCACATGATATGTGTTTTGGTTGGAGCGTCTTGTATGATTTGAGTCTTTTCTTTTAGTTTGCCAAAATTATCCTTGCTGTACACACCTTTTGAGAGAGACACGCATGAATCATGATTTATTAGAATACTCTATGTGCTTCACTTATATCTTTTGAGCTAGGCAATATTGCTCTAGTGCTTCACTTATTTCTTTTAGAGCACGGCGGTGGTTTTATTTTATAGAAATTGATGAACTATCATGCTTCACTTACATTATTTTGAGAGTCTCAAAACATCATGGTAATTTGCTTTGGTTATAAATTTAGTCCTAATATGATAGGCATCCAAGAGGGATATAATAAAAACTTTCGTATAAAGTGCATTGAATACTATGAGAAGATTGATTTCTTATGATTGTTTTGATATATGAAGATGGTGATATTAGAGCCATGCTGGTGAGCAGTTGTGAATTTGATAAATACTTGTGTTAAAATTTGTGATTCCCGTAGCATGCACGTATGGTGAACCGTTATGTGATAAAGTCAGAGCATGATTTATTTATTGATTGTCTTCCTTATGAGTGGCGGTCGGGGACGAGCGATGGTCTTTTCCTACCAATCTATCCCCCTAGGAGCATGCACGTAGTACTTCGTTTCGATAACTAATAGATTTTTGCAATAAATATATGAGTTCTTTATGACTAATGTTGAGTCCATGGATTATACGCACTCTCACCCTTCCACCATTGCTAGCCTCTCTTATGCCGCGCAACTTTCGCCGGTACCATAAACCCACCATATACCTTCCTCAAAAAATCCACCATACCTACCTATTAGGGCATTTCCATAGCCATTCCGAGATATATTGCCATGCAACTTTCCACCGTTCCGTTTATTATGACACGCTCCATCATTGTCATATTGCTATGCATGATCATGTAGTTGACATCGTATTTGTGGCAAAGCCACCGTTCATAATTCTTTCATACATGTCACTCTTGATTCATTGCACATCCCGGTACACCGCCGGAGGCATTAACATAGAGTCATATTTTGTTCTAAGTATCGAGTTGTAATTCTTGAGTTGTAAGTAAATGAAAGTGTGATGATCTTCATTATTAGAGCATTGTCCCATGTGAGGAAAGGATGATGGAGACTATCACTAGTAGAAAAAGGACCTAATGTTAGACACATTAGTCCCGGTTCGATTTTGGCCCGGTACTAATGGCACCATTAGTACCGGTTCGAACGGCTATGCATTACTGTCGGTTCGTGTTGAACCTTTAGTACCGGTTCGTGCCACGAACCGGTACTAAAGGGGTGGTGGCAGGCTGGCATCAGGTCGGGGCCCCATGTTCCCCATTAATCTCGGTTCGTGGCACAAACTGGTACTAAAGGGCTAACCTTATAGTCCCGGTTGGAGTCACAAACCGGTACTATAGGGCAATTTTCAAACTCTACCCCCTGTGTATCGCCATTTCAGTTTTGAAAAAAAGAAAGAAAATGAAAAAAAATTGAAAAAATAAAATTCTTCGAGATGTAGTTATATTACTACATGTACTAGTTAGGAAAATTAAAAAACTTAAATTTGGACATGTTTTGCAAAAAAGTGTTATGAAAAAGTAAAACGGCTATAACTTTTGCATAAGATGTCGGAAAAAACGTATAATATATCAAAATGTTCAGCACGAAAATCCACATCCGATTTTAACCGCCTATGGCCTGTTTGCAGTTTTTTAGAATGCTCAAATTCCAAAAGGAAAAAAGATATGCTCAAATTTCAGTTTTTTTAATTTTGGTTAAATCTGGTCAAACTACTTATTCAAGAAGTATTAATGTTACTACATAATTATTCAAGAATATTAGTGTTACTAAATAATTATTTCAATTTTTGAATTTTTGTCAAATTTTGTCAAACTGTGGTCAAACTCTGGTCAAACTTATTCAAGAAATATTAATGTTACTAAATAATTACTTTTTTTAGAATAATAGTTTCAAACTCAAACGGTGAAACGTGTGACCTAATGCTCAAGCTAAACTGCTAAGGGTTAACAGGATTCACAACTTACATTTGTCAGGAAAACAACAAGTGCTGACTTGGAAAGTAGGGGGAATAGAACTCCGAAGTTAAGCGTGCTCAGGCTGGGGGAGTGAGAGCATGGGTGACCGGCCGGGAAGTTAGACGATTTGGAATGAGTGATCCACACTTGAGCAGTTAAGAGGGGTGATTAGAGACTAAATCATCAAATGATTAAGAAAATCGAAAAAAATCAAATTTTTTTCCAAAAACATTTAAAAAAATTCAAAAATAACCTTTAGTACCGGTTGGTGTTACCAACCGGTACTAAAGGTCCCCCATACCACGGCGCGAGCTCACGCCATGTGGTGGGCCTTTAGTGGCGGTTCGTGCCGAACCGGTACTAAAGGGGGGGCCTTTAGTCTCCACCCTTTAGTGCTGGTTGCAGAACCGGCACTAAAGGCCCATATGAACCGGTAATAAAGCTCTGTTTTCTACTAGTGTATGATTCCCCCACAAGTCCGGATGAGTCTCCAGATGAAAAAAAAGAGGCAAAAAAATGAGAGAAGGCCCAAATAAAAAAATGAGAGAAAACAGAGAAGGGGCAATGCTAGCATCCTTTTACCACACTTGTGCTTCAAAGTAGCACCATGATCTTCATGATAAGAGAGTCTCCTATATTGTCACTTTCATATACTAGTGGGAATTTTTCATTATAGAACTTGGCTTGTATATTCCAATGATGGGCTTCCTCAAATTGACATAGGTCTGTGTGAGCAAGCAAGTTGGATGCACACCCACTTAGTTTCTTTTTGAGATTTCATAAACTTATAGCTCTAGTGCATCCTTTGCATGGCCATCCCTACTCACTCACATTGATATCAATTAATGGGCATCTCCATAGCCCGTTGATACGCCTAGTTGATGTGAGACTATCTCCTTCTTTTGGTCTTCTCCACAACCACCGTCTATTCCACCTATAGTGCTATGTCCATGGCTCATGCTCATGTATTGCGTGAAAGTTGAAAAAGTTTGACAACATCAAAAGTATGAAACAATTGCTTGGCTTGTCATCGGGGTTGTGCATGATTTGAATATTTTGTGTGATCAAGATGGAGTATAGCCAGACTATATGATTTTGTAGGGTTAAGCTTTCTTTGGCCATGTTATTTTGAGAAGACATAATTGCCTTGTTAGTATGCTTGAAGTATTATTGTTTTTATTGGCCATTATAGAACTTTTGTTTTTATTGGCCATTATAGAACTTTTGTTTTTATTGGCCATTATAGAACTTTTATTGGCCACTATATATTCCAATGATGGGCTTCCTCAAATTGACATAGGTCTGTGTGAGCAAGCAAGTTGGATGCACACCCACTTAGTTTCTTTTTTGAGATTTCATAAACTTATAGCTCTAGTGCATCCTTTGCATGGCCATCCCTACTCACTCACATTGATACCAATTAATGGGCATCTCCATAGCCCGTTGATACGCCTAGTTCATGTGAGACTATCTCCTTCTTTTTGTCTTCTCCAGAACCACAGTCTATTCCACCTATAGTGCTATGTCCATGGCTCATGCTCATGTATTGCGTGAAAGTTGAAAAAGTTTGACAACATCAAAAGTATGAAACAATTTCTTGGCTTGTCATCGGGGTTGTGCATGATTTGAATATTTTGTGTGATGAAGATGGAGTATAGCCAGACTATATGATTTTGTAGGGTTAAGCTTTCTTTGGCCATGTTATTTTGAGAAGACATAATTGCCTTGTTAGTATGCTTGAAGTATTATTGTTTTTATTGGCCATTATAGAACTTTTGTTTTGAATCATACGGATCTGAACATTCATGCCACAATAAACGGAATTGCATGGATAAATATGTTAGGTAGCATTCTGAAGGAAATATGCCCTAGAGGCAATAATAAAGTTGTTATTTATATTTCCTTATACCATGATAAATGTTTATTACTCATGCTAGAATTGTAATAACCGGAAACTTAGTACATGTGTGAAGACATAGACAAACAGAGTGTCCCTAGTCTGCCTCTACTTAACTAGCTCGTTAATCAAAGATGGTTGAGTTTCCTAACCATAGACATGTGTTGTCATTTGATGAACGGGATCACATCATTAGAGAATGATGTGATGGACAAGACCCATCCGTTAGCTTAGCATAATGATCGTTTAGTTTTAATGCTATTCCTTTCATCATGACTTATACATATTCCTCTGACTATGAGATTATGCAACTCCGAATACCGGAGGAACACTTTGTGTGCTATCAAACGTCACAACGTAACTGGGTGATTATGACGATGTTCTATAGGTGTCTCCAAAGGTGTTTGTTGAGTTGGCATAGATCAAGATTAGGATTTGTCAGTCCGTGTATCGGAGAGGTATCTCTGGGCCCTCTTGGTAATGCACATCACTATAAGCCTTGCAAGCAATGTGACTAATGAGTTAGTTACGGGATGATGCATGACGGAACGAGTAAAGAGACTTGCCGGTAATGAGATTGAACTAGCTATGATGATACCAACGATCAAATCTCGGGCAGGTAACATACCGATGACAAAGGGAATAACGTATGTTGTTATGTGGTTTGACCGATAAGGATCTTCGTAGAATATGTAGGAGCCAATATGAGCATCCAGGTTCCGCTATTGGTTATTGATCGGATATGTGTCTCGGTCATGTCTACATATTTCTCGAACCCGTAGGGTCCGCACACTTAACGTTCAATGACGATTTGTATTATGAGTTATGTGTTTTGGTGACTGATGTTTGTTCGGCATCCCGGATAAGATCACGGACATGACGAGGACTCTCGAAATGGTCGAGAGGTAAAGATTGATATATTGGAAGGTTATATACGGACACCAGAATGTTTCCGATAAGGTTCGGGGAATTTTCGGAGTACCAGGAGGCCACCGGAAACCCCCGGGAAAGTTATTGGGCCTAATGGGACATAGTGGAGGAGAGGAAGAAGGCCACGGGAGGCGGCGCGCGCCCCCCTTGCCCCAATCCAAATTGGACAAGGGGAGGGGGCGTGGCCCCCCTCTATCCTTCTCCCTCTCCCTCCTTTCCCCTTTCCCCCTCTCCGTTGGAAGGAAAGGGGGGCGCGCGCCGCCTTGGGCCGGCGGAGTCCTAGTAGGACTCCCCCCTCTTGGCGCGCCCCCCCTTGGGCCCGCCTCCTCCTCGCCCCTCCTTTATATATGTGGGCAGGGGGCACCCCAAAGAGACAATAGTTGTTTCTTAGCCGTGTGTGGTGCCCCCCTCCACAGTTGACCACCTCGTTCATATTGTCGTAGTGCTTAGGCGAAGCGCTGTGCGGATCACATAACCAACACCATCGCCACGCCATCGTGCTGACGGAACTCTCCCTCGACCCTCTACTGGATCAAGAGCTCGAGGGACGTCATCGAGCTGAACGTGTGCTGAACACGGAGGTGCCGTACGTTCGGTACTTGGATTGGTTGGATCGTGAACATGTTCGACTACATCAACCGCGTTAACATAACGCTTCTGCTTTCGGTCTACGAGGGTACGTGGACACACTCTCCGCTCTCGTTGCTATGCATCTCCTAGATAGATCTGCGTGATCGTAGGAATTTTTTTGAATTACTACGTTCCCCAACACATTCCACATAAACAATTTTGTTTTTATCATTTACCTACTCGAGGACGAGCATGAATTAAGCTTGGGCATGCTTGATTCGTCTCCAACGTATCTATAAATTTTGATTGTTCCATGCTATTATATTATCTGCTTTGGATGTTTTATATGCATTAAGATGCTATTTTATATTATTTTTGGGACTAACCAATTAACCTAGAGCCCAGTGCAAGTTTCTATCTTTCCTTGTTTTAGGGTTTCGTAGAAAAGGATTACCAAACGGAGTCCAAATGGAATGAAACTTTCGCGATGATTTTTCTTGGACCAGAAGACATCCAGAGGACTTGGAGTACACGTCAGGCAAGCCACGAGGACGGAGGGCGCACCCCACCCTTGTGGGCCCCTCGTGACTACACCGACCTATTTCTTCTGCCTATATATTCTCAAATATTCAAAAATCAATGAGGAGAGCCACGAAGGCACTTTTCCGCCGCCGCAACCTTCTGTACCCGTGACATCCCATCTAGGGGCCTTTTACGGCATCCTGCCGGTAGGGGATTGATCATGGAGGGCTTCTACATCAACACCATTGCCTCTCCGATGAAGCATGAGTAGTTTACCTCAGACCTACGGGTCCATGGCTAGTAGCTAGATGGCTTCTTCTCTCTCTTTGATTCTCAATACCATGTTCTCCTTGATGTTCTTGGAGATCTATTCGATGTAATACCTTTTTGCGGTGTATTTGCCGAGATCCGATGAATTGTGGATTTATGATCAACTTATCTATGAATATTATTTGAATCTTCTCTGAATTCTTATATGCATGATTTGATATCTTTGCGAGGCTCTTCGAACTATCGATTTGGTTTGGCCAACTAGAGTGGTTTTTCTTGCAATGGGAGAAGTGCTTAGCTTTGGGTTCAATCTTGCGTTGCTTGATCCTAGTGACAGAAGGGGAACCAACACGTATTGTATTCTTGCCATCGAGGATAACAAGATGGGGTTTTCATAATATTGCTTGAGTTTATCCCGCTACATCATGTCATCTTACTTAATGTGTTACTATGTTCTATGAACCTAATACTCTAGATGCAGGCAGGAGTCGATCGATGTGTGGAGTAATAGAAGTAGATGATGGAAGGAGTCGGTCTACTTGACAGGGACATGATGCCTATACTCATGATCATTGCCTTAGATATTGTCATAACTTTGCGCTTTTCTATCAATTGCTCGGTAGTAATTTGTGCACCCACAGTAATATTTTCTATCTTGAGAGAAGCCTCTAGTGAAACGTATGGCCTCCGGGTATATTTTCCATCATATATTTTTCCGATCTACAATTTTAGTTTCCGATTTACTTCCTTTGCAATCTTTTACTTTCCGATCTATAAACCAAAAATACTAAAAATATTTACTTTACCTTTTATCCATCTCTATCAGATCTCACTTTTGCAAATAACCACGAAGGGATTGACAATCCCTTTATCGCGTTGGGTGCAAGTTGTTGATTGTTTTTGCAGGTATTCGGTGACTTGTTCGTTGTCTCCTACTGGATTGATACCTTGGTTCTCAAAACTGAGAGAAATACTTACTCTACTTTGCTGCATCTCTCTTTCCTCTTCAAGGAAAAACCAACGCAAGCTCAAGAAGTAGCAGTACTTATGATTGAAACTCCTAGGAAGCATTCACAACTACTAGGAATTTATTGAGGTAAAACCCAACCATAAAATTAAGATCAAAGGGTCCTCTTTATCCCATAAGCATCAACACCTATACTCGGGCTCGGTAAATTTTTTGACTCTGATAATGGTATGAATATTTTATCAACATCCTACTAACCCTCAAGTATGTTCCACATACGCACACGCGCATATCATGCGCACTAAAGGACAACATCATATCATAATTTGTAACATAAAACTAAAAATATCTCAGTATATCTCTAATGACCATCGGACATAAATTAATCTAGTGAGACATAATAGCTATGTGATAACCCACAAGCGAAGGGGATCAGTTGTAGCCTTTTAGACATGTAAGTGTGTCGAACCCAACGAGGAGCTAAAGGTAGAATTAATATTCTCTCGAGTTCTATCAACCACTGATATAACTTTACACCCACGAAATGTTTGCTCTACCTAGAAACAAGAAATAAAACTACTTTTGCGGCAATGAAAAGATAGCTTTGAGAGAATATAAAGGACTAGGAAATAAAAGTAAGATGTTGTTTAAATAAAAGAACATTGAAGAAAAGCATTTTGAAAGAACAATAAAGAAAGGATTGTCCCTGGGCAATTGCGTATGAAACAATAGTAATAATCCTCCATTTCAGCTTTTTATGTAAGAGCGGCCTATGATAACAAGTAGCAAAATCCATTGCCTACAAGTTCTTATGATTGGAACTCTAGCAAGCATCCGCAGATACCAAAGATTCATTAAGGCAAAACCATACCATAGCATTAAGTCCTAAGGTCCTATTTTAATCCTATATGCAACAACCCATGAACTGGGTATGGGTTTTAGTCACTCCACCCACCTCTGAAAATGATGAGTGCTATTTTTACGCTAATCAAAACTGATTTTAAACCAAGATATTATATAAAGTTTTAGATATTCGCTCCATTATTGCAATGATTAAGGAATGCAAAGGATTGCAAATATCCTATCTTTGCTTTGTTTCCATGGGAAAGGGGCTATTTATGGATGAAATCAAGCCAACACATGGAAATGAGTAAAGAGGAGATACAGGAGATCGAGTGGGAGGAGAAAACAAAGAAATAGAGCAAAAGACAGCTATCCATATGACCGCATATGCCCAGTCGTATGCCATGCTAGGGGCGCCCTTTGATCCACCACTACAAATACCGGGAAGGGGCTGATACGTCCATTTTGTATCATGTTTTCCTACTGTTATTTGTAGTGTTTTTATGCAATATAATACCTTGAGGAGTAATTCTAATGCATTTTCTCCCTTAATATGCAAGGTTTACACAAAGAGGGAGAACACCGGCAGCTAGAATTCTGGTCCTGAAAAAGCTATGTCAGAGATACCTATTCTGCACATCTCCAAATGAGCTGAAATTTTATGGAGAATTATTTTGGAATATATAAAAAATACTGGAGAGAAGAACTACCGGAGGGGGCCACCCAGGTGCCCAATAGGCACCAGGGCGCGTCCTGGTGGGTAGTGGACTCCTCGGCCCACCTTTGGTGCCCATCTTCTGGTACGTAAGGTCTTTTGACCTATAAAAAATAGGGAGAGGACTTTCGGGATGGCGCGTCGCCTTCTCGTGGCGGAACTTGGGCAGCAGCACATTTGCCCATCGGCGAAGCGATCCCGCCGGGGCAATTCTCTCAGGGAGGGGGAAATTGAATGCATCGTCATCACCAACAACCCTCTCATCCTTGGGAGGCCAATCTTAATCAACATCTTCAATAGCACCATCTCATCAAAAACCCGAGTTCATCTCTTGTGTTCAATCTTTGTATCAAAACCTCAGATTGGTACCTATGTGTGACTAGTAGTGTTGATTACATCTTGTAGTTGATACTAGATGGTTTATTCGGTGGAAGATCATATGTACAGATCCATTACACTATTTAATATCTCTCTGATCTTGAGCATGAATATTATTTTGGAGTAGTTGTCCTTGTTCTTGAGGCCATGGGAGAAGTCATGTTGCAAGTAATCATGTGAATTTGATATTCATTCGATATTTGATGATATGTAGGTTGTGATTCCCTGAGTGCTGTTATATGAATGTCGACTACATGACACTTCACCATCTTTGGGCCTAAGGGAATGCATTGTGGAGTAGTTATTAGATGATGGGTTGCTAGAGTGTAGAAGCTTAAACCCTATTTTATGCGTTATTCTGTAAGGGGCAGATTTGTATCCATATGTTTAATGCTATGATTAGATTGTTATCTTAATTCTTCTTTCATAGCTACGGATGCTTGCGAGGGGGTTAATCATAAGTGGGAGGCTTGTTCAAGTAATAACAACACCAAAGCTCCGGTCCACCCACATATCAAATTATCAAAGGAGCGAACACGAATCAAACCAACATGATGAAAGTGACTAGATGAAATTACTGTGTGTCCTGACCTTTGCTACAAAAAGGATTGGGCTACCTTGCTACACTTTGGTTACCGTTGCCGTTACTTTCTCATTACAAATTATCTAATTATCAAACTGCTTCTTACTGACAATTTCAGTGCTTGAAGAAATTACCTTGCTGAAAAACTCCTTGTCATTTCCTTCTGCTCCTCGTTGGGTTTGACACTCTTACTAATTGAAAGGACTAAGATTGATCCCCTATACTTGTGAGTCATCAAGACTCTTTTCTGGCACCGTTGCCGGGGTGTGAAACGCTCTTGGTAAGTGTAAATTGGTAAGGAAAAACTTATACTACATGTTGAAATTTACTGTTACTTGCTACTATGGAAAACAATCCTTTGAGGGGCTTGCTTGGGGTATCTTCACCTCGACCGGAAACACAAAGAGTTGCCCCTCAACCTACTTCGGCTACTGAAAACATTAGTTATGAAATTCCTTCAGGTATAATAGAGCAACTACTAGCTAATCCTTATGCATGAGACGAAATGAAGCATCCCCATATGCATTTAATACATGTGGGTGAAATGTGTGGATTGTTTAAGCTTGGAAGTTTACCCGGAGATGAAGTTAAGAAGAAGGTTTTCCCTTTATCTTTGGGGGGGAAAGTATTGGCATGGTATAGGCTGTGCGAATTGGAGCTTGGAGTTGGAATTGATTGAAATTCGAATTTCACCAAAAGTTTTATCCTATGCATCTAGTTCATCGTGATCGAAATTACATATATAATTTTTTGCCTCGTGAAGGAGAAAGTATCGCTCTAGCTTGGGAGAGGCTTAAGTAAATGCTATATTCATGCCCCAATCATGAGCTCTCAAGAGAAATTATTATTCAGAATTTTTATGCTCGGCTTTGTCGTAATGATCAATCCATGCTCGATACTTCTTGTGCTGGTTCTTTTATGAAGATGACTATTGAATTCGGGTGGGATATTTTGGAAAGAATTAAACACAACTCTGAAGATTGGGAACTCGACGAAGGTAAAGAGTCGGGTACTGAGCTTGAGTTCGATTGTGTTAAATCTTTTATGAATACCGATGCTTTTCACAAGTTTAGCACTAAATTTGGACTTGACTCTGAGATAGTAGCATCTTTTTGTGAATCATTTGCTACTCATGATGATCTCCCTAAGGAGAAGTGGTTTAAATATCATCCCCCTATTAAATAAGAAGTTAAAGAACCAGTTATAGTTAAAGATGAAATTATGATTTACAATGTTGATCCACTAGTTCCTACCACTTATATTGAAAAACCACCTTTCCCTATTAGGACTAAGGAACGTGCTAAGGTGTCAACAGTGGTTTGCAAAAGTAATATTAAAGCACCTAAACCCTCTAAACAAATTTAGGTAGAACCTAGTGTTGCTATGGTTAAAGATTTCTTGGTTGATAATATTGATGGGCATGTTATTTATTTCTGTGATGAAGTAGCTAGAATTGCCAAACCCGATACTAAAGATAAGAACAAGCTTGTTGTTGGCATGCCTGTTGTCCCAGTTAAAATAGGAGATCATCGTTATCATGGTTTGTGTGATTAGGGTGCTAGTGTGAGTGCTATTCATTTTACCTTATACCAAGAAATTATGAATGATATAGCACCCGCTGAAATAGAAGACATAGATGTCACTATTAAACTTGCTAATAGAGATACCATCACATCACTTGGGATTGTTATAGATGTTGAAGTCTTGTGTGGGAAAATAAAATACCCTACTGATTTTCTAGTTCTTGGGTCCCTACAAGATGACTTTTGTCCTATAATATTTGGTAGACCTTTCTAGAACACTATTAATGCTAAGATAGATTGCCATAAAAAATCAGTCAGTGTCAATTTTGGTGATGTGTCTCATGAGTTTAATTTCTCTAAGTTCCGTAGACAATCATAATAAGAATTACCTAGTAAGGATGAAATAATTGGTCTTGCTTCTATTGCCGAACCTCCGACTAATCCACTAGAACAATATATGCTAGACCATGAAAATGATATGCACTTGCATGAAAGAAATGAAATAGATAAAATATTCTTTGAACAACAACGTATCCTTAAACAAAATTTGCATATTAAAACTCTAGGAGGTCCTCCTCCACCTAAAGGTGATCTTGTGTTTGAATTAAAGAAATTGCCTGACACTTTGAAATATGCTTATCTTGATGAGAAAAAGATATATCATGTTATTATTCGTGCTAACCTTTCAGAACATGAAGAAAAGAAATTATTAAAAATACTGAGGAAGCACCATGCTGCTATTGGATATACTATCGATGATCTTAAAGGCATTAGTCCCACTCTCTGTCAACACAAGATTAATATGGAGCCAGATGCTAAATCTGTTGTTGATCACCAACGACGATTAAATCCTAAGATGAAGGAAAGTGGTAAGAACCGAAATACTAAAGCTTCTGGAAGAGGTAAAATTTATCTTATAGCTGATAGTAGATCGGTAAGTCCTGTTCATTGTGTCCCTAAGAAAGGAGGTATTACTGCTGTTCCTAATGATAAAAATGAATTTATCCCACAAAGAAGTGACTGGCTATAGAATGGTAATTGATTGTAGAAAATTAAACAAAGCTACTAGAAAAGGTCATTACCCTCTACCTTTCATTGATCAAGTGTTAGAAAGATTGTCAAAGCACACACACTTTTGTTTTCTTGATGGATATTCTAGTTTTTCTCAAATACCTATTTCACAACCTTATCAAGAGAAAACCACCTTTACTTGCCTTTTTGGAACTTATACTTATGGACATATGCCCTTTGGTTTATGTAATGCACCTGCTACCTTTCAAAGATGTATGACAGCTATATTCTCTGACTTTTGTGAAAATATTGTTGAGGTTTCCACGGATGATTTCTCCGTTTACAGAACTTCTACTGATGATTTCTTAAGCAACCTTGATTGAGTTTTCCAGAGATGTGAACAAGCTAATCCTGTCTTGAATTGGCAGAAGTGCCACTTTATGGTAAATGAAGGTATTGTCTTGGGGCATAAAATTTCTGAACGAGGTATTGAGGTGGATAAAGCTAAAGTTGACGTAATTGAGAAAATGCCATGTCCTAAAGACATTAAAGGTATTCGTAGTTTCCTCGGTCATGCTGATTTCTATAGGAGGTTTATTAAAGAGTTCTCTTAAGTTTCTAGGCCTCTTACTAATCTTTTGCAAAAGGATGTTCCATTTGTTTTTGATGATGATTGTGTATAAGCTTTTGAAACACTTAATAAAGCCTTAACTTCTACACCTATTGTTCAACCACCTGATTGGAACTCGCCTTTTAAATTATGTGTGATGCTAGTGATTATGCTGTCGGTGCTGTTCTAGGTCAAAGATTTGATATGAAATTAAATGTTATCCATTATGCTAGTAAAACTCTAGACAGTGCTAAAAGAAATTATTCTACTACTGAGAAAAAAATTAGCAGTTGTGTTTGCTTGTGCTAAATTCAGATCTTACATTGGTGATTCCAAAGTAATTGTTCACACCGATCATGCTGCTATTAAATATCTTATGGACAAAAAGATGCTAAACCTAGACTCATTAGGTGGGTTCTCTTGCTACAAGAACTTGACTTGTATATTACTGATAGGAAAGGAGCTGAGAACCCCGTAGCTGATAACTTGTCTAGGTTAGAAAATATTCTTGATGACACACTACCTATTGGTGATAGCTTTCCTGATGAACAACTAGCTGTAAAACATACTTCTCATAATACTCCTTGGTATGCTGACTATGCTAATTACATTTTTGCTTAATTTGTACCACCTAGTTTCACATACCAAGAAAAGAAAAAAAATCTTCTATGACTTGAGACATTACTTTTGGGATGACCCACATCTTTATAAACGAGTAGATGGTATTATTAGATGTTGTATATATGAGCATGAAGAGGAACAAATCCTACGGAAATATCACTCCAAAGCTTATGGACGACATCATGCAGGAGATAGAACTGTGCACAAGGTATTACAATCCGGTTTTTATTGGCCTACTCTTTTCAAAGATGCATGTAAGTTTGTCTTATATTGTGATGAATGCCAAAGAATTGTTAATATCGGTAAACGTCTGGAAACGCCAATGAATTACTCACCTGTTATTGAACCATTTGATGTTTGTTGTTTCGGTTATATGGGACCTTTTCCTTCCTCTAATGGGTATACACATATTTTGGTTGCTGTTAATTATGTCACTAAGTGGGTAGAAGATATTCCAACTAGTAGTGCTGATCATAACACCTCCATTAAAATGCTTAAAGAAGTTATATTCCTGAGGTTTGGAGTCCCTAGATATTTAATGACTGATGGTGGTTCACATTTTATTCATGGTGCCTTTCGTAAATTGCTTGCTAAATATGATGTCAACCATATAATTGCATCACCCTATTATCCTTAATCTAGTGCTCAAGTTGAACTTCGAAATACATAAATAAAATTAATAATACAAAAAACTGTCAATAGGTCCCGAAAGAATTGGTCTAAGAAACTTGATGATGCACTTTGGGCCTATAGAACAGCTTATAAAAATCCTATGGGTATGTCTCCATGCAAAATGGTTTATGGGAAAGCTTGTCACTTGCCTCTTGAGTAAGAACATAAAGTATTTTGGGAAATCAAAGAACTCAACTATGATTTCAAACTTGCCGGTGAAAACAGGTTATTTGATATTAGCTCACTAGATGAATGGAGAACCCAAGCTTATGAAAATGCCAAACTATTCAAAGAAAAAGTCAAAAGATGGCATGACAAAAGGATCCAAAAGTGGAAATTCAAAGTTGGTGAATATGTTCTATTATACAATTCTCGTTCTAGATTTTTTGTAGGAAAACTTCTTTCCAAATGCGAAGGACCATAAAAAGAAGTTTACCGCTTTAGAGCTATTAAGATCAATAATGCCAAAGGCACTAATCCGAAGGTGGTCAATGGACAAAGAATTAAGCACTATATTTCAGGTATGACTATTAATGTTGAAACTAACCTTATCCAAACCATGACACCGGAGGAACACATAAAAGAGACCTTCCGGAACACTCAAAAACCCTGAAAAGGAAGAGGTATGTGATACGGTAAGTAAACCGACTCCAAAAATCCCGCAAAAATATTTTTTGTCTTTTTTGGAATATTTGAAAAAAATAAGAAACACCCGGGAAGGCAACCCAAGTGCCCACTAGGCACCAGGGCGCGCCTGCCCCACCTGGCGCGCCCTGGTGGGTAGTGGGCCCCTCGGGCACCTTCCCGACTACATTTTCCTTCCGTATACTTGTTTCCCAAGATAAAAATTCTTTATATTTACCCCTGCACGATTTGGCCACCGTATCACAGAGAAATCCTCTATTCTTGTTTCGTGCTATTTTTCTAACAGATCTAGATCACCATGGCTGCCCCAAGCTCTTCCAAGGACTAGTTCTTCGAGAAGGTCATCAACCCCTACCTACTGGAGGTGTTGAACCACCCTCAAGCCATTGAGATGCATGAGTGGGTGCTTCACATCTGGGACGTGCAATGCCCCAGGAAGACGGGAAGCGCGGAGGCCAGGCTTGAAGCGGTGGAGCAGGATATCTTCAAGTGCCAAGGGATGTTGGAGCATGGACTCAGTGCTAATCACTCCATGATAGCGGAATTCACCCATGATCATATGGTGGATGGCCGGTCTATGAAGGACATCGTCTTCACCTACAACGAGCAAATCAATTTTCTGCAAAGCCAAATCTATGATCTTCAAAATCAAGTTTTCGAGTATGAAGCAAGATTTAAAGGTATGAGTTTAGCTGCCGGTTTCAGGACTCAGGAGACTCGTACATCCTCTTATGATGGTGAACCCCTGCCATGGAAGCCAGAGGACAAGCCTACTACCTCACCACCAGCACCATCACCTCCATCATCAAAGAAAGAGACTTAAACAAACAGGTATGGGCACTCCCCTTGGCTTCCGCCAAGCTTGGGGGAGATGCCCCAATATCGTATCACCATCACTTTTATTACCTTTACCTATCTTAGTTTGATCCTTAGCCATTTCATGATTTAGTTGAATAAAATTTTAGTATGATCTATTTTCAAGTGCTAGTTTTGTGATCTATCTATCTATGATCGAGTGGGAATTATATAATAAAGTTTAGTTTATTTTTTGCTTCTTTACTTTTATATTCCAATAAAAATAAAGCAAAGTAATGAAAAAGATCATATGCTAACTTATGGTAAGTAATGACATCACATAAGGAAAAGTATAATGTGTAAAATTTATTGAAAGTTGACAAACATAGCATTGGTCAATGATGCAATTCATTAAAGAGTTAATAAGGGAAGAGAAGATTCACATGCAAATGAACTATCTTGGACATCTTTTATGATTGTGAGCCCCCATTAAATATCTTATGCCAAATTGATGACGTTGGAAAAGGAAGACAACGTAATGATTCATGTTTGTTCATATTCACAAAGAAGTTAATTATATTGTCATAGATCCTTCAACATGTAGTGCTTGCTCAATATATTTGCTAGCCAAAAATACGCACTAAGTAGAGATACTACTTGTGCATCCAAAACCCTTAAACCCAAATCCATGTTTTGAGAGTCCACCATACCTACCTATGGATTGAGTAAGATCCTTCAAGTAAGTTGTCATCGGTGCAAAAGGGGCAATAAAAATTGCTTCTGAATGTGTTTGATCTTTTAGTGTAAGGGAAAATAAGCACTGTACGAACTTGTGATGGCAAAGTAATAAAAGCGACAGACTGCATAATAAAGGTTGCTATAATAAGGGGCAATATAACATGACGTTCTTTTGCATTAAAAGATTGTGCATACAAAACCAAAAAGCGCATGACAACCTCTTCTTCCCTCTACGAATGGACTATATTTTACTTTTACGTATTTACTTTTTATGCAAGAGTCAAAGTACTCTCCTCTATTCCTTTTTATTTTTCTCTTTTGCAATCATCATGTGGTAGGGGAAGATCTAGGCACATATATCCAGTTGGATATGAGTGACCATGAGTTATTATTGTTCACATCACCCTTGAGGTGAATAAGTTGGGACGCGAAACTATAAGCCCCTATCTTTCTATGTGTCCGGTTGAAATTTTTTGCTCATATATATGTTGTGAGTATTAGCAGTCATAGAAGATTAAGTGATGGTTGAGTATGTGGACTTGCCAAAAGGCTCTGATACAAGACCCTTCCTGAAAATATGATGAATTGTAGTTGCAAAGTTGACTGAGAACATAGTGTGTTAGTTTTCAATAAAGTTTATGCTTTCTACTTCGATGTTGTGATGAATTGTTACTTGTTCATGAGAAGCTATATGATAAACTTTTGTGATAAAGTTTGTTGTTGTTACAACAATAAGCATGATGCTACTATGTTCGTATTTTGTTTTTATCTGCACCTCCCTCTCTAAACATGTGGACATGATTTTCGATATCGGCTTTCGCTTGAGGACAAGCAATGTCTAAGCTTGGGGGAGTTGATATGTCCATTTTGCATCATATGTTTCTACTGTTATTTATAGTGTTTTATGCAATATAATACTTTCAGGAGTAATTCTTATGCCTTTTCTCTAATAACATGCAAGGTTTACAGAAAGAGGGAGAACGCTGATAGATGGAATTCTGGATATGAAAAAGCTATGCCACGGATACCTATTCTCCACATCTCCAAATGAGCTGAAATGTTACAGATAATTATTTTGGAATATATAAAAAATACTGGAGAAAAGAACTACCGGAGGGGGCCACCCAAGTGCCCACTAGGAACCAGGGTGCGCCACCCCCTCCAGGTGCGCCCTTGTGGGTAGTGGGCTCCTCGGCCCACCTTCGGTGCCCATGTTCTGGTACATAAGGTCTTTTGACCAAGAAAAAATAGCGAGAGGACTTTCGGGATGGATCGCCGCTGTCTCCAAGCGGAATTAGGACAGGTGCACTTTTGCCCTCCGGCAGAGCGATTCCGCTGGGGGACATTCCATCCAGGAGGGGGAAATTGAAGACATCGTCATCACCAACAACCCTCTTATCTTTGGGAGGCCAATCTTCATCTACATCTTTAACAGCATCATCTTATCTCAAACTCTAGTTCATCTCTTGTGTTCAATCTTTGTATCAAAACCTCATATTGGTACCTGTGGGTGACTAGTAGTGTTGATTACATCTTGTAGTTGATACTAGATGGTTTATTTGGTGGAAGATCATATTTTTAGATCCATTATGCTATTTAATATCCCTCTGATCTTGAGCATGAATATTATTGATGAGTAGTCCTTGTTCTTTAGGCCACGGGAGAAGTCATGTTGCAATTAATCATGTGAATTTGATATTCGTTCGATATTTTGACGATATGTATGTTGTGATTCCCTTAATGGTGTTATGTGAACGTTGACTACATGACACTTCACCATCTTTGGGCCTAAGGGAATGCATTGCGGAGTAGTTATTAGATGATGGGTTGCTAGAGTGACATAAGCTTAAACCATAGTTTATGCGCTATTCAGTAAGGGGCTGATTTGGATCCATATGTTTAATGCTATGGTTAGATTGTTATCTTAATTCTTCTTTCGTAGTTGCGGATGCTTACGAGGGGGTTAATCATAAGTGGGAGACTTGTTCAAGTAAGAACAGCACCCAAGCACCGGTCCACCCACATATCAAATTATCAAAGTAGC
Source organism: Aegilops tauschii subsp. strangulata (assembly GCF_002575655.3). Taxonomy (NCBI): domain Eukaryota; kingdom Viridiplantae; phylum Streptophyta; class Magnoliopsida; order Poales; family Poaceae; genus Aegilops; species Aegilops tauschii. The sequence continues at coordinate 422,268,469 of NC_053038.3, read as the reverse complement.
AAACGCGAATCAAACCAAGATGATGAAAGTGACTAGATGAAATTACCTTGTGTCCTCAAGAACGCTTTGCTTATTATAAGAGATCGTCCCGGCTTGTCCTTTGCTACAAATAGGATTGGTCTACCTTGCTGCACTTTTGTTACCGTTACCATTACTTTCTAGTTACAAATTATCTTATTATCAAACTTCTAGTTACCGACAATTTTAGTGCTTGCAGAAATTACCTTGCTGAAAACCGCTTGTCATTTCCTTCTGCTCGTTGTTGGGTTCGACAATCTTACTTATCGAAAGAACTATGATTGATCACCTATACTTGTGGGTCATCAGGGGCCAATGCAAGAAACAACACGGAACATTGCCGAAACCTCTATTTCATCATCCACAACAACTGTAGCCACTGCCATTTCCCATCTACGTGTCCATAGCCACAACCAGCACCACCACCATTGTACTAAGCCAACTAACCATACTTTGTAATTGGATAACACATCCGAAATCTATTGTAAGACTTACTAACGATCAATCAATCTCCATGATGTGTTGTTCTTTGATTTCTCTGTCTGATGATCTCCATGTGTGAGTAGTTCAGTAAGGTCATGGGTTTAGGCAAAGCCCTAAAAACCAATGTATTTTATGGAGAGATCGATGGTAGTACTTTGAATTAAGGTCCTATATGTACAACATCAAATTGCTTCATAGTTGTCTCTTATCTCGTCTGTGTTCATTATCCCTGCAGGTACCCAGGATCATGAACAACGAGCCATGGAGAGGCTAATTAAGGGTAGGGAAACAATGAAGTCTTATTCTGAACACAAGTTATAGAAAGGTTTAGTACGGTAACACAAATCCTATCCTTGGGGATACAAGAGGTGTAGCCATTAAATGCCCAATGCCTTTTTTTTAATTTCTATCTGAGTTACGCAGGCAACCCCACGTGATGATATAGCCTTTCGGTTGGACAACTGACTCTTGATGCAGGAGGCGTGCTGGTCAAGACATAATTTGGACACATCCCCCACTTTGATACGTTGCAAGCACATCTCGATGGATGACTTCCACAGAACAAATTAATATCACAATGATCCTGCTCACGAATATATGGTTGTAAGAAAATTCCTCATACCCATGACTATTTTTAGTACTCTTAGTGTTAACCTAATTTTGATCCGGTCAAAGCTGTAATTAATACTCTTGCAAAAGTTTGGTGGAAACCTCTTACTTCAAGGGTTCCTTCCTCTCATGAGTTTGATAAGACAAGATCACCTTTGGGGAAAAGGAGAGAAACCTTTTTACTCCTTTACCAAATCATTAAAGGGACTAATCACATATTTGGTAGCGCCACTGCGGGGGGGGGGATGATTTGTGTGCCTAGTCTTTGTGTTAGAGTTTTCTTTCAGATTTTAGTTTAATTTTTGTTGCAAGTGTTGCACTAGAAAACCCAAAAATATTACCATCACTCATAATCTTGGAAGCTTTACTGCTCCTACCAATAGCTTCATGCATGACCAAATTGCACAACCTAATGTTGCTGCCACTGAGTACGATATTAAACCTAACCTAGTGTCTATGATTCAATAGACCAGTCTGAGAATGCTAGCAGGCATTTGCATAATTTTCTGAATTGTGTAACATGCCATGCATAAGAGATTATGACCCTCACGCTTTGAAGTTGCATCTATTTCCTTTCTACTTGATTGGAAAAGCAAAAGAATGGCTTCTAGTTTTGCCTAGAGGTAGTATAACTTCATGGCCGAGTGTTGCAGCAAGTTCTTATCTAAGTTTTGCCCACCGGCAAAAATTATGCAACTGCGTTCGCAGATAACAAGTTTTAGGCAGGAAGATCATGAGCCACACTAGCGCTTGCGTGGGATCGCATGAAGGAGGATATAAGGAATTTTCCTAACCATGGAATGGAAGAACTGTGAATTCTTCATATATTTTATAATGTCTTAAATTATATGTTGAATACTATGCTTGACACTGCTGCAGGAGGAACTATTATGGGTACGCCCCTCGATGAAGCTAAAAAGGTGTTGGATGATATGCAAGAAAATCATGCCCAATGGCATGTTGAGAGGGCTACCAACAAAATAGTTAATGCTATTGAAGAAAATCATGCCCAATGGCATGAAACTAAACTTGATGTACTCATGTCTGTACTTAAAGGTAAAGAAGAGGTAAAAAACATAAATGCTATTATTGAAGAACATGTTAATGATGTCAATTTTATTGCCCGTAATAGCTCAATCCCAACCGGAAAAATAATGGTTGTGCTCCTAGATTTCCTTATCCTAATAATGGTGGAGCACCTAATAGTTTTAGTGGGATGAACAATGGTAATAGAATACTTTGGAGGAAACTCTAGAGAAAAAATTATTCCTAGTCAAAGTGAGCAAAATTAAACCTTTGGAAATATCTTAAAGATTGCGTGAATTACTAATGATGTCTAGGCTCTAGATGGAAGAACTAAGAGCATGGAAGCAGACACTGCTAAAATTCTAGAGAGTCAAACTTTGTTTCTAGCCATGTCTGCAGGTAAACCGAAACCAAACCCAGTTGAAGATGATGAATATGATGAGAAGTAGCGCAGAAAAAGCAGAAGAGCTTGATATAAGCCATGTGCTAGAGTATACATACACCGCTGCTGACTTCGTGAAGATGATAGCCATGAAACACCCACTACCTAAAGTCTCAAATAATAAAGCATATAATGTCTTTGTTGACCATGTTGCAGCTAAGGTACATGAGTTAGATGATGAATGAAAGAAGCTATTCGGTAAGCTTCCTGCTAAACATGAAGATATCTTTGAGCCTACTTTTGAGATTGAGATTGGTTTGAATAAATTCATTGCTTTCTATAATCTAGGTGCTAGTGTTTCCACTATCCCTAAGTCCGTTTATGATAGTCCCAATCTTGGTCCTTTTGTTACAATGCAAATTAAGTTGAATATGGCCAATTCTACCTTTATTAAAGCAGTAGGGATTAAGCATGGTGTTATCATTCAAATTAATGATTGCCATGTTATAACTGATGTTCTTATTGTTGATATGCCTAAAGATCTCATTGCCCTTATAATTCTTGGCAGGGCATTTCTTAGAACCATAAAGGATACTCTCAATATGTTTGAGGTAAATGTAAGATTTCACCTTCCTGCAAAGGATCCTTTTGTGAGACATTTCCCCAGGAAAAAGAAAATGAAGACATACACAGGAGACGGCATTGTCGTCAATGCTCGAAGCTATGGGCTTGGTGTATTTATGCCCAAGTGATCATCACTATGGTCGGGCTATCCGACCGAAAAGAAGTGCTTCCTGGGAGGCAACCCATGCAAATAAGGTAGAATATTAAGTTTTGTTTTAAGTCCTTTTCATTTCAATTAGAGAGTGTTGAAGTTTTTGTCATGGAAGATAAGTTGAGAAGAAGTTGTGCTAATGAGGCCTTTGGCATGTGCAAAATTGCTCTGTATCGTACTAACATCTGAAAGCATAAATACATACCTATGGGTTGTGTTGGAACTAAACCCGTAGGAATCATTGAAGAAACAAAGTCTCGAAAGAGATAGAACAAATGATGGCCCAGCATACAACCACCCTGGTCGTATGGCCGGCCGTATGAGGCGTGGGCAGCTCCAAGGAAAAACAGCCAGAGGCGAGAAAGCCAACAACGGCGTTCCATATGAGCATAGTCGCTCGTATAGCGGCCGTATGGATGTTCGACAGAAATAGAGAAGAAGTCCAGAGAGCAGAAGACGGTGTTCCATACGAGCATCTGTGCTCGTATGACATCCACGACCAGAAGAAGAAATAACTAGAACGAACAACGGTGTTCTGTACGAGTGCCGGTGTTCGTATACATGGTCTTATGAGGGAAGCACAGACACATAATTTGTTCCAGAGTTGAATTCGCCATTTCATATGAGCACTAGCACTCATATGGCCTCTTGGTGGCCATAAGGAGGCCGGGGCAGGGGGTAAGTTTCCTCCATCTCATCTATTTTCTTGTTCTTCTTCCTCCAAACCTCTCCAACTAAACCCTAACATAACTTTGTTGGTTTTCTCTACTCATTCTATTTTAGTTCAAACCCTTATGTGTGATCGATCTACGGTATGTTTCTCCTCCCATCCCCAATTTATTTTTCACGGATCCATGTTCTATGTGCCTGGCATTACCATGTCTAGGGTATGCGTACTTTTGATCCAAATTTTGATTTTTTCTTGGATTCATTGTTGTTTTTTTAGAGAAGTACGATGTTTTAATTATTGCAGGGTCACTATTGTATCATCTAATTGGACTGAAAAATTGTTTTGTAGAGATGTTCATGAGGAGGTCCACATGTGTCGCTCGTGGTGAAGCACCAAGTTCATCCGCGGGTGCCACACAAATGCAACAAGTTTACACGCATGGGATCATCTTCACCATGTGTGGCCAAGAACAAATACGAGAAGCTTCGCGAGAGGAAGATGAAGACCACCAAGTGCGCTTGTGAGTCCACCATAGCCAAGTTGGGCATTGGTAAAGGTTTCCATTTATAATGTGATAACGCCGTGTTGCATCACTTTGTTTTCCAGGGATTTGCAACGTATGAATGACTGGCGCTTGAGTTTCTTAGTACTCTCTCACATAATGATGGTTTTGACATCTCTACATGAGTGGTGTAATTACTTTACCTTCACAAACAACAATGATGACGTTCGCTATATGTCTATGATTTTGTTGAACCGCACCTGAGGCAATCCTTTTACCAGTTCAGTTACCATGATTCCAAGAAGAGGATCAATTGCATTGAAAGTCCTGTTATTCGACATTTCCATTATGTTTCACTAACTCGTTGCAGGCACAAGGAGAAATTTCAAAGGTGAATGATGAGGATATGCTAATTCCTGGGAACGAAGCTAACTTTGACGTCAGTTATTCGCCCAACTTAGAGGCAAACTTTTTTTACCCCTTGTGCACCAAGCAAATCATACATAAGGAGTTATCGTGTGTGGATGAGTTATCACCATGTTGGCCAGTTCCCTTGACCTTGACTTCAACCATCTCCGCCCCATTGTTAGTAAGTGTTGCAATAGTAGGTTAGTTGTACGGTTGTCATTGTATTCAAATTCCTGGAGTTAGGTACTTGCTACCTACTCCTATGCCTAACTATTTATCATGAAGGAATTTTGCATTATGCGCCACATGAAGGAGCTGCAGCTTTTGACCAAGAGGCCCATGAACCGGAACAAGTTGATGAAGCAAAACTCGCCACCGATGAATAAGTGGAGCAGGCCGGGATGAGGCACCACAAGAATTACCCTACACCACCTACTCGGACATCTATAGTATTTAGGGATCCATCAATGATACGAGCAACCTCACCGAGTCCCTTTGAAGCTTCTCCAACTAGGGCCAAGGATGGGCTCCTCACCAGTCGCCGCCGTAATGATCTCACCGGTTTGGGCTTGCAAAAACTTAAGCTTGGGGGATGTCACTGCCACATCTCCATCAAGATGTGGTGGTGTTATTTTAATAAGTTGTAATGAGGTTGTACTTCCGGTCGCTGAGCTTCAAACGCTCATGTTGGTTTGTTCCAACACTTTTCTGTTTATTTGCTTTTGTTTTTCTTTCCGTTGTTTGTGATTTTTGGTTTGACAAGTTAACTTTCAAAACCCAAAAATGCAAAAAAAAATAATGTTTTGCTTTGCCCTTTTCCTTTGCCTTTGGATTTCGTTTGCATTCTTGTTTATATTTCAGAGGAGTTGATCTACGTTGGGCAACGTGGAATGCATGCTTAAGGAAGAGAAGTGTGTACATTCATGATTGTGAAGTTATGTCTTACGACTCCCATCTTTTGCACTTGAATCACTTAGACTAGTTAAAGTAGTATGTGTGATGTGTTCAAGTGTGAGTAAGTCTTGATAACTAAACCAAAGGTTTTATTCTAGTAGATGAAATTTAGTAGCATTTTTTTGTTTAATATAGATAACCAAGACTTGTCGTGGGACTGTTTTTAAACGAAAGTGATGTTAGCAAAGAATAAGCATGCATAAAAGAAAGTCTGAAAATACTTGGGTGTTGAGAAATTGTAGAGCAGATAATGTCAGAGATACTCAACCCCATACTATGGACTCAATAGACTCAATAACACCTATGGACTAAATTGTCTAGAGAAACTTACTTGAAAGGTGAATGAGATTATGCTAAAAATCCGTGTTGTATTTCTTACATGGCGCTCCAACTTCTTGCTGGTGCTATGGCCTTGCCACTCTATGCACATGTACATCTGTAAATGTGGCTTCATCACCCTTCTTGATGTTATGCCAAGAACTCTCATGGCCAATGAACGATCCACCAGAGTTTTAGGTCATTCCGGCTCTTTGAATTTTCACCTAAAACCCCAAAACAACATAAAATAGGAACTTGCCATTCATACTGGATTAATATGCTAGTCCAAAAAATAATAATATAAATTGTTGCCAAAAGTATGTAAAAGTGGTTTGATAATAGCATGAAAAAATTAAAAACAATAGATATGTCGGAGACGTATCACAATGCTACAAACTTGATGCACTTCATGTACAAATTGAACACCATCAGGCGAGGTGTCAGGTTTCGAACGGAAATCGCCGCCTTGCACACGCAGCTCAATTTTCCTACATTATTTCGACATCAAACTTTTCCATGATAAATAGTGCCCGGTACTGCTGAGGCCTCCGCAATGGTGGGCAGAATTTATTACCCACCACTGGAACTTCGCCAAAATAGTTGTGCCGGGTTCCTGAGCGTGCCCGCCGCTAGGTTGAGCCCCGTATAGGACTTTTCCTAGTAGTGTGCGAAGCTGGCATGTCGTAGTCGATTGAAGCGGTGGACGTGATGTCAACCGCATGGACGCCGCTCGCGTGTTCGTAGCCATCGTCGAAGCAGAAGACAATGCCTAGATATATAGCTAGATATTTTAGTTTTAAACTTACATATGTTACATATGTAAATGTAGTTCCGACATTTTAATCGTATAAATCAAGTAATTTTGCCATTCAAGTACAATATGGGCACCTTTCCAATGGTGTGGGTAGTCTCGACCAGGTTGGTGTGGCCTCCACACACTTTGCTCGCAGTTAGGGTGCCATGCCTGTGGTTGCGACCTGAACCGCGCCTCCATGTTGTTGTACTCACATGTGCAAATCGCATAGTAATATGAGAGCGATTATGATCCCGCCTAGCCCCATACATAATATTGTTGCTCCGCCATTGTGTCTTCAACCTTTCGATCTTCCACACAACCCCAGAACCGCACCCACATAAACAATGCAGATATAGTGAGTATCGAGGATTCTCCAATGTTGTTGCTGGGGGTTAACACATACAGGCAGTTCACAAAGCACACAATCGTGAGATCTGCCACAGAACCACCGACCTTACGTGTTGTGCACCAACGAGCTGGAGTGGGTGGAGTGGTCCTTCGCCACATTCGAGCGGTTCCTAGGGTAGGAGAAGTAGAAAGTAGTCGGGCTCGACCTCCAGTACATCCCTGCGTGTCCCAGGCATGATCAAAAGGTCGTCGTCACCCAATCGTGTCTGCACCAGCACGTCCTCATCTACCACTACAACAAGATCACGAGGCCTTGTGGAAATTTTGCCAGGTTCGTCAATAGCGAGGAATATGAATTTGCTATGGTGGACACCGCCAACGATGCAATGTTGCTCCGGAATTCAACCACGTCGACATCCGGAAGTAATACAAGATATATAGTTGTCACGGGAATTAGAAGAAATCCCTGGTTAACCTCACTAGGGCCGTCATCGACACCTCCTATCTCGGCATGAAGGATGGCATTGTTGACAAGCGCAGCTGGCGCTCGAACTGGGAGGAAAGACTGAGTCCAGAGCACAACACGTACGCTGCCAAGGATGCCTGCACAAGGTACAACATGCTATTTTTTTGAGAGTACGCAAACCGCATACCATATTTTTATAAAAGGGAGAAAAAATTGTTAGAAGAGACCTAGCAAGATGTAAACATCGTCGTAGGCACACCCGCACCACATAACTAGCTAGACTACTCTCTCGCAAAACGATGTAAACCTCCTACTCAATTAAGTGCCGCTCTCCATTCCTTGATCTCTCATCTAGTTTTTTTGCCGCAAGATTGAGCCCGAACTTGTTGATACCCTCTGTTGAAAACATGAGCATTTCTTTGGTTCCACAATAACCATGCCATGCAAATCACGAATGAGGCGAAACCTCTTCACTCATCCATCCTAAACCTTTGTCGCCTCAGCCACCACTCCATGAATGTCTCTGTTATCACCGGCCAATGAATGGCGAGTTGAAGCATGTTCAAACAGCAATGCCAAGTTTCTCGCGCATAGACGCACTGCAATAAGATGTGATCAACATTGTCTTCCTCCTGCACGCAAAGCTACAACATGTCAAGGTGGATTGTTGACATGAGGATGTGTCTCCTTCCATAACAGCAGAGGAGGCAGAGGGCTCGCACCACAGCATGCCAAGGTGAACTTGATGACCAATTAATCCTTTTATGCATAGTCTCTATATATGTTATGAATATTTCATGTTGTTAAGAACCTAGGAATCTCGCTTCCTTTATCATTTACTGTTTTATGCATGTTTTTAATTGTTTGTGCAGCCAGGCCAGGAAAATTTCGGTTATTGAAATTATGTGAACATACTACTTCTTAGGTGTATCTCACATGGTTTATTAAAACGAATTGTCTATTATAATCTGCAGACAATACCACCATGCGCTTTGTAGCACACACGCTTTGTTTTGACAAAAAGTGTGTTCATCATGCATGCTTCCATCACTAGAACTGTGCAAGGAATCACACATAGTTAACCTTCCGAAATCGTGTGGGATGTGTTCGCCATCGCACACGTTTCATTTTTTGATGGCTTTATAATTTTTGTCGAGGGTGATGCCTTCATTGCACACAGTGATAGGTGGGGCTTAACCACGTGGTAAGTTTTTGTGTGTGTGTGGACACTATTCTGTCGCCGATGGTCAAATAGTAAGATGAGCTGTGATATGCTGTCACACTGCACGAGCAAATAGCGATCCTCGAAGCGCAGAAAATATTTTTAGGGACATTGTCATGCATGCGTGCTTCGTCTTTTTGCCGCCTGCCCAGAGAGAAAATCTTCCGTCCACGTCTTGTTGTGTCATGAATAGTTAAACCTAATAATATCATCGTGCTCGTGCCCACGCGGATCTTTAATGATGATAAGAAAAACGTCAGTAACTGTTCTTTCTCGCTTACGTTTCCTTTCACTGGCAATCGTCAGGTTTCTGAAAAAGTATGTGCTAGAAAGCAGCTTTTGTTACAATTGTACATGCTCAGCAAAACTCGTGAAATAACACCTGAGTGGCCGCTGATCAGTAGAGCGCATGTTATCCGTATAACCAAGTTATGTAAACTAGACCGACAATTATATAACCTCTTATATATATATATCTATTGATACGCATGAAATCGTACGTGCGTCCTACTACCAGTTATGCTAGCAAGCATGCATGCGTCTGACTTGTGAGTATAACATTCTTGTTCATTTGTAGCAGCTAGTAAGATCATGTATGACAAGGTATACATATTCAGCTGCTTGTTTCCCTGTAGGAATCTGTTTTCATGCTAGGCTTCTCAACATAAGAACAGCTGTGGACAAAACCTTCTAATACCACTAATATTCTGTCGGGATGTTTTCTGCCACAATGTCTTCTAAGAACAAGAGCTACCATGATTAAGCGAAATGATGCTACACACAAGGTTAGAAGAGTGTCCCCCAAAACTATTGGTAGGGCTTTTGCTTCAATGTAATTGTAACCACGACAGCCGTGAACAGAGCTTCTAGAGATGTGATATCTTTCTGTTTTTGCAAGACAAGGGAAAAATACCGCTGCTTCTTTAGGTCGAAGAGGAAAACAGAACAAAGAAGTTAGGTATTCTCCGTGTTGCGTAAATGTAGCCGGACCCTCCATCTAGCCTCAGAAAGTGAGGTTTCTTTGAGAACCCAAAACACCAACGGCGAAAACAACAGCGTAACACACATGATAGAGCATCAGATGGGAACTTGAGAGGTCGCCATCAGCGTTTCGTGCAATGTCTCCCCTCGGAGATCGACCTCTTGGACATGCATCTCATGCATTGAGCAGGCGATCACACTCATACACATCGCAGTACATAGGATCCTGTGAGTGAATTCACAGGACACCATACGTGATGCGCACCGATGGACAAGTCTCGGCCGTACCATGCTGTATCCTCACAGTACTCGACCAAACTGAACGCGCACATGTCGGGTCAAACTACTCAAGTCGATCTACCCCGAGTTATTCGACGGTACGTATGTACATAGGCCTACACCGATAGATCGACCGATCAAAAGCCGGGTAGTCGTAGTCGTACAAAACGCAACAGGAGAGGTAGCAAAGGCGCAATTGGATGGATCGATGGATGTGCCACTGCTCCCACCATGGCGTCGCCTCGCACGATTTCAATTGGATGGATGGATCACTCGATCGGAAGTAGCAGCTAGGATGGAGGGGCTAGGTGGGAGGAGGTGGAGCAGGCCGGCCGGCCGGCCGCGGTGTGACAGTTCCTCTTTCCCTTGAGACGCACTACACCACCGCGCTGCGAGTATGCGGGGCAACGGCTCAGCAGCTAGCGCGTATCGTGTATCTTGCTTGTCTCGGGCAACTTTATGGGTGTCCGTCTAACGATGCGTGGGCGTACGTGGGTCCCGCCCCCTCCCCGCCCTCTCATTATTGCGAGAGTAGAAACCCTACCACATCTTCTCCAGGCCGGAGACCTCTCTACACACACTCGCCCCCCTCCTCCACCTTCTTCTTCTTCTTCTACCTCCCACCCTCCTACCCTCCGCATCCTTGTCTTCTGTTGGCTCTTCGCGGGCGCCAAAGCTCACTCTTGACCTCTACGTCCCACCGACGCCGGCCACCCACTGCCGGAACGACCGGTCGTCCGTTGGCTAGCGAGCATGCAGAGCATGGATTTGGTGTCGCCGTCCGAGCACCTCTGCTACGTGCGCTGCACGTACTGCAACACCGTGCTCGCGGTAAACTCCTCGAGAAACCGGTGCTACTGGCTACTGGGCTAGTAGGAGCTTTGCGATGATCATGGATTTTGTTTTGTCCTAGCATTTTTTTTATTACCTTACTCGCAAGGGAGAGTAGGAAGCCAGATCAGTCCGGCTTTTTGCTAGCTCTCCCTGATTGGAGGAGGGGACACTTACTAGTATTAGTGTTCATGCGACATGATTGATGTGTCGTGTGTACAGCTCTTTTTCTATGCAGTTGTTTCGTTGGTTCCTGGTGCTTTTGTCTTGCTGATAGCTAGTGTGTCATGTTCCATTTTTTTACCTCCATTAGGTCTGGTGGTTCCCAGACCTCCATACTCTTTATTTTTCACCTCTTCTTTCTTGTAACATGCATGAGATTGGACATGACTCCCAATTTAGAATGTTCTATCCTCTCCCTGCCTTCCTCTTTGGCATGCACCCCCTCTTTCTTTGTTCTTTCAGATTTCTTGCACAAATTAACAAGGGCGGTAGCGCCATGCAAGGGAATCAGCTGAGCTGAGTGGTTCACACAGTTTATGTCATTGTGTGATTGATCTTGTGTTTTCTGGGTAGCTGCAGGTTGGGGTTCCATGCAAGAGGCTGATGGACACGGTGACTGTGAAATGTGGCCACTGCAACAACCTCTCCTTTCTCAGCCCACGGCCGCCGCCCATGGTGCAGCCCCTCTCCCCAAATGACCACCACCACCCCATGGGGCCGTTCCAGGTCTCACTTTCGTCTCGCTGCCCCCTATCCATTTATATATTTGCATCAACTTTAATTTGGGGTTTATCTTCTTGCTATTTCTCTTTCTAAAGAGATATGGTATGCTTGTTATGAGGAGAGAGAAAGTAATGAGGACGGACGGTGCAGGATAGGTAGCTGCACTGACGAAAAAAAAAGTAAAACACACAAAGAAGTAAATCGTGGCGCATGGCGTGCAGGATTTTCTCATGAAATATGGTCCTCTCTTGCTTTTCTTTCAGATTGCGCCAGTGTTGCCTTTTCTTTGCTATCTTTGTTTGTGCTCTCTCTCTCTCTCTCTCTCTCTCTCTCTCTCTCTCTCTCTCTCTCTCTCTCTCCTTGAGCTGCTCAAAAGTACTATTTGCAAGGCAAGATTAGACAACGCTGGACAACAAAAGATTTCTTTTGCTCATCTGTGGCCTGGGAAACATCTGACCACTGCAAAAGCCGGTTGGTGTTTTTTAAGGCAGCATGCAGAAGCGAGCTAGCAGCAGCTCTCCTGTGCATTCATGGGGGGTTCTTCCATGTCCTAACTCATATTTTGAAAGCAGATGCATTCATTACTAGTTTTGATGGCTCGTGAAGATCTGGGAATGTTTTCTAGGAAATATTGATATTATCAACCTCGATCCGTACATGTCATTTTGAGATCTTGATTCTGATGTGTACACATATTTCCGGCTGTTAGGGGTGCACTGACTGCAGGAGGAACCAGCCGCTGCCACCGCTGGCCTCGCCGACATCAAGTGATGCCAGCCCCAGAGCTCCCTTTGTTGTCAAGCGTAAGTAGCAAGAAACTTCATTACCTCTTCCTTCTTTTCTTTCTAGTTTTTTGCTCTTCCATGCTGCTGGAGCAAGATTTACTTGTTTAAATTTTGTTTTTGGTTTAGGAAAACTAATTAGATTAACAAAGATGGGAAAAAGATACTAAGATCTTTGTTTCTGATCAGTATTTCTTTTAATTTGACTAGCCCCAGAGAAGAAACACCGCCTGCCATCTGCCTACAATCGCTTCATGAGGTGAGAAGGCGTTTCAATATTTTCCTTTTAGGCTGTTCAAATGCATCATACATCCCTCGTACTATTTGTACATGTGACATAATTTATGCTGTCTGGTTTATTCTCTTTGTTTGAGGGTTTACGGCCCTTATTTAACTGAGTCTTAGCATGGGATCCATGGATTTTTACTATACATATGTACCCCATATATTTTAAGTCATCACAAGTTAGGAGTTTATTTGTAAAAATGTGGACAGACCAGTGGTACAATATATTGAAGCCAACATATAGGTAGTCGATAATAAATTATTAATGAGTCGTTTCCAGTGGTCAACCAAGTACAAATCCTTGTGTACGGAAACCTAGCTAGAACATAGTACAGGGATCTTATTTTGTTTACAGTAGGTGTGTTTTTATGACTTCGGATTTGATGCAATATTATGCACAAACCATATTTTCCGTATAAATACTATTTTTTCAACTACTCTAACATGCTACCACGAGATACTTGTTCCTTATCTGGCTTATTAATTAGTAAACGAGCTAGACACAAACAAAATATATTGTGCTAAACTTTTGTACAATCTTGCCTTGCCAGTTTGGAATCAAGGTAATATGGCATTTAATTGTTAGGTCAATTCTTTCTAAAAAATAATTAACACTAATTAATTGGCGTTATTTAGTTTTCATGGATATTTCTAAAAGAATTAAACCACATTATAAATTAAATCAGTGGGCGAAATGCATGCAGTAACACATTTTACTTCCTCCTTGAGCCAAACAATGCACACCACACGAATTGACTGTCAGGGAGTCATCCAGTATAAAATGGAATTGTATGTTAATGACCGAGTTCGATATAAAGTAAGGATATTAGTGCAACAATCTTTGTTTCATGTTTCTAGTGGGGTTGTTGCCTAGGTACCCAACAATTTTCTCAAATCCTTACTCTGTAATTGAAATATAAAATACTGAAATTATTATCCATTTAAAACAAGAGAAGTGACTATCTCTATTCGAAGTTTTGACCAGTCTTTGTGTGCTACTGGATTATATATGCTACTGGATTTGCCCTTAATGAATTATATGCTACTGGACTTACCATTAATGAATAGAGTTGGAAGTGGCACATGTCGAACTAACCATTAATTAATAAAATAGGTTGATAGGGCATGGAAGAAAATGCACCATCCTAGTTTCATGTTGCTGTGCCCTGAGGTCAGTTTTAATTAGATCTCCTATTCTGATCCCGCAATTGCTATAACTTAGCAACTAGCTTGACTAAAAAAATTGGTAAGTCCTTCACAACACTGCTTGAAGAGAGAGAACTAGTGAGATATAGCAGGGCCGAAAGTAAGAACGCATGACATAAATAAGCAGTCATAGAATAATAAGGGTATGTAGAGATATGGTATGACATACCGCGCATACCTGCAACAACAATATTATAAATTTGACATCCCCAGTAATATAGTTATGTTATGTTTGGCTTGCCAGGGAGGAAATACAACGTATCAAAGCTGCAAAGCCAGACATCCCTCACAGAGAAGCCTTCAGCATGGCTGCTAAGAACGTAAGATCGATACGTCCATTCTCCCCCTACATGCTGTTCAGCTTTTCCTCCAGTTCAATTATTTACTGAAAGGTCTAAAACAATCCCATTGATCACGCCCGGATATGTACATATGCAGTGGGCGAAGTGCGACCCTCGCTGCTCATCGACTGTCTCTGCTTCCAACAGCGCCCCGGAGCCCAGAATAATAGTGCCCGGTCCTCAGGTAATATTCACCAGTTAAATATATGTGTGCTAATATTTCGTTCAGAAATATGATCGATACTGAATGTCTGTCTGCATGTAATATACATGGGGACGTAGCTGCAGGAGAGGGCTACCGAGCAAGTGGTTGAGAGCTTCGACATCTTCAAGCAGATGGAGCGCAGCGCCTAAGGAATCATAAGCATGGTGGGATTAATTAGTACTGCTACCGCATGCATCGGTCACTTATCAGCTAGCTCATCATCATCATCCGTCGCTATGCATATATATAATGCATAAGCGCACGCGTTTTATTTGTGTTTGGTTACTTCGTTGCTGCTGCTGCTGTGTCGTTAAGTTGATGGTGTTGTCTGTTATATTTGTTGTTGGAGCGTACGTACTCACACTTTAATTATGAACAGCTGCTACCTTATAATATTTTTCATCGAAATTGTTCTTGGCTGTATATCATCCATGGGTTACAGGTAATTGGTTTGCATAACATGCATGGTAGTTAGACGGTATATATAGTACCTCTTCCGGCCTTTTCAAAAGACTACGTTTTTTATTATGTACCTAGCCTTTGATCGGACCAGGATTTGGAGCACTCGGGTGCTCCGCACCCCTATACGAACAATTCATTTAAAAAAATACCGAGAAATTTGAACAAAAAAATGGGATTTTGGGGTATCAAACGTGGGTTCCCGATCTAGTCCCGGTGAAATTTCGTGAAAAAATACCAGAAAACGTATTCGTGCAAAAATGACAAAAGTTTCCTATGTATAGAAAAAAAAACTGTTTGGGTAGATTTTTGTTCGGACAGTATTTCCTTCGCCACGGATACGTTTTTGGGAATTTTTTTATGAAATTTCACACGGAACTAGATTGGGAATGCAGGTTTGATATCCCCAAATTTTAGATTTTTTTGATTTTTTGGGTATTTTTTAAGAATATGCAAGTAAGTAAGAAACTTATAAAAGTAATATCTGGAACAAATTTTCATTGAGAAATAAGGTTACTAGTTGCACGAAAACAAGCAACAATAGTTACTAATTAGTTGTCAAAGATAGTGCTCCATTATTTCTAAAATATCACTCATTTTGGAAAGGAGCTAATACTACCTTTTTTACCTAAATACAAGGCCATTTGTTAGGAATTTTCTGTTTTCTGTTATGGACATACTGATATGGACTTTTGAAATAAACTTTAATTGTCATAGATTAAACCCCAAAAATTACTTGTCATAGAGTGGTACTTAAATTGGACCATTTGGGGATACGATGAACAGCAGAACTAGTACCTGATTCTTGCTGAACTAGCTATGGGCATGCAAAAGAGGACCATTTCAGATGTTTGTACCCATCTTGCATATTCTTCTGGAGCTATATCCTAGCGACTATACCCACAGCCACAAAGTATATTCCCCTCTCTCTCTCTCCCTCTCTCTCTCTCTCTCTGTGTGTGTGTGTGTGTTTTGCGGGAAAATGTATATTCCTCTGTTGTGCATATAGTTCACCGTTCTTGGAACCGTGATAGCCATATTTCAGAAATAAATTGCATGCTTTCTTGGAGAATGTTGCGGGGTTATATATACCTTGTTGATCATTGATTACATAACAAAAAGTGTTTTGGTCGCCGGAGAAGTTTCGGGCATTATCGGTATTGTATCGGGAGTGCCGAAAGGGGTCCGGGGGTCCATCAGGGGGGGTCCACCTGCCCCGGGGGGCACATGGGCTGTAGGGGGTGCGCCTTGGACTATTTGGGCCAAGGGCACCAGCTCTAAGGGGCCCATGCGCCAACAGAGAAGAGAGGGGAAGAGTCCTAAGGGTGGAAGGCACCCCCCCCCCCCCCCCCCCGAGGTACCTTGGGAAGGGAGGAAATCTCCCTAGGCCTGGCCGCAGCACCTCCCTTGGAGGAGGGGCCAAGGCTGCACCTCAATCCTTCCCCTTGCCTCCTATAAATAGTGGGAGAGAGGTAGGGGCTGGACACACAAAATCCCACACCCCGCCGGCAACCCTACACTACTAGGGAAAAGCCTAGCAGCAGCGCAGGTTTTGAGGCTATCAGCATCGCGGGCAGCCGCGCTACTACTACGGTGCTACAGCTAACTGTTAGTATTAGCGCGGTCTGTACCCGCGCTACCACCATTGACTATAACAGCAGCGCGTTCCCAGAACGCGCTACTATTACTTAGCTGTAGCGCTTTCCTAGCCCCGCGCTACTGCTATAACTTTCATCATTTTCCCTCCGCTTCCTACCCCGTTTCCGTTTCAATAAACTGCAATTTGCAGATACTAGGTACTACTAGATATCAATTTCATAAAGCATTATAGGTATTGGGTAGTACTCCCTCCGTTCCAAATTACTCGTCGTGGTTTTAGTTCAAATTTGAACTAGAACCACGACGAGTAATTTGGAACGGAGGGAGGAGTACTAGATAACAATTTCATATATAGTCAACATGCATCCTCAAACAGTACTAGGTGATATCAACGACGATCATCATATGTAGTTCTAGATGATATCGACGATGATCATCATATGTAGTTCTAGATGATATCGAGGACGATCATCATATGTAGTTCTAGATGATATAGCCACACACACATATGTAGTTCTAGATGATATCGACGACGATCATCATCCTGAAGTCTGGGCGGTGGGTGTTCCTGATAGTAATTAGGATGGCCTGTCCAACGCGAAGATTCTTGCCAACGAGGAATCTCTTCCACCCAACCGAGTTTAAGTGTGTGCGACCGTCTGTGTCCATGCGGTAAGTACAGGTGGTGACGGAGCCCTTTGCGGTAAGGCGTAGTCCAGCTGAGCCTTCTTCATCAGGCTCGATACCAAAACTCACAGATAGGTTCTTTGGCAATTTCTGAATAAGGAAAACATATCAATTAATAAATAGCCTCGCACATACTCTTGCAAATATATTTCTATTAAGTATAGATTTCTACATTATCAAAAGACACAATACTACGCAATTGTACTAATTAAGCTTGAATTCTACTAATAAGTATATATGGATTATCTACACTATTAATAGTTCCTTGGATTCTACACTAATAAGCATGTGATCAGACTCTACACTAGACCATATCATCGACTAGATACCACACAGCATATCATTGGACTCTGCACTAGGCATATCATCGGATTCACTAAGCATATCATCGGATAATTTGCATTTGTAAGTATAACAATAAAGCATATATATATATACATTATCAAATTACTGCAGTCGGTATAACATACAATTTCATGCCGATCGACCATGGTACTTGTTAGGCGGGTCAGAATGGCACCCCGACAAAGTCATCACGTGTCGGAATTATGTCCCATAGGTTGCACACCTCCTCCTCGCTCAGCCTATTCTTTGAGCTACGATGGCTTCATGAAGTGGGTTCTCATCATCTTCATCGAGTGGGTCCTCATTATCTTCATCATCTTCGTCATCTTCATCATCTTCGCCATCTTCATCAACTTCCACCAGGTTGATATAATTGACAGCCAGCTTGGGTCTTTCTGCTCTGAAGGAGAAGCTGATCAACTCACCACCAGTAAGACGCATGCGGGCGAGGAAACAGGCCCATCCATCTCCTCCAATCTGCGACATATTGCGTCCTTTCTCGACCTCTGTCGGTGCACAAAAGTAGGGACTCTCCTTTCTTACCCCTTTACTTATGCACGGGCAGACAGAGCCACGCCCGCGGCCACACTAAGCAGGGCAAAGGATGGAAACAAAGGTACAAGACAGCCAAAGCGACGCCGGGACAGAGACACAAAGAACAAGAGGGCGAGGTGGACTCCCCCGGCAAGACCCTTGCCGGGGCGGCCTCCGCGGCCCCGGCAAGATCATTGCCAGGGCAACTTGCCCAACGCCAGCAGGGCACGCCACCCTTGAGCCCAAGGGCTCCAACACCATCAACCACATTGGAACCAAGGCTCAGGAGTCACCTCCGTGGTGGCATGCAAATCTTTGTGAAGATCATAAACATACAATATCAGATAAGGACCAGAAGACCACGATCCTCGGCGGGATCCTAGCCGAGGGAATCCACGAGACCCTCGGCAAGACCCTTGCCAGGGACGACCGCGATACCCCGGCAAGACCCTTGCCGAGGACACTCGTGAGGCCACGGCCAGGCCCACATCTGCCAGGGATCCACCGCCGTTCCCATACAGTTGCCAGCCCAACCAGCTGAGCAGGCACCGGCGTGCTGACGCACGGTCTCCAGGCCAACTCAGCAAGCACCTGCGTGGTGGCATGCAGATCTTCGCGAAGACTCCGCCACCGCGCCAGCCCAGCAGCCAGCCAACGTGGCGCTACTACACCTCATCAGCTCGGACGCGCGTCGGAGCCAGGCGAGGCCGCGACAGCTGGGACGAGCTTCCTCGCCGTACCCGATAAAGCAAGAGGGGCACGTTGGCAGCACATTAAATGCATTTGTCCGACGGTGCCAGAGGATAAACTTAGCCACTGTATACCTCTCCACCTCCTATGTGCCACTACAGGAGCCCCTTTTTCTATAAAAGGAGGCCCGAGGCGTACAGGAGAAGGATTTGGATCTTTTGGACGAGACAAGCACCGTAGCTAGTTCAAGAGCTCAAGAACACTCAGATATATACACCAAAGCAGGACTAAGGTATTACGCATCCTCGCGGCCCGAACCTGGGTAAAACGATGTTTGTGCTGACTACCAGACCAGCTCTTTGCACAACCCCGCGCCCGTGAACCGTAGAAGGGATCCCAGTGATTCCATAGGTGTCATTTCCCCCGACATCTTTGGCGCGCCAGGTAGGGGGCGCAGTTGTGGAAATCTGGTCTAGTTGGAGCAGTGGGTTCATTGTGGTTGTCACCCCAAGGAAGAAGACGACCAAACAAGCGGCATCATCAATGGATGCAGTAAACGCTCACGCGGCGGCAGAAAAGCTAAGCCATGCCAAACTCTAAGCAATCCTTTTCATATATATATGTATGGTTATCGTCCCCGAAGATCTTGCCCCGTGTATGGAAAACCTGCACGCAATGGGGCCCTTCCACTATCGGCAATGCCCTTGCTCTGTTTCGAGTCCGCTCAACAGTTCGAGCGGCTGCGTCGAGGGCGGCAGGGTGGCCTTCTGCAGTTGGCAACGCTCTCATTCTGTCTCGAGTCCGCTCGACAGTTCGAGCTGCCGCGTTAAGAGCAGTAAGGTGGTTTGCCTGGCAGCAAGCAAACCCCAGGCAGGCTATTGGGGATCTGTCCTCAAGGCGCCAGGGGTTTACGCGCCGACAAGCCTACCCAATTAACGTAGGGTGGACATACAAGGGGAGATCAAACGGGAAGATAACATGCATCGTTTTAGGGTACTTCAGAGTTATATTACATCAAATAATCGCTGCGGTTCTAACTTAAGATAAAACTGTCTTTGTTCTGAACTCGCAGCGGCGATAAAGAACGGGGTGCCTAGTCCCGGCGCTGGCCCTTGATCCTCCGAACTCCGTCGACGCGGCTGATGATGGGCTCGATACGCTCCTCGAGCGCTGTGAGGTCCACTCCCTCCGGCAAGCTCTCCAGCGCGGCGTCAAAGTCGATGTTGGGGTTCCAGTACGCTACCTTGGTGAGGACCTTGGTCATGACACCCCGGCAAAGCCTCCGGGCCTCATCGGCCTCAGAGGCTGCTCGGTTGGAGCGGAACTACTCCAGGGCTCCAAGAACACCCTCGAAGCACAGGGTCAGCTTGGCTTTGGGACTCACGCTCGGCTCCGGGACGTACCTCACGTTTGGCATCCCCATGGCGGCCAGCTTCGTGGTGATCCTACCGGCGACGTCGGCGAGGCGGTTGATCAAAAGATTCTCGCCCTTCACAAAATCCTCGTGGTTGGTGGCCTCGTTCTTCCGCAGCTGCCTCTCGTTCTCCAGATTCTTGGTCAGGGTCTCCTCCCGGGCCCTGACCTCCGAGAGCGTCCCCTCGAGGCCCTCCAGCTTCACCTTAAGGTCTTTTATGGAGTTGTTCGCCTTGGAGAGCTCCTCAGCCTTGCCGAAGACTGCGCCCTGCGCCTCCACCAGGAAACTGTTGAGCGTGTCCTTCTCCTTCGCCACCTTCAGAGCCTGCTCCTTCAGCTCGTCTCATTCCGCCTCCAGCTCTTTCACCTTGCCGACATGGACCAGAGATCATTGAGCGCCTCCTTGTGTTTCTGCTCCAGCTCCTGGGTCCGCTGCACGACAAGCTTCCCGGTCTCCTCATCCTTGCCGCAGAGTGTGGCGGCGAGCTTTTCCTCACGGGCGCCAAGATCCTCCTCCTGGGAGTTCAGTTCGACCTGGTGCTGGTGCCGGGCGGGTCCTTGGCGGCTTGCTCCCTCGCCTCATCCTGGGGCTTCTCAATGTCGGCCTGCATCATGACGAGCTCCAGCTTGCGCTCGGCCAGCAGGTCCTGGGCAACCTTCAGCTCCTCATGGTCTTGGCAAAACCAAGCCTGCGTCTCGGCAATGCGCCCCTCGAGGTCCGCCTCCGCCTTGTTCACTGCCTCCATCCCGGACTTGGCCTTGTCCAGGCGAGCACGGTGGAGCGCCCGGAACTTCTGGAAGTTGGCGTTATGGCCCGAAGGAGCTCCTCCTCCCGGGAACCGCCGCCACCGGCGCTCGGCTCGTCAACAACCTCAAGCCCTGCGGCGGCAAGCATCCCGTCATCGAACACCTCCCCCTCGGTGGGTGCCCTAGTGCTCGCCGTCCCGGGGAGGTGGACGAACAGGTCTTCTCTCACCTTCAGATACCTGCCCGAGCCGGAGGCAGCAGAGGAGGAAGGCTGGTCGTCGACCATCCCCTCCTCGGCGGCAGCCTTGCTGGCCTCCCCGGCAGGCCCCTTGGCGGCATCCTCAGCAACGACCTCGGCGGCCTCCTCGGCGGTGATCTTGTCGGCCTCGGCCTTGGCATCCCTGGCGACCTCCTCGATGACAGTGTCGATGTCCTCTGGGTCCATTGAGGAAGGACCTGGATACCGAGAAGGGGAGTAAGGCGGAGCCAAGACCAAGTTTTCAAAAAGGAGAAGAAAGAGCAGGGATGGAAGGCAAGTGACTTACCCGTGCCTGGCTGGGAAGAAGTGGCCCCCTCCGCACCTACATCTGGCACCGAGGCGGAGCCACCAGCACCCAAGTTCGCCTCCTCCTCCTCCGTGTGTATGGGCTCGGTGCTTGGCGCCCTTGCTAGGGACGCCCCTCGAGGCGGCGTGGTCGATGGGGGCGACGTGTTGGGGGGGCCCTCAGTGGCTCCTCCTGCTGCCGTCCTCCTCCTACAGTCACGGCAAGGTAAGCGCCAAGGGATCATACCCCCAACACACGTTGACAAGGAGCGGGTGGTGAACATATGCTGGGGGCTGCGCCGGGGGCTGCTATCGGGGCTGCTCACCACCACCAGCGGCGTGCTCGAGGTGCCCGCCGGGGGCTGGCCGCCTGTCGAGGCCCTGGCCCTCTTCACCCTTTGGGCCAGCGTCTCCACATCCCTGCAAAGATGAGAACAAATCAAGAAAAGCGGCACGGTTTGAGGGGACGGAGATGATCAAAAAGGCAGGATACTTACTCATCCTCCACCTCCTCTTCCGCTGCCTTCCTCTTCCTCCTTGGGCTGAGGGACCCAAAATCGAAGACGACCTCCGCGTCAACATCTGCCGGAGGAGGGGAAGGGGGTGGAGTCCGGCCACGCTTGGACGAAGAAGAGGCAGTCGCCTTCTTCTTCGCCACCGCATCCTTCACCACCTTCCTCACCGCCGTGGCCCTCGTCTGGCGCACGGACACCTCCAGGGCTTGTCGCGGTTGCGTGGCCCTGCCGGGCTGGACCGGCTTGCCAGAGCTGGCCCGCCGTAGGACACGCCTTTTTGCATGGCCGGAGGGTCGTCAGCCTCGGCCTCTTCCTCGGTCGACTCGTCGACCACATATTCGATAAGAGGGGCCACGGTGTCGGCGCTGCTGGCCTCCCCGGTATGCCCCGCCCATCCGGCGAGCTCTTTCTCCTCCGCAGCAACCTCGGCCTCGTCCCTCACGTGGCGAGCGCTGTCGGCCTCCTTGGCGAGCTTCGCCTGCACCGCCCTGGCAGCGATGTAATCCAGCTCCACTTGGGGGGTGTCCTGGATGAGCAGCAGCTCGGCATGGACGTACCTCTCCGACAGGCTGTCGAACAACTCCTGCACCTGATCCACCCCCGGCTCGGCCCAATTCGGGTCAAGGCCGTGCGCGTTGAAGTCCGGCATCATGTCGATGATGTCGGTTCGGCAGGAGTTGTTGCTCAGCGGGACCACCCCGCCGGCAACCCAAACAGGGGCCCCTTGACGACCTTGCCAGCCTTCGCGGCCTTGCCGGAGCTCTTGGCCCAGCCATCGCAGTGCACGTCGAGCTGAAAAAGCCTCTAGCACAAGTGGGCGTGCCTGATCACCATGAGGTTGTGATCCAACCAAGCGCGAAGCCTCATGATGTCGGCCGCGTTCGTGAAGAGCCAGGCCGGCCTCCCCTTGTTGTGCAGTGGAGCAATTCGGCGACGGATGAAATCCGCCCCAATCATCTCAAGGGTGAGCCCGGTCACAGTGAGGCGATGAATCCTGGTGGTGGCGATCGTGAGCTTCTCATCATCGGCGTCGACATTCCTCCAATCATCTCTGCTAACCGGCGGCGCCTAGCGAACCCGGCAAAATTCCTGCGGATCCTCCTCCTCAATCCAGCACCACCGGCCCGCCACTCCTCCCACCTCTCCTTCTGAGCACCCTCCGGATATGTCCCCTTCCCCTGGTTCCTTGGGATCCAGGCGACACAGCCAGAGATAGCACCTCCCTTTTGGATGCGAGTAAAGAAGTAGTGGCGGAAGAGCGCCGTGTTGGGATCCACCCCGGCGAAGCCCTCGCAGAGATGGGCAAAAAGAGCCATGCACGCCACAGCATTTGGAGTAAAATCCAGAAGGTGGAAGCCATAGGTGTGCATGACATCATTGAAGAAATCGGAGAAAGGGGGGCAAAGCCCGCAGGAAAAGTAGTCAACAAAGAATGGCTACCGATTCGGGCCGGACTCGGCGAAGCCGGCTGGGATGATGCGCGTGGCAGGGTGCCCCTTCGTCTTACAACCCCACAGGGGCTTGAAGTAGTCTAGGAGCTGGATCGCGTCGACCGTCGACGGAAAGTAGGCGAGTTGCGTCCGCCGCGCCGCCAACTCACTCTCTGGCGCCTCCCTCTCCCCGGCATCCTTGGCCGCTCACTTGCCCCTGCAGGTTTTTGGCGCCATGCCAGCTGGAGGGGGCCGAAGAATCAATAGCAATGGGCGCGGCAGCAGCGAGTGGAAGCGAGAGCTGGAGGAGGAAGAAAGAAGGAACGGCGGTTCTGAGATTAGAGAAAGTACAGAGGGTAAAAGGGCGTCGCGCCCGCAGTTTCTCCTTTTTATGGGGAAGGCGCGGGCCGCTTCGTTACCACTTACCACGATGTGACGCATGAGGGCAGCGGCCGGACCATGCATGCCCCCACGTCACACACGACCCTCCACGACACGCATTCAACGCGGTTCATGGGGAAGCGCAAGCGAGCAAAGGAATTACTGCGGTAAAATCCCGCCCCGCCTGCCCGCGCACTGTTCTGGGCCCGGCCCAACAACGCGTTGCGCTTATGTGTGGCCTAGGCCCGGGGGCTCCTGTCGGTGCACAAAAGTAGGGACTCTCCTTTTTTACCCCTTTACTTATGCACGGGCAGACAGAGCCGCTCCTGTGGCCACACTAAGGAGGGCAAAGGATGGAAACAAAGGCACAAGACAGCCGAAGCGACGCCGGGACAGAGACACAAAGAGCAAGTGGGTGAGGTGGACTTCCCCGGCAAGACCCTTGCCGGTGCGGCCTCCGCGGCCCCGGCAAGATCCTTGCCGAGGCAACTTGCCCAACGCCAGCAGAGCGTGCATCCTTGAACCCAAGGGCTCCAACACCATCAACCACATTGGAACTAAGGCTCAGGAGGCACCTCCGTGGTGGCATGTAGATCTTTGTGAAGATCATAAACATACAAGATCAGATAAGGACCAGAAGACGACGATCCTCGGTGGGATCCTAGCCGAAAAAATCCACAAGACCCCCGGCAAGACCCTTGCTCGGGACGACCGCGATACCCCGGCAAGACCCTTGCCGAGGACACTCGCCAGGCCATGGCAAGGCCCACATCTGCCAGGGTTCCACCGCCGTTCCCATACAGCTGCCAGCCCAACCAGCTGAGCAGGCACCTGCGTGGCGACGCACGGTCTCCAGGCCAACTCAGCAAGCACCTGCGTGGTGGCATGCAGATCTTCGCGGAGACTCCGCCACCGCGCAAGCCCAGCAGCCAGCCAACGTGGCGCTACTACACCTCATCAGCTCGGACGTGCGTTGGAGCCAGGCGAGGCCGCGACAGCTGGGACGAGCTTCCTCGCCGTCCCCGATAGAGCAAGAGGGGCACGTCGGCAGCGCATTAAATGCATTTTTCCGATGGTGCCAGAGGATAAACTTAGCCACTTTATACCTTTCCACCTCATGTGTGCCACTTTAGGAGCCCCTTTTTCTATAAAAGGAGGCCCGAGGCGTACAGGAGAAGGATTCAGATCTTTTGGACGAGACACGCACCGTATCTAGTTCAAGAGCTCAAGAACACTCAGATATATACACCAAAGCAGGACTAGGGTATTACGCATCCTCGCGGCCCGAACCTGGGTAAAACGATCTTTGTGCTGACTACCAGACCCGCTCTTTGCACAACCCCGTGCCCGCCAACCGTAGAAGGGATCCCAGTGATTCCATAGGTGTCATTTCCCCCGACAATCTCCATATTGTATGGCCCCCTAGGAGCCTCAAATGTCACAGTGTCTCCTGTCAGCTTGTTGAATTTCAACCTCACATTGCATGGGACGATCTGTGTAAAAAAAGAAAAATGACACAATGCAGTAATGCCAACACTAAAAATAAAATAGTTGTTACATTTCATCTAATTTCTTACCACCGCATGACAAAAAGTTGGCTGGAAGTAGATGCCGAACAGCTT
Organism: Aegilops tauschii subsp. strangulata; assembly: GCF_002575655.3. Taxonomy (NCBI): domain Eukaryota; kingdom Viridiplantae; phylum Streptophyta; class Magnoliopsida; order Poales; family Poaceae; genus Aegilops; species Aegilops tauschii. Next base: position 422,242,890 of record NC_053038.3, on the reverse strand, counting down.
GCCAGTTGCAAGGCTGCTAGCGCACCTTGACTTGCACAGTCGACATGGTGGTGGTGGTGGTGGTGCCTTTTTCCTAAAGCAATATGAGCAAAGGATTAACGATCCACTTCACAGGAAAGAAAAACAGTGGCATGTGATATTTTTGGTTCTTCCGCGAGAAGACAATTATAATCCTAAGATCTAGTAACATATTAGATGACAAGGTACCGCCTACCAAAGCATTTCGGTGGCACCTATTGCCGAAAAAACTTTTCACAAATATCTACCAAATCAGGGTACCACCCACCAAGATAATTGATTAAAAAAACAAGTGGAAAATTTAACTAAATTGGCACCTACATTTTGCCAAAAAATAACTTGTTACAGAAAAACAAAAGCATCTAGCTATCCACAGAAAAATAACAATAAAATGGTGCGTACTAAATCAACTAGCCTACTAAATCAACTAAATCAACTAGCCTACTAAATCAACTAGCATACTAAATCAACTAAATCAAAATGTTCTAAATCAACTAAATCAACTAGCCTACTAAATCAACTAAATCATATCAACTAAATCAAAATGTTGCATATGAACGAGCCTACTAAACCAAAATGTAGCAGGAAGGACGGGTTGTGGATGGAGGAGGGAGGAGGGAGAAGGAGGGGCGACTCGAGGAGGGAGAAGAGAGTAGGACGGAGGAGGAAGGCGGAGCAAGGAGGGGCCGGCTGGCGGCGAGTGGAGGGAGGACGGAGGAGGAAGGCGGAGCGAGGAGGGGCCGGCCAGCGGCGAGTGGAAGGAGGATGGAGGAGGAGGGCGGTACCAAGTCCAGCGAGGAGGAGGAGGTGACGGCGGCGCAGAGGGAGGAGGGGCGACGGGGGTGTGAGTGTGAGTGGATTGGATAGAGGAGAGTGGGGGGTGGGAGATGGAATGGCTTAGGAGTAGCGCGCTATAGAGAAAGGCGCTACTGCTAAACGACCTAGCCGTAGCGCCCTTCACAAAGAACGCGCTACTGCTATGTGTCAGCATGTAAAAATAGACATCGAAAATACGTTGATCAGCAATGATCTTTTTGTGTACAATCTGATTTGTCAATATGAGTCCTCACCGATTTAGTAACCGGGGAAGACTCATATTGCGGCCACAAATTTTACACATAGATTTCAGTGAAGACCAAGTGCTTGTGATAGTTTAAGAAGTAATATATTTAAGGTGGTAGAAACCCTCTTCGCGAAGCGAGGTGGGACTAAATTTTTTAGTAAACTTAGCAGTAGCGGGTATTACTGGAATGCGCTAGTGCTATGATCTGTAGCAGTAGCGCTCTTCGCGCTAACGCGCAACTGCTAAAACTAGGTTCGCGGCGGGGTCGGGGGAATTATATCAGTAGCGCGGTTTTGAGGAGGCGCGCTACTGCTAATTTTATTTCAGCAGTGGGTTCTGCTGGAGCGCGCTGCTACTATATAGCAGAAACACCTTATTTTAAAACACGCTGCTGGTAAGATTCTGTGTATAGGCTTTTCCCTAGTAGTGCTACCTCTCCCAACACTCCGTTTTCTTCTCAGATTGGTTACGGCCGCGTTTGGCAAAGCCCTGCCAGGATTGCACCACCACCTTCTCCACCACGCCGTCGTGCTGGTTGAGATCCCGTCTAATTCTCCTGTCTTGCATGTTGGATCAAGAAGGAGGAGACGTCATCAAGCCGCACGTGTTACATCGGATTGGATTGTCACTGGATCACGAAGAGTACGACTACAACAACCGTGTTACATACGCGTCCGCTTTTGGTCTACAAGGGTATATAGACACACTCCCCGCTCATTGCTTTCCATCTCCTAGATTAGATCTTGGGTGTTTCGTAGGAAATATTTTGATTTTCATGCTCCATTCCCATCAGTGGTATCAGAGCTAGGTCTATGCGTAGATGTATTTGCATGAGTAGAACACAAAGAAGATGTCGACGTTGATGTGCAGATTGCTTACTTCCCCTATCTTATTTGAATTCGGCGGTATTGTGGGATGAAGCTGGTCGGACCAACCTTACATGTCTACGCACATGAGACCGGTTCCACTGTTTGACCTTCAACTTTTATTGCATAAAAGTGGCTTTACGGGTGTCTATCTCTCCCACTTTAGTTGAATATGATTTGACGAGGGCGGTCATTGTAGAAGGTTAAAATGAAACTTGTATATCACCATTGTGGTTCTGCATAGATAAGAACGGTTATTATAGTTTGCCCTAGCAGCCACGTAAAAATTGCAATAACAAAGTAGAGGACGTCTAACTTGTTTTCAAGATATGGTATGGCCAAAACGTGATGTGATATATGTTGATGTATTAGATAATCTTGTTTTGTAATAGGTTCACGACTTGCATGTCGATGAGTATGGCAACCGGCAGGAGCCATAGGGTTGCTTTAATTTATTGTATAACCTACGTGTCACTTCTTAAACGCCATGTAATTGCTTTACTTTATCTCTATGCGTTAGCAATATTTGTAGAAGCAAAAGTTGGCGATACAACCATGTGACGACACGATGATGGAGATCATGGTGTCATGCCGGTGATGATGGAGATCATGACGGTGCTTTGGAGATGGATATCAAAAGCACAAGATGATAATGGCCATATCATGTCACATATTTTGATTGCATGTGATGTTTATCTTTTATTCATCTTATTTTGCTTAGGACGATGGTAGCATTATAAGATGATCCCTTCACTTAATTTCAAGATAAAAGTGTTCTCCCTAAGTAGGCACCGTTGCGATAGTTCGTCATTTCGAGACACCTCGTGATGATCGGCTGTGATAGACTCTAAGTTCACATACAGTGGGTGTAAGCCAGTTTTACACATGCGGAATACTTGGGTTAAACTTGACGAGCCTAGCATGTACAGACATGGCCTCGGAACACAGGAGACCGAAAGGTCGAACATGAGTCATATAGTAGATATGATCAAGATGGAGATGTTCACCATTGATGACAACCCCATCTCACGTGATGCTCGGACATGGGTTAGTTGATATGGATCATGTAACACTTAGACAACTTGAGGGATGTTGGTTTAAGTGGGAGTCACTAGTAATTTGATTAACTGACTCAATTATCATGAACATAGTCTTAATGTCTTTGCAAATTAATTTTGTAGATCAATAGCTCGCGTTGTAGCTCCCTGAATTTTAATGCGTTCCTAGAGAAAGCTAAGTTGAAAGAAGATGGAAGCAACTATGCGGACTGGGTTTGTAATTTCAGGATTATCCTCACTGCTGCACAGAAGGCTTACGTCCTTGATGCACCACTCGGTGCGCCACCCCCTCCAGCATCGTCTGTGGATGTTGTGAACGTGTGGCAGGCACGTTCTGATGACTACTCGATAGTTCAGTACGCCATGCCTTACGGCTGAGAACCAGGGATCCAAAGACGTCTTGAGCACCACGGAGCATATGAGATGTTCTAGGAGCTGAAATTTGTATTTCAGGCTCATGCCTGGGTTGAGAGGTATGACGCCTCCGACAAGTTCTTTACCTGCAAGATGGAAGAGAACAGCTCCGTAAGCGAGCACGTACTAAAAATGTCTGGCTACTTCAACCACTTGAATCAGTTAGGAGTTAATCTTCCGGATGAAGTAGTGATTGAAAGAGTTCTTCAGTCACTGCCACCAAGCTGCAAAGGCTTTGTGATGAACTATAACATGCAAGGGATGGAAAAGATGATCCCCGAGCTATTCGCGAAGCTTAAGGCCGTGGAGGTAGAAATCAAGAAAGAGCATCAAGTGTTGATGGTCAATAAGACCACCAGTTTCAAGAAGAAAGGCAAGGGAAAGAAAGGGAACTTCAAGAAGAATGGCAAACCAGATGTCGCTCCCGTGAAGAAACCCAAGGCTGGACCCAAACCTGAGACTGAGTGCTTCTATTTCAAGGGGAATGGTCACTGGAAGCAGAACTGCCCCAAGTACTTGGCAAATAAGAAGGCCGGCAACGTCAACAAAGGTATATTTGACATACATATTATTGATGTGTACCTTACTAGTGCTCGTAGTAGCGCCTGGGCATTTGATACTGGTTCGGTTGCTAATATTTGTAACTCGAAACACAAGTTACGGATTAAACAAAGACTAGCTAAGGACGAGGTGCCGATGCGTGTCGGAATGGTTCCAAGGTTGATGTGATTGCCATCGGCACGCTACCTCTACATTTACCTTTGGGGTTAGTTTTAAACTTAAATAATTGTTATTTGGTGCCTGCGTTGAGGATGAACATTATATCTGGATCATGTTTATTGCGAGACGGTTATTCATTTATGTCGGAGAATAATTGTTGTTCTATTTATATGGATAATATATTTTATGGTCTTGCACCACTAGTAGAAAAGAGGGCTTTGGTTCAGGCCGGGTCAGCCCATTAGTCCCAGTTTAGTCCAGAACCGGGACCAATGGGGGCACCGGTCCCGGTTCGTGAGCCCAGCTGGGGCCTGCCGGGCCTCGTGGCGGCATTGGTCCCGGCTCGTCTGGCTCCTTTGGCCCCGGTTGGTGGGACGAACCGGGACCAATGGGCCTCGCTACTGGCCCACCACCATTGGTCCCGTTTGGTGGCTTGAACCGGGACCACAGGCTGCCCTTTAGTCCCGGTTCATGCCATGAACCGGGACCAATGAGGTGCCTATATATACCCTTCGCCCGCGAGCAGAGCACTCCAGTGCTCTGTTTTTCTCTGGCCGGCGAGGGGAGGGCTTTGTGGTGCTCTAGCTCACCTCCTATGCACATGAGGTGTTCGATGAAATGCCCGAGCCACACTAGTTAAGCTTTCTCCTCTCGAAGCTCGACCTCAAAGCTCCATTTTCCTCGAGATTTGTCTAGGTTTAGCGGCCCGTCACGTCCCATTCCCGTCTTCACCGCCGTCGATCGCCCGCGCCGATCTCGTCGCCGGCACCACCGTGGTGAGCCTCTTGTTCTTATCTTCTTCCTAAAAGAAAAAAATTCTTACTTTAGATAGATACTTGTCTAATTTTCTTACTATTTTATTACTTGTTATTATATAGTGCGATCGGTTTGGTATCCGCCCCCGTCAGCCCTCGTCCTGTCTATGATTCGGATGTGGTATATATTATCTTTATAACTATTGGTTCATTTAATGTTTATGAAAATTATGCCGACCAACGTGACATAGATTTTATTTATCTAGGAGGTATGTGAACCGGAAATTCCAACCGACCCTATTGTCGAGAGGTTAAATTTAGTTGAAGAAGAAAACACTTTCCTGAAGGAAAAAACAAAAAAATTGAGGAGGAGAAGATGATATTGGAGTTGCATGTTGCGGATGTCGTCGATGATCACTAGATCAAGATGGATGCAATGCGCTTGAAGATTAGAAACATTAGAAAATATGCCATTCATACCGAGGCTTGGTATCATTATGCCGTTGGATCAATTATTACCTTGGTTGCGATTATGATCGCATTTGTTTTCGCATTGAAATGTTTTGCATAGTTTCAAAATATGGTTTAATTAATTAGATGCTCTGGAGAGCTATATGTTGTTAGATGAGTACTATGTATGTACTTTGGTTTTAATGTGATGATGAACTTCTATTAATTTGGTCACTTAATTATCTATTCATGATGTTCTGTAATGGTTTTTGACACACTTAATTATATATAATGCACGCAGATGAACCGGCAATGGATGTACGGTGACAGACACACCTCCGAGTACATTAAGGGCGTGCATGATTTTCTCGAAGTGGCTGAGGCAAACAAGCAGAATGGGTTTATGTGTTGTCCATGCCCTAAATGTGGGAATACGAAGTCTTACTCTGACCGGAAAATCCTTCACACCCACCTGCTTTACAAGGGTTTCATGCCACACTATAATGTTTGGACGAGGCACAGAGAAATAGGGGTTATGATGGAAGACGGCGAAGAGGAAGAGGACGATGACAACTATGTGCCCCCTGAATACGGTGATGCTGCAACGGGGGAAGCTGCTGAAGATCAAGAGGAACCAGACGATGTGCCCAATGATGCTGCAACGGGGGAAGCTGCTGAAGATCAAGAGGAAGCAGTGCCCGATGATGATGATCTCTGCCGGGTCATTGTCGATGCAAGGACGCAATGCAAAAGTCAAAAGGAGAAGCTGAAGTTCGATCGCATGTTAGAGGATCACAAAAAAGGGTTGTACCCCAATTGCAAAGATGGCAACACAAAGCTCGGTACCGTACTGGAATTGCTGCAGTGGAAGGCAGATAATGTTGTGCCTGACAAAGGATTTGAGAAGCTATTGAAAATATTGAAGAAGAAGCTTCCAAAGGATAACGAATTGCCCGACAGTACATACGCAACAAAGAAGGTCGTATGCCCTCTAAGATTGGAGGTGCAGAAGATACATGCATGCCCTAATGACTGCATCCTCTACCGCGGTGCGTACAAGGATCGGAACGCATGCCCTGTATGCGGTGCATTGCGGTATAAGATCAGACGAGATGACCCTGGTGATGTTGATGGCGAGCCCCTCAGGAAGAGGGTTCCTGCGAAGGTGATGTGGTATGCTCCTATAATACCACGGTTGAAACATCTGTTCAGAAACGAAGAGCATGCCAAGTTTACGCGATGGCACAGTGAGGACCGTAAGAAAGACGGGAAGTTGAGAGCACCCGCTGACGGGTCGCAGTGGAGAAAAACGAAAGATGGTAATGGGCTGAGTTTGCTGGTGACCCAAGGAACGTATGGTTTGGTTTAAGCGCGGATGGCATTAATCCTTTCGGGGAGCAGAGCAGCAATCACAGCACCTGGCCCGTGACTCTATGTGTGTATAACCTTCCTCCTTGGATGTGCATGAAGGGGAAGTTCATTATGATGCCAGTTCTCTATGTATGTATAACCTTCCTCCTTGGATGTGCATGTGGAATGGAAACGGTGTACGTACGTGGGATGAGCACAAACAGGAGGAATTTAACCTGCACGCGTTGCTCTTTGTAACCATCAATGATTGGCCCGCTCTCAGTAACCTTTCAGGACAGACAAACAAGGGATACCACGCATGCATGCACTATTTAGATGACACTGAAAGTATATACCTGGGCAAATGCAGGAAGAATGTGTACCTGGGCCATCGTCGATTTCTTCCGACCAACCATCAATGTTGAAAGAAAGGCTAGCATTTCAAAGGCGAGGCAGATCACCGGAAGAAGCCCGCCATGCGTACCGGTGATCACGTACTTGCTATGGTCAATGATTTACACGTAATCTTTGGAAAGGGTCCCGGCGGACTAGCTGTTCCGAATGACGCTGAGGGGCACGCACCCATGAGGAAGAAGAAATCTATATTTTGGGACCTACCCTAGTGGAAAGACCTAGAGGTCCGCTATTCAATCGACGTGTTGCACGTGATGAAGAACCTTTGCGTGAACCTGCTAGGCTTCTTGGGCGTGTATGGGAAGACAAAAGATACACCTGAGGCACGGGAGGACCTGCAACGTTTGCACGAAAAAGACGGCATGCCTCTGAAGCAGTATGAAGTTCCTGCCAGCTACGCTCTTATGAAAGAACAGAAAGAAATCTTCTTTGAATGCCTGCTCAGTATGAAGGTCCCGACTGGCTTCTCGTCGAATATAAAGGGAATAATAAATATGCCAGAGAAAAAGTTCCAGAACCTGAAGTCTCATGACTGCCACGTGATTATGACGCAACTGCATCTGGTTGCATTGAGGGGGCTTCTACCGGAAAACGTCCGATTAGCCATTGTGAAGCTATGTGCATTCCTCAATGCAATCTCTCAGAAGATGATCGATCCAGAAATCATACTAAGGCTAAGGAGTGATGTGGCGCAATGTCTTGTCAGTTTCGAGCTGGTGTTCCCACCATCCTTCTTCAATATCATGACGCACATCCTAGTTCATCTAGTCGACGAGATTGTCATTCTGGGGCCCTTATTTCTACACAATATGTTCCCTTTTGAGAGGTTCATGGGAGTCCTAAAGAAATATGTCCATAACCGCGCTAGGCCGGAAGGAAGCATCTCCATGGGCCATCAAATAGAGGATGTCATTGGGTTTTGTGTTGACTTCATTCCTGGCCTTAAGAAGATAGGTCTCCCTAAATCGCAGTATGATGGGAGACTGACTGGAAAAGGCACGCTAGGAGCGGACTCAATAATATGCAGGGACGGGCATTCTTGGTCTCAAGCACACTACACAGTTCTACAGAACTCTACCTTGGTGACCCCGTATGTCGATGAACACAAGAACAGTCTGCGCTCCAAACACCCGAAGTAGTGTGACGACCGGATTACATGTGACCACATCAGGACTTTCAGCAGTTGGTTGGAAACACGTCTTAGAGGTGGCACCACTGTTTGTGATGAGTTGTACTCGTTGTCCAGGGGACCATCTTCGACTGTATTGACTTACAAAGGATACGAGATAAATGGGAATACATTTTACACGATCGCCCAAGATCAAAAGAGCACCAACCAAACCAGCGGTGTCCGCTTTGATGCAGCAACCGAGAGGGGAAAGGACACATATTATGGTTACATAATGGACATATGGGAACTTGACTACGGACATGATTTTAAGGTCCCTTTGTTTAAGTGCAAATGGGTCAATCTGTCAGGAGGCGGGGTACAGGTAGACCCACAGTACGGAATGACAACAGTGGATCTGAACAATCCTGGGTACACTAACGAACCCTTCGTCCTAGCCAATGATGTGGCATAGGTTCTCTATGTGAAGGACATGTATACCAGACCGAGAAAAAGAAAAGATAAGGAAGCGAATACATCATACGATGAGCCAAAGCGCCACATAGTTCTTTCAGGAAAAAGGGACATTGTGGGAGTGGAGGGCAAGACAGACATGTCTGAATATTATGAAAAGTTTCATGAAATTCCTGCCTTCAAAGTCAAGGCTGACCCAAGCATCCTGATAAACGATGAAGATTATCCATGGTTACGGCGCAATAAGCAAATGATACAAGCGAAGAAAAAGTGAAGACTTTCTCCTGCAACTATTATGATGATACCATGCCAACTTTGTAACAGACGAGTATGATACCATTGTCCGTTTTGTACACGAAGTGCATCCAGTTTTTGCCGTAACCCTCTCAACTTTCTTGCACATGCTATGTGGATGAAATGATGATACCATGCCAACTTTCAACCTTTTCAGAGTTCATTTGAAATGCTTTTCAATTTCAGGGTCTTATAGCTCAAAATAATCAATAAATGCATGAAAAATAATAAATGAAGTCAGAAAGGGATGAAAATTGATGATGTGGCTTTGAATGGTGCATTTTGAACACACAAAAAGTCAGGAGTTCAAATAAGTTTTAAAAGATGAAATCCCTTTGTAACAGACGAGTTTCCGTATGAAATCCTGATAATTCGAAAGAGATTGTCCGTTTTGTACACGAAATGCATCCAGTTTTTGGCGTAACCCTCTCAACTTTCTTGCACATGCTATGTGGATGAAATGATGATACCATGCCAACTTTCAACCTTTTCAGAGTTCATTTGAAATGCTTTTCAATTTTAGGGTCTTATAGCTCAAAATAATCAGTAAATGCATGAAAAATGGTGCATGAGAAATAACAAATAAAATAAATAAGTAATTAGAAACAAAATAATATAAACTTTAATAAAATATATAAGTAGAAACAAAATAAAATCAACTTTAATAACATAATTAAATTTATGAAACTAAAATTATCAAAGTATTTTCTGTTCAAAACATTATAAGCAACCTCTAGTATTATTGAAATTAAAATTATATAAAATTGATGCAACTAAAATTTCAGAAGTATTCTCTGTTCAAAATCATTGAAAGCAAAAAGAATTTTCATAAAGAACTTTTTTGTTAGAAACTTTAATAGCAAAAAGAATTATCATAAAGTAAAATAAATAAGTAATTAGAAACAAAATAAAATAAAATAAATAAGTTTTTTGTTGTAAGTAGAATCAAACAAAATAAATAAAGCAAAAAAGAAAACAAAAAAAGAGGCAAAAAATAAAAATTATGCCACCTACTGGGCCACCACGGCCTGAATACGACTAGAAACCCATCCATGGGCCAGGATTCAGGCCCGCAGAAGGCCCAGTAGGCCCACAGGCATGTACAGAGAGGTTTGGCCCGTAAGCCTGCTTTAGAGAGGAGCTCGACAGCTCAGGCGCACCGCACCTCATAAACAGGTGCGGCTCTCTCTCAGCTAGCGAGGTGGGACCAAACTCCCACCACCATGCCGCTGTGCAAGGCTTTCCGTCCCGGTTGGTGGCACCAACCGGGACCAATGCCCCCTCTTTAGTCCCGGTTGGTGCCACCAACCGGGACCAAAGGCTGCCGCTTCCCGCCCTTTGGGCTGCTGAAAAGAGGCCTTTGGTCCCAGTTGGTGGCACCAACCGGGACTAAAGGGTGTCTTTGGTCCCGGTTGCTGCTATGAACCGGGACCAAAGGCCTGGGTATATAAGTAGCACTTAGGAAAATTTGACGAACTCATCGCCAGTTGCCCCGATGACGCCGAGCTCATCGACGCCGCCAGGCTGCCCAGATCGACGCCGTCCGCTACCCCGACACCGCCCGCCGCCCAGACGCTGTCTGCACGCCGCCCCGATGCCGTCCGCGCGCCCCCGTCGTCGCCCCTGCCCCGTCGCCGCCAGGCTGCCCCGACGCCGCCCGCAGCCCCCGCCGACGCCATCGTCGTCGCCCGCGCCCGTCGTCGCCATCGCCGTCGCCCGTGCCCGTCGTCGCTGTCGCTGCGGGGAAGCACCACGCCGGCTCCCGCAACCCGTTCATGCCCGAGGCCGTTCGTCCGCCGCCGCACCGATTCCGGCCGGCGACCTCGACCCCTTCCCGCGCTGTGAGCCCCTGCCTCCTCCGCTTTCCTTCTCATTGACATCCCCGCACGCCATCCGTAAGCGCGCGCCACCGCCAACCATCATCGCCGTCGCCGACCACCGGCCTATTTTTTTTGTAACGATGTATGTATGTATGTTCACTGTATAATGCTGTGTATATGCTTTATATGCTCATTTAGGAAAATGTTCATATGTAACATTAAAAAAAAACTAAATGTATGTATGTTCATATGCAAAGAATTATTTTTGGATGAAATGAGATGAGATGAGATGTGTTTTGTGTTGGAGAAGAAAAGAGGAAGAAGGAAGAAGGAAGAAGAAGGAAAAGAGGGTCGGGGGGGGTCGATATACCCCCTCCCCGATAACATTTTTTTTCCATGTATATATGCAAAAGTTACATTTTTAGAAAAGTTTTATATATCTAGCTAGGAAAGGAAGAAGAAGAAAAAGAATGAGAGGAAAAAGGAAATAAGAAGAGGAATAAAGGAGAAGAAGAGAAGAGGAAGAAGAGGAGAAATAAATAAGAAGAACAAAAAAGAAGAAAAAGAAGAGGAGAAGAAGATAGGAATAGAGGAGAAGAAGAGAAAATAGAATAATATTCTATTTTCTCTTCTTCTCCTCTATTCCTTTCTTCTTCTCCTCTTTTTTTTCTTCAATCTTCTCCTCTATTAATATCTTCTTCTCCTCTTTTTATTTCTTATTCGTCTTCTTATTTTTTATCGGATATGTCGTTGTCGATATACCCTGTGTCCCGATAACTTCAACACGAGGGGGGGGGGTTTGACCTACCCCCTCCCCGATAACATTATTTTACCATGTATGTATGTCGTCGTTGTCGATATAACCCCCTCCCGGATAACTTCGACCGTGATAACTTATACCACGGGAGCACCCCCCGGCCCTCTCGCTCGACCAAAACTCTCGAGGACACCCAAACCCTAGAAAAAATGATGTCGGTCTCCTACACCCTCCCGCTGCGCCCCTACCCTTGAAGCATTGCCGAGGCTACCCCAACCCGGAATAAGCTAGGTCTACGTTTGCACTAATATATCCACCTGCTGTCATGTTTGTGTAATAATTGCCATGTTGTAATATTTGCATAAACAATGGAGCACGGACGAGACGAGGAAGCAGAAGAGGTGTTGGGGGACATAATCTTAGCCGGAGGTGATGTCTTGTCGTATCTTAATGACAATGATGGTCTGGAAGAACAGGGTGAAGAAGCAGGCTACAGTGATCGAAGAGTGGAGGAGGAAAGACATGATTATGATGGCTCCGGTGACCCAATGCTGCTGCAAGAAGGAGCCCGTGGTGACGGCTCCGGTGACCGAACAGAGTCCGGCCAGGTAAATATATTAGTTAAGCCTGTGCTGACTAGCTAATTGACGCATTCATTGTTTTGGTATGTACACATATTAATTAACTCTCGTCTTTCTTCTTTTTTCTAGCCCTCCGGATCGAGCACAACTTCGGTAAAGGGACGAGGCCCGAAGAGAAAGTTGCACTCGGATGAAAGGTTTGAGATCACAGCAATCGCGCGCGACGGCCAACCAATTGAACCCATCCGGACAAAGGAAGCATTTGCTGCTCAGTGCAGGGTTCTTGTTAGGGACAAGATCCCGATCAGCATCCACCAATGGTATAAGCCTAAGAAGGAAGACCCTGAGGTATCTTATGTCAATCATATGCAGAAAGATCATCTTTGGACTGAGCTAAAGGAAAATTTCACCCTACCGCCAGAGGAGGATCCGGAGAAGCCAATTAAAGAGCAATTAATCAAGTCTCATACTCTTTATAAGATGGCAGACCTATTCAGGAGGTGGAAGAATGAGCTGAAAACGTTTGTCGACAAAGAAGTGACACTAGAATTCATCGGCAAATATGAGAAGATCAGAGATCACTGGCCCGCCTTTGTGGCCCACAAGACATCAAAAAAGAGTAAGAAGTTGTCAGCGACAAATAAGAAAAATGCTGCGAAGAAGAAGCTTCACCATCGCATGGGGTCAGGTGGCTACCTCAAAGCCCGGCCTAAGTGGGCCAAGGCTGATAATGATCTGCTTGATATAGGGATCGAACCAGAGACAATGAACTGGCCAGACCATTGCCGGACTTGGTTCTTCGGGGCTGGCGGAACCTTGGACCCTGTATCAGGGAAGTGCGTTTGGATGGACGAGCAAATGAGAATACCAGTCAAGAGGCTTCAGCACTATATCGATGCAGCGCACCAAGGGACGTTCGTTCCAGACAGAGAGAACGACGAGCTCACAATGGCCCTCGGGAATCCTGAGCACCCTGGACGGACACGAGGCACGCCAGGCTCCGTTTCGTGGAAGTCTGGTTTTCCGGACGCAGGCGGTTACAAAAGCCAGGAGAGGAGGAAAAAAGTGGAGCAGACCCAAATTCAGAAGCTGCATGAAAGGGTTCAAGCACTAGAGGAACGAGACGTAGCTCGCAGCAATCGACCTGCCGAAACTGCCCCCGAAGCTACCCCGCCATCTCAGCGGAGAAGCAGCGTGGCTTCCACCAAGCTGCTTCAGCCGGAGCATGTCTTGACGGCTCCTGCTAGCTACCCCGTGGATGCTATCATGGAGTCTCAACATTGCCACATTATGACGCGATGGGAGAACTTCAAAGTCAAGGCGGCTGTCGGCTCTGTTCGACCTCCTGAACCCGACGCAACTTTTCACTGTCGTCCGATTCCAGAAGGATATGCTAGGGTGACGGTGGACGAAATAACGGAGGGATTTGAGGACCTCCAGCTTGACCACCCTACCGGTGAAGGGGAGACTTGGCTGGGTTCTGCTCTGAAGACTCCATGCCTATGGCGGAAGGAGCTCATCAACCTTCGAAACTGGACGCCTCCGGCGAGTAAGGGCACTCCGCCTCCTCCTCTAGCGAGTGATCATGGCACTCAGCCTCCTTCTCCGGCGCGTGGCGGCACTCCGCCTCCTCCTCTGCCTCCTCCTCCGGCAAGTGATCAGGGCACTCAGCCTCCTTCTCCGGCGCGTGGCGGCACTCCGCCTCCTTCTCCGCCTCGTCAGCAAGGGCGGAAGAGACCCGCCGCCGCTCCGGCTGCTCTTGCGCATCGTAGTCCTTCTCCTCTGCCTCGTAAGCAAGGAAAGAAGACAGCCGCAGCCGCTCCGTCTGCTCTACCGGGGTCTAGCAGTACAGCCAGAGGCGGGAGGCAATACAGATTCGGTCCTTCTCTGAAGACTCCAGAGAAGTTACCATACGAGAGGACCGAGGAGGAAACCACGAAGATCATGCGAGCCGAAGTGAAGAACTTCTTTGAAGGGGTGAAAGCAAAGAAACGTCCACCTCCGGAGGAGAAGGTAGATCCAGTGAAAGCGAAGCGCACTCTGGCTGCCCTGACAAAACCACCAAAGTCTTCGCCGAAAGGCAACTATGAGAGCATTATTTGAAAGACATTTGCCAAAGCGGAGCGGTCGGGAAGTACTGTCAGTGATCAAAGGTTAAAAGAACGACGAGGTGGGAAAAAAATTGCCCAGCTCGGCGAACAAGCGAACCAATCGTGCCCCCCGCTCAAGGTGTCTAAAGACATCGTCGCTAATGATCCGAGGATGGTGGCCGGTTATAGCAATCTTGGAGATTACCTGCCCGACGATGTACATTATGATTTCTTGGAGGTGGACGAACACAAATACCATTACGGGAAGCCTCTCGTCAAAGATGAAAGATCTCTAACCACGATGATGCGAAGATTACATGATTGGTACATGAAAACCTGCAGAGAGTCTGGGGGAGGGATACTTTGATGCTGAGAGTTAAAGAGGAGCATGACCTCGTTGGGATTGAACTGTTGAATGTTCTATTTGAGGAGTTCTTCTAGTTTTTCAGTCAAAAGGCCCTCGATAAATCAACGGTCACTTGCTACTGTCTGTAAGTAGTACTACTTATGTCATTCAGTCTCTCTATATAGGTCAGCTCTTTCATTGCATGTATTTATAATAATCCTCACTATATTATGCAGATTGAAGATCGCCGAATTGAAGAAAAGACAAATCAGTGATATTGGATTCATTAACACAAATCTCATAGATGCAACTAAGGTCAAATATCATGCCGAAAATACCGAGGCCCACTTGCTACGATCGTTGGTAATAAATGAAAACAAAGATATTATACTCTTTCCTTACAACTTCAAGTGAGTGTTACTGTCTTGTGCATATTCGGTTTCCCTTATTAGTCCAGGTTATAGTAATGTAATTGATGACTTATCCATGCGTGCGCAGCTTCCACTATATTCTCCTAGAGATTAAGCTTGAGCAGGGAGTAGTAACCGTCTTAGACTCGAGACAAAAAGATCCCCAGGACTATGCGGACATGATTCAAATGCTCGAGAAGTAAGTTAAATCGATCATTATCCACCATATCAGCAACTTTGTTCATTTCCTGATATCAAGTAATTGTCTTCTTTGTCTGGCAGGGTTTGGAGAAAATCCACCAAAAAAGCTCCGGGACTTCCGAAGAAGCTGCAATTTAGACACCCGAAAGTAAGTACTATTGTAGCATGTTCCGCGCATCTCCTAGTGATTCAAGCGCTAGTTTCATCAATACCATTTAGCATGCTTGCTTATCAGTTTGATTGACCTCTATTTCTTGTAAAGTTGCTGTGGCAGGAACAAGGGAATGATTTCCGTGGATACTACGTTTGCGAGTCCATCCGCCACACGACCTGTGAGCGGGGCTACTCTGACGAACAATATGAAGTGCGTAAGCAATAATATTCACAATTTTATTTTATTACCATCATTTGTGTTGAGTTTCATTTATTCATATATAAATATATGTATTGACCCCCTTCTTCAAATTAGATCGTTCGGATGCGGGATGAACTCCTAGCACCAGATCGTATGCGAGCAATTCAAGAGGAATTGGCGGCATTCTTCCTTGACCACGTGATCGCTGAAGACGAAGAATACCATGTGGACCTTGACTTCGTATATAATTAGCAGATTATATTGTAAGAGATAATTATTGTATATGTGTAGCCAGTAGTGTCGGATAGATATACGAGAATTTGTTGTTCGACCAATCTCTCGGAGAAGGAGAGGTGGTCGATATCACTTCTCTCTGTATGCATATGTTCATGACGATCTTCTGTTTCCTTCATTTTCTTACTAGCTAGCGTTTCTAGTCCACTCTATACGTATATAGTACGTAGCGTCGACCAAGCACGGAGATAAGAGAGGACACTTCTCTCTATTAATTAGCTAGCTAACACAATATATGAAACACCTAAATTAACCCCCCAAAACCCCCAACCCCCCTTTGAAAAAAAACCCAGCCCCTGAAATGCTGACGCGTGGATGCCTATTGGTCCCGGTTAGTGCCACCAACCGGGACCAAAGGCCCTCCTGCCTGGGCTCGCCGCACCGGCCACGTGGAGGCCCATCTGTCCCGGTTCGTGTAAGAACCGGGACTAAAGGGCTAGGGCACTAGTAATGAACCTTTAGTCCCGGTTCAAAAACCGGGACAAAAGGCCCTTACCAACCGGGACAGATGACCCTTTTTCTACTAGTGCACCCCTAGTGAATGGTTTATTCTTGTTGAAACTCGATCGTAGTGACACACATATTCATAATATTGATGCTAAAAGATGCAAAGTTAATAATGACAGTACCACATACTTGTGGCACGTCCGCTTAGGTCATATTGGTGTAAAGCGCATGAAGAAACTCCATGCTGATGGACTTTTGGAATCACTTGATTACAAATAATTTGATACATGTGAACCATGCCTTATGGGCAAGATGACTAAAACCCCGTTTTCTGGTACAATGGAGCTGGCTAGTGACTTATTGGAAATAATACATGCCGATGTATGCGGTCCAATGAGTGTTGAAGCACACTTTGGATATTGTTATTTTATTATCTTCACGGATGATTTGAGTAGATACGGGTATATTAACCTGATGAAACACAAGTCGGAGACGTTCGAAAAGTTCAAAGAATTTCTGAATGAAGTGGAGAATCATCATAACAAGAAAATAAAGTTTCTGCGATCTGATTGTGGATGTGAATATTTGACTTACGAGTTTGGCGCTCTTTGAAGACAATGTGGAATTGTTTGACAACTCACGCCACCTGGAACACCATAGCGTAATGGTGTGTCCAAACATCATAACCATACTTTATTGGACATGGTGCGTTATATGATGTCTCTTACTGATTTGCCACTATCGTTTTGGGGTTATGCATTAGAAACGGAGGCATTCACTTTACATAGGGCACCGTCTAAATCCATTGAGACGACACCGCATGAGTTGTGGTTTGGCAAGAAACCTAAGCTATCGTTTCTTAAAGTTTGGTGATGCAACGTTTTTGTCAAGAGGCTTCAGCCTGATAAGCTCGAACCCAAAGCGGAGAAGTGCATCTTCATAGGATACCCTAAAGAAACCATTGGGTATACCTTCTATCAGAGATCCAAGGTCAAGATTTTTGTTGCTAAGAATGAGTCCTTTCTAGAGAAGGAGTTTCTCTCGAAAGAAGTGAGTGGGAGGAAAGTAGAACTTAATGATGTAATTGTACCTTCTCTCAAACTGTAGAGTAGCACAACACAAAAAGCAGTTTTCGTGATGCCTACACCAACCGGAGAGGAAGCTAATGATGATGATCATGAAACTTCGGATCAAATTACTACTGAACTTCGTAGGTCGACCTGGACTCATTCCGCACCAGAGCGGTACGGTAATCCCGTCCTAGAAGTCATGTTGTTAGACAACGACGAACCTACGAACTATGAAGAAGCAATGATGAGCCCGAATTCTGACAAATGGCTTGAGTCCATGGAATCCGAGATAGGATCCATGTATGAAAACAAATATGGAGTTTGGTGGACTTGCCCGTTAATCGGCAAGCCATTGAGAATAAATGGATCTTTAAGAAGAAGACTGACGCTGATGGTAACGTTGCCGTCTATAAAGCTTGACTTTTCGCAAAGGGTTTCTCACCCGTAGCGATGGTTAAGTCGGTTATAATTATTTTAGCAATTGCTGCACTTTTCAATTATGAAATCTGCAGATGGATGTGAAAACCGCTTTCCTTAAGGAAGAGTTGTATATGATGCAACCTAAATGTTTTATGGATCCTAAGGATGCTAAAAAGGTATGCAACCTCCAGCAATCCATCTATGGATTAGTGGAAGCATCTCGGAGTTGGAATATATGCTTCGATTAGGCGATCAAAGCTTTTGGGTTTATACGAAGTTTATGAAGAAACTTGTATTTACAAGAAAGTGAGTGGGAGCTTTATAGCATTTCTAATAATATATGTGGATGACATATTGTTGATTGGAAATGATGTAGAATTTCTTAAAATTATAAAGGGTTGTTTGAAAGGATTTTTTCAAAGGAAGGCCTAGGTAAAGTTGCTTACATATTGGGCATGAAGATCTATAGAGATAGATCAAGACACCTGATAAGACTTTCATAGAGCACATACCTTGACAAAATTTTGATGGAGTGGAAAATGGACCAGTCAGAGAAGGAGTTCTTTCCTGTATTATAATTAAGGTATGAAGTTGAGTAAGACTAAAAGCTCGACCAAGGCAGAAGAAAGAGAAAGGATGAAGGTCGTCCCCTATGCCTCAGCCATAGGCCCTATAATGTATGATATGCTATGTTCCATACTTGATGTGTGCCTTGTCATGAGTCTAGCAAGGGGGTACAAGAGTGATCCAGGAGTGGATCACTGGATGGTGGTCAAAATTATCCTTAGATGACTAAGGAAATGTTTCTGTGTTATGGAGGTGATAAAGAGTTCGTCGTAAAGGGTTATGTCGATGCAAGCTTTGACACCAATCCAGATGACTCTGAGTCGCGAACCGGACACGTATGGTCGAGCAGTCATTTCGAATAGCTCCAAGTGGAGCGTGGTAGCAACATATATAGTATGACATAGAGATTTGCAAAGTACACACGAATCTGAATGTTGCAGACCCATTGACTAAAACCTCTCTCACAAGCAAAACATGATCAAACCCAAGAACTGATTGGTTGTTAATCACATAGAGAGGTGAACTAGATTATTGACTCTAGTGCAAGTGGGAGACTATTGGGAATATTACCTAGAGGCAATTATAAAAGGTTATTATCATATTTCACGTTCATGATAAATTTTTATTATTCATGCTAGAATTGTATTGACCGGAAACCTAAATACATGTGTGGATACATAAACAACATACTGTCCCTTGTAAGCCTTGACTAGACTTGATCGTTGATCAAATATGGTTAAGGTTTCCTAAATATACATGAGTTGTCATTTGATAACGGGATCACATCATTAGGAGAATGATGTGATGGACAAGACCCAACCGTAAGCTTGGCAACGGATCGTATCGCTTAGTTTATTTGCTATTGCTTTCTTCATGTCAAGTATTTGTTCCTTAGACCATGAGATCATCCCACTCCCGGATATTGGAGGAATGCCTTGTGCGCTATCAAATGTCACTTCATAACTCGGTGATCATAAAGGTGCTCTACAGGTATCTCCGAAGTTGTCTGATAAGTTGCATGGATCATGACTGGGATTTGTCACTCCGTGTGACAGAGCGATATCTTTGGGCCCTCTTGGTAATAAAACGTCATCAGAAGCTTCATGCGACTAATGAGTTTAGTCACAGGATCTTGTATTACGGAACGAGTAAAGAGACTTTCCGTACCGAGATTGAACTAGGTATAGAGATACCGATGATCGAATCTTTGGCAAGTAACATATCGCTGGACAAAGTGAATTGCATACGGGATTGACTGAATCCTTGACATCGTGGTTCAACCGATAAAGATCTTCATGGAATATGTAGGAACCAATATGGGCATCCAGATACCGCTATTGTTTATTGACTGAAGAGGTGTCTCGATCATGTCTACATGATTCTCGAACATGTAGGATCTGCACGCTTAACGTTTGATGAGGCTAGAGTAGCATTGGGATATGTGCATTGCTAACCAAATGTTGTTCGGAGTCCTGGATGAGATCCCGGATATCACGAGGAGCTCCAGAATGGTCTGGAGGTAAATATTCATATATAGTTAGTTCTGTTTTGGTCACCAGAGAAGTTTCAGGCATTATCGGTATTGTACCGGGAGTGCCGAAATGGGTCCTAGGCTCCACTGGGGGGTCCACCTGCCCCGGGGGGCACATGGGCTGTAGGGGGTGCGCCTTGGCCTATTTGGGCCAAGGGCACCATCCCTAAGAGGCCCATGCGCCAAGAGAGAAGAGAGGGGAAGAGTCCTAAGGTGGAAGGCACCCCCCCGAGGTGCCTTGTGAAGGGAGGAAACCTCCATAGGCCTGGCCGCACCACCTCCCTTGGAGGAGGGGCCAAGGCTGCGCCCCAATCCTTCCCCTTGCTTCCTATATATTGTGGGGGAGAGGTAGGGGCTAGACACGCCAAATCCCAGGCCCCGGCGGCACCCCTACCTCTCCCAACACTCCGTTTTCTCCTCAGATTGGTTTATATCCCATCTACTTATTCTCTCTTGCTTGTTGTATCAAGGAGGAGACTTCATCGAGCTGCACGTGTGATGAACGCGGAGGTGCCGTCCGTTCGGCGCTAGATCGGATTGGATCGTGATTGGATTGCGATGAGTTCGACTACATCAACTGCGTTATATACCTGTCCGCTTTCGGTCTACAAGGGTATGTAGACACACTCCCCTCTCGTTGCTTTCCATCTCCTAGATTAGATCTTGGGTGTTTCATAGGATTTTTTTTATTTTCATGCTTCGTTCCCCATCGGAAGAACCTTTCCTACTCTTTTTATTAGCTTGAGTAGTTTTAACTTGTGGCATAAAAGTGGAGAAGAAGAGACATTTGGCAATCTAAGAAGAACTCTTCTTTCAAAGATCATCACTAATTACTTTAAGGAGATCATGCTCTTGCTCTAAATTTAGCTTCTCGAAGCGTAGCTTCTCATGAGTTCTTAGAAGCTCTCTATGAACTTCTTGAGTTGTTTCATGGGCTAACTTAAGAGTGTTTAGTTATTTAGTTAGATGCTCAATCTCCTTCTTAGCATTGTCATTCATTTCATCTTGACTATAATGATTACTAGCAAGTTCATTATAGCTCTCAACACTAGTTTTATCAACAAGAAAATCATCATCACATAGAAAATCATCCTCATCAATCAAGATACTCGGGGTGTGATAGCTTCTAGGCTTTAGCCATGAAGCATATTCCAATTCCTTCATTTGGTGAATCAAATATGTCATAGGAGTTGGATGACACTAGTGCAAGTACGGCAACACCTTGACTTTGACTATAGTCGGAGTCGGAGTGATAACTTCTCTCGGAGTGGTTGTCGGAATCGGAGCTGGAAACCCATTCTCCAATATGAGCTTGATGTCTTCTTCTAGAGTAGCTCTTGGTTGACTTGTATTTCCCTTCCGATTCCTTGTTCCTTCGAGAAGGTCTTACTTTCATAACGATCATCTCTACTGCTCCTCTCTCTAGGAGGTGATTCATCTCTTCTACACTTCCTTCTAGGTGAGTCTTCTCTTTTCTTGTGAGGTGTCGAACACTCATTGGAGTAGTGTCCGGGTCTGCCACAATTGTAGCAATTACGTTCACGACTTGATGATCTTTGCTCATAGTGCCTTGAGTTGGATCTTCTCTTTTTCTTTCTATTCTTGTAGAATTTGTTTGAGTTTTTTACCATTAGGCTCAATTTCTCATTGGACACTTTCTTGTCACTTGAAGTTGTGGGAGCTTCGCTTGAGGCTTTGTATGCACCACTTGACTTGTTGTTTAGCTCCTCCTTATCTTTGAGTGACATCTCATGAGCAACGATTCTTCCAGTGACTTCCTTAGGCTTGAGATCTTTGTAATTGGGCATCATTTGCATCAATGTGCACACGGTGTCATATTTTCCATCGAAGGCTCTGAGGATCTTCTTGATGATGATTTTTTTGGTCATTTCTTTGTTTCCTAAGTCGGCAATCTCATTTGTGATGAGAGCAAGCCTACAGTACATCTTGGTGACTCCTTCACCATCCCTCATCATGAACCTGTCAACTTGACTTTGAAGCACATCCAACTTGGATTCCCTGATGGACCCGGTACCTGTCGTGGTTTTGTCACGATAGATGTCCTTGTGAAAGGACTTAGTCGTGAGGCCATCGCAGCTAGGTAGTAGCTTGAACGGGGTTGGTCGGAATCGAGAGACAAGGATTTACCCAGGTTCAGCCCCTCATGGTGGAGGTAATAGCCTACTTCCTGCTTGATTGATTATTGCTTGGGATCTCGATTACAAGGGTGCGACTTGGCTAACCTAGTACTCGAGAGCTTGTAACCTAGTCCTTTCTACTCCCGGGGCTCCCCTTTGAGACCCTGGGTTTACAACAAAGTCCGGGTCATAGTCGAACCTCTGCCCTAATCTGTTTCCTACTTGTCTTACTTCGCAAGTAAGGGAAATTCCTTGATCTCCTTCATCAAGATGGTGTCCCAGGCGCTGGGCCATGAGCTGGCCTGCTTCTTGAGTGGCCTTACGGGCCTTAAGCCATTGATCGTCATGGCCCATCTGTTGAGTTTATTCTTCAAGACGCCACTGGATAACCCGACCCTGAACGGGCTGGTCATACCGTGGGGTTATATCCCCAACATTAGCCCCTAGATTGACTTGGTACTACTAGGGCAAACCTTATACGTAGAGGTATAGCAGTAGCACTGCTTAGAACAGAGCGCTGCTGCTACTTAGTAGGAGCGCGTGTCAAAAAAGCGCGCTACAGATATGGTTGTAGCAGTAGCGCGTCTGTATATAAAAGCGCCACTACTATAATTTCCAAACTATTGTCGGTAGACTAGGAATAGTAGTAGCGATGCTGCAAAAAGCACGCTACCACTAAGTGCCTTGTAGCAGCGCGTTTCCTGTGTAGAGTACTACTGCTAAAAAAAGAAAATAAAATGGAAAAGAAGTAGAAATGTAAATGAAAATGAAAAAAGTAGAAAAAGGAGAAATGAAAAAAATAAAATATAAAGATAAACAAAATAAAAAGAAAAATGAAGGAGAAAGGCATAGTAGTAGCGCTTGTCGCCACAAAGCGCCATAGTTACCCTAGCAGTAGCACGTTCTATGAGCCCGCGCTATAGCTACGTTCCTTAGATAAAAAAAAGAAAAAGGAAAATAAATAACTACTTCCTGTAGCAGTAGCGCCTTTTCATAGAAAGTGCTATAGCTAACTTAGCTATATCGCTTTTTGCCAGCCAGCGCTACTGCTTTTTGACTTCACCCCGCGCGGGCTCAAAATTTCCGTAAGTCCTTTCCCCCTCTCCCCCAACTCCTCTGTTGCTGCCGTCGATCGAGCACGCCCTCGCCCTCATCGCCGCTGCCTGAGGCCTCCCTCGACTTCACCGCCGCCGCCCGAGGCCGCCCTCGACCAAACCACCGCCACCCTCCACCTCACCGCCGCCGCCCAAGCCCTCCCAGGACCGCCGCCGCCCGAGCCCAAGCCCACCCGAGCCACCGACCGTATGGCTCTCCCTCTCCTCTCCCCTGCCCTCCTCTCTCTATCTCTCTCTCTCTGCTGTGATGATGTTCATGTGAACCCTAGGTGTTCATATGAACCGTAGATTTGTTTAGGGCGGTAGGCATTTTTTTAGCATTTGGAAAAAAGATTATCAAATTTTTTAGGAAATTAGCTAGGGCAAATTTTGATGAAAATGCCTAAACAGTAATTCCATTTAGCTCTAAATTAATAGAGGGTATATAAATTATAGTAGCATTTAGCTTTAAATTAATATAGGCTATAAACAAAAAACAGTAGCATTTAGCTATAAAAATTATTTGGACTATGGACCTGAATCTTGTCCAAATTTCATTCAAATGAAATTTGAATTATTTGGACTATGGACCTGAATATTTTTGAAGAAATTGGGTGTAGGTACTAAGGTCTTGCTATGGAAATTTTGGTGAGGTCACAAGGGTTAAAGAAAATGGAGTTCCTTTGCAATTTCTAATAAGGTCAAGTATAGTTGGAATATTTGCTCTAAAACAATTTGGATGAAAATAAAATAATGTGTGCGTGTGTGAGAGAAATAGCTAGAATAGGTTTTGGGTTCTGTCCTAGGCAGAGAAGTGTTTAGTGAGGTTTTGAAAAGGTTTAGGGCTTTTGGAAAGACCACAATTTTTCAAGGAAAATAAATTAGCCAAGTTTTATTTTAAAGATGATCCCTTCCTAGGCTTTTAGCTTTAGACAAAAAACAAAAGTATTTAACTATAAATAAAAAATAGTAGCTATGGCATTTAGCTATAAACGGAAAACAGAATTGTTTTTCTTTTCAAAAACTTGGTTAAAGTAATTGTTGCTATGTAAACGAAAAACAAGATTGATGTTACTCCCTCCAATTACTTATACAAGGCCACTATGGAATATATGTTTTTCATCAATACAAGGCCATCAACGGTAATCGAGGAAAGATTTAATGATATCTCCTCGTACTAGCAACCTGTTTAATACTTGCATGCATGCAGTCATAATGACACTAGCTACTTCCTCCACTCAATTTTCTTGCATGCATGTGCGTATTAATGATCCCGGTAAACGAAAATAAAAGTTGGCTTTGTCAAGTATTCATTAAATTTTACCTTGGCACCTGTAATTTGAGTTTGTGGCCTTGTATATAAAAATAGAGGGAGTATATGATATATGTCATTGATGTTCATTTCCATATTCAATTATTGTTGATTATATCTTTTGACTGAAGTGGTCATGTTATATGCAAATTCCTCAATAGTGGTCTCATGTTATATGCAACATTGAAGTGGTTCGATTGTGCGCCTTTTGTTGTTTGTAGAGAATGATTCTGAGTGGACTATGTTTTGCCGGAATGTTGATTCATTTCCGTTCCGACAAATTTCAGGTGCTCTATTTGTCTAGTTTGTAGCAAAGGTCATGCCGAAATTTTCCGCGAATTTCGGCATGACTTGTGCTACAAACTAGGACATATCGGGTGCCCGGGATTTGCCAAACCAGAAATGAAGCAACATTCCTGCAAAACATTGGCCTTTTTTTATTAGGTCTAGAATTAATTGACTAGATTTAATCGTAGGAAACATGGCTAGCTACGATGAAGGACAGGGTTCTGGTGATTGCAACGTTTACAGGGCGGCAGACGCCTATTTGAACCTTCTCGGTGAGGAACAGTTGTTGCAGGGCCCAGCTGTCATATCGTAGACTGAGGCCGACATCGAGACCGACGCTGAGACTGATACCGATGCCGAGACCGGCACCGAGACTGGCGAAGCCGGTATAGAACCGAGACCAAAGAGGGAACAACACCCAAACCAGCTCATCACTACTAGAGTGGTGGTCACTGTTGGGGATATAACTACTAGGTATGAACCGCCCAGGAGCGGCCGGGATATACCACAGGCGGCTTACCAATGAAAACGGCGGATCATACGAGCCTGTTAACGGCCCAAGACCCAGAAGTGACTTAAGGCCCAGGTGGATAAACCTCCATGTATGTATGACTTGTATTGTGAGGCATAAGTAATTAGTCTCCGAGCCGGACACATGTATGAGCCGGCCGGTACTCCGTGGGCCGCCTGGTGTCAACCTGTGTATATAAAGGGATGACCCAGCGGCGGCTTAAGCGCAAGAGAGAACAGATCGAGAACTAGGTCAAGTGTATTCGCTCCCTGGTAATCAAAACACAAGCAATACCACCTCAAACTGGATTAGGCCTTTACCTTCACCACAAGGGGCCGAACCAGTATAAACTCCCCGTGTCCTTTGTCCAGTTTAACCCCTTTAAGCT
This sequence comes from Aegilops tauschii subsp. strangulata, assembly GCF_002575655.3. Lineage (NCBI taxonomy): Eukaryota > Viridiplantae > Streptophyta > Magnoliopsida > Poales > Poaceae > Aegilops > Aegilops tauschii. Next base: position 422,217,286 of record NC_053038.3, on the reverse strand, counting down.
AACCTACTTGCAATGGCTCCACGACTAAGTCCTTCCGCTAGGACATCTGCCATGACAATTCCACGATAGTTGGCGCCTACCATGGGGCCAGCGCATGGTGGTTTCGAGTTCTTACAGGGTAGCTTTGAAAGGGATCAAGGGATACACTGTGGGCCGGATGACCAAGAGTCATCGCGGTAAGCTCTACATCGACGATGCAGGCTGTGGTCCTGAGGCCGGCTCAATCGAGTACGGTACCGGGTCCCCTTCGGCGGAATCCACGTCTTCATCGGCAAGATCGGCAAACCGGGCCCTGAGCCGGATATCTGCACCAACATCATCGAGACGGGTCAGCATGCGCGACCCGCCCGAGTTCAATCCGCTGTGAAGCATGCCTTTGTTGGTTTCATCCATGGGGCAGAAATTGAAGAAGGATCTGTGTCTAGCGGTGAGACGGCCATCTATTTCGATGGTGAGTCATCCACAGGCGAGACTAATTCATTGTATCAACTACAAGATGGCCGGCTTGGGGGCTGTTCCGATGATGACAGTATTCCGGACCCCTATGAGCCACTGAACAGAGTTGCGATCCTCATGGCCAGTACACAGCCGACGCTTGGTTCAACCACCGCCACGGCTATGACCTCCAGTTCAATGGCTGCAGCGGCGACTGGTGCTAGTGGCTCTGCGCGCCCACCGGCTCAAGTTCTCACAGAGTTGTTAGAGGCTCTGGCAACTCTAATGGGGGTGGAGGTAACCCCGGACAACCAGGAACAACACAAGGTGGATGTGGCTAAGCTGCGAGATGAGATAGCTCAAGCCAAGGAAGAGCTAGCGGCTGAGAACGCTAGGATGGATGCAGAATGGGCTATTTTGGACGCCCAGGCACAGTGGATTCCAGCAGATTCCTTCCGGCTCACTTTGTATTAGAACGCTTCATACGAGATCGTGAGAAGGCACCAGAGTCGTCTACCTCCGGTTTATGATGCAAGGAACCTCTTTAACATGCGGAGTAGGGACCAGTGACCCGCCGGTGGTGAACCGGGCGGTCGAAGCGCCTGGGACAGGAGTGTCGGTTCAGCCACGTGCGATGGACCCGCCTCAGCATGTTCCGACACCTCCGGGTCATTACTCTAACCCGTTGGACTATATGATTGCTGCGGCGATGCGATTGGCGGCTCTACTAGTTGAAGGTGAGTCTCCAACGGCGATAGGGACATGGAAGGCCAGAGAACTGCTTCAGACAGCTGTGGCTCAGCAGGCGGCTTATTCTTATAGTCGCGAGTGGACTCACTCAACCCCTCGTCCAAGCCGGAGTTACAGCAGGCACAATGACTCACCAGCAGTTTCAAGCAGTGAACAACGCCATAACCAGCCTCGTGGTCATGACCCAGCGCATGGCGGTGCTAATGCTCAGACTTTGGTGGATCAGGGCAGAGCGCGTCAGGACGCCGAGTTGGCGGCTCAGCAAGCGGCTCATCAATATTCTCCGGTTTATCCATCAGCTTCGGTGGAGGCAGGCGTGACTTCTAGGACCTTGGGTGTGCCCTGTTTAGTGTCGGCTCTGCGTAACGAGCGTTTACCCAAGGGTTTCAAGGGTCCTCGCGAACTGCCTAATTACACAGCAGATCAACCCCCTGAAGCTTGGATTGAAAGTTATGAGATGGCCATGGAAATGCTGGATGTTAGCGATGCTGCATGTGCTAAGTATTTGACCATGATGTTGGACGGGCCGGCTCACACTTGGTTGAAAGGGCCGCCCGCCAACTCTATTGGGTCATGGGCAGAGCTGAAGGCCCGCTTTATCCAAAATTTCAAAGACACGTGCAAACTGCCTATGTGAATCCTGGATTTGGATTCTTGTGTCCAATGTGAGGGCGAGTCAACAACCAACTGGGTGCGCCATATCTCAACTATTATACACTCGTCAGATAGTATCAACGTTGGCTCAGCGGTTTTAATGTTGGAGAAAAATTGTCGTTTCCTCCCCTTCAAGAAGAAGCTTGGACGGCATAAGCGCCATTGCAATGACATGGGGGAGTTCATGGCGGCTCTTGTCAAGTATACTGAATCTGATAGTACCAAAGACCCTGAGTCTGATGAAGAGAAGGCTGGTAAGGGGAAGAAGAGCGGCAATACAAAGGGGAAGCAGTATAATATGGCAAGCCAAGGTGGTAATGGTAAGCGAAAGGTCGAAGGTGATACACCAGTGCACAAAATAATAATCAGCATCGCAAGGGAAGGCCGGCCCAGCCTGGAGGATCGAGATTCAACCTCAAAGCGATAATGATTCAACCTTGTCCGAGGCACGGTACACACGAGAATCCGGCCACTCAACTATGGAAGGATTGCTTTATCACGAAGGAGTTCAGAGCTTCCAATCTTTTTCAGAACAACCATGGCCCGAACGACGGTTCAGGATCCGGCTCTCACGGTCCGGGTTATGGTGGTGGCAGTTCTAATACCGGTTTCCAAGGCCAAGGCAACTAGGGTGGTTATAATCAACAGTTTTGTCAGGGGAGTCAGCAGCAGTAGTCTGGTTATCAGAGTAACCAGAAGCAGTTGAATAGTGGATAGTACCATGTTTTCTCCACAAGTTTATGCAAGCGGGATCAAAAGCTCCATAAAAGGGCAGTGAACGTAGTTGAGCCGGCGATTCCCCGTTACTTGCGATGGTCTGAACACCCTATTCTCTTGAGTCGTGAGGATCACCCGCCCCGGGTTGATAATCCGGGTCATCTGGCCCTGCTGCTGGCACCTCAGGTTGGAGGATACAGATTTACTAAAGTACACATCGACGGAGGCAGCAGCATTAATATTCTGTATTATGAAACTTTTCACCTCATGAGTTTAAATGACAAGGATCTCAAGCCGTCAAGCACTGTCTTTCACCGTGTAGTGCCTGGTAAGTCGGCGTATCCAGTGGCCAAAATATCATTGGAGGTTGTTTTTGGAGATGGTCATGATTCCAGATCTGAGACATTGACCTTTGAAGTGGTTAAAATCAAGAGCACTTATCATGCTCTGTTTGGGCGGCCGACTTATGCTAAGTTCATGGTAAGACCTTGTTATGTTTATTTGTAGCTTAAGATGCCGGGTCACAAGGGCACCATCACAGTGCATGGAAGCCGGAAGATAGCCTTAGAGTGCAAGGAAGGCGATGCTACTTATGCTGAGTCTGTCTGTGCAACAGAAGAATTGAAATTTTACAAGGATAGCGTTGACCCGGCGGATATGACATCTTTGAAGAAGCCAACCACAGGGCATGACCCTCTATTGAAATTTAAGTCGGCAGATGACACTAAGCTAGTTGACCTCATTCCTGGCGATTCATCCAAGCAGTTCATCATTAGTGCCAATCTGGATCAGAAATAGGAAAGCGCGCTCATCGAGTTCATCCGTGTGAACCGGGACATCTTTGCATGGAAACCTTCAGACATGCTAGGTGTACCGAGGGAACTCGCTGAGCACACTCTCAATATTGATCCGAAGTTTACAGCGCTCAAGCAATTCCTCCACCATTTTAATGAAGAAAGGCACAAGGCCATTGGTGAGGAGGTGGCCCGGCTCTTGGCGGCTGAGTTTATAGTTGAAGTTTTTCATCCTGAGTGGTTGGCTAACCTGGTGCTGGTACTTAAGAAGAACGGTACTTGGCGTATGTGTGTGGATTACACGGACTTGAAGAAAGCGTGTCCGGCTGATCCCTTTGCTCTCCCACGTATTGATCAGATTGTTGATGCTACGGCTGGTTGTGAGCGTTTGAGCTTTTTGAATGCTTATTCTGGTTATCATTAGATCAAGATGGCAGTTAAGGACTAGGAGAAGACAACTTTTATCACCCCCTTTGGAGCCTTTTGTTATGTGTCTTTTCCTTTTGGGCTTAAGAGTGCCCAGGCAACTTACCAGCGATGTGTGCAAAATTGCCTTCATGATCAGATTGGGCACAACGTTCATGCTTATGTGGATGATATTGTGGTGAAATCCAGGAAGAAGGAAACTTTGGTAGATGATTTGAAAGAGACCTTTGACAATCTCCGGGTCTACAAGATGATGCTTAACCTGGCCAAATGTGTCTTTGGCATACCAGCAGGAAAACTTTTAGGCTTTCTGGTTTCTGAACGAGGCATTGAAGCTAACCCGGACAAAATAAAGGCCATCACTTCCCAGGATAAACCGGCATGTATTAATGATGTTCAGCGTCTGGCGGGTTGTATTGCGGCCTTAAGCCCGTTCATAAGCCGGTTGGGTGGAAAGGCTATCCCTCTTTACCAGATGATGAAGAAGACAAATCACTTTGTCTAGAGTGATGCTGCTGATCAGGCGTTTGAGGCTTTGAAGAAACAGTTGGCTGAGCCGCTGATTCTTGTTGCTCCCATTGATAAATAGCCTTTGTTGTTATATGTGCCTGCCAACAGCCGAGCGGTCAGTGTGGCATTTGTGGTGGAAAGGAAGGAGTCAGGCAAGGAATATCCGGTCCAGCGGCTGGTTTACTACATTAGTGAAGTGCTCATTGAGTCCAAGCAGAGGTATCCGCATTGGAAGAAGCTTGTACATGGTGTGTTCATGGCTAGTCGAAAGCTCAAGCAATATTTTCTGGGCCATCCCATCACTGTGGTCAGTTCTGCTCCTTTAGGGGATATTATTCAAAACAGGGAAGCCACAGGTCAGGTAGCCAAGTGGGCCATTGAGCTTGGACCCCATGGTTTGAAGTATATGCCTCGCACAGCCATCAAGTCTCAAGCACTTGTGGACTTCATAAATGATTCGACAGAGCTGCAGATACCTGAGGAGAAGCCAGATAGCACGTATTAGTTGGACTATTCACTTCGATGGATCCAGGTAGTTGGAAGGCTCGGGGGCTGGAGTTATCTTGACTTCCCCACGAGGTGATAAATTTTGTTATGTTTTAAGGTTGATGTTCCCTTGTACTAATAATGTAGCTGAGTATGAGGCCTTGCTCCATGGTCTTCGGATGGCTAAGGAAATGAACTTAAGCCGGGTGAGGTGTTTTGGTGGCTCTGATTTGGTAGCTCAGCAAGTTTCTGGCACTTGGGATTCTAAGGACCCGCTCATGGCGGCTTAACGTCGAGAGGTTGATGCTATTGCTGGTCACTTCAAGGGCTATCAAGTAGAGCTTGTTGATCGAAGGAAAAATGAGGCGGCTGATGCTTTAAACCGGTTTGGATCCCAACGTAAGCCGGTACCACCCAATGTTTTCCTTGATATTCTGCATAATCCTTCAGTCAAATTGCCTACAGAGGAAGATCTTGCTATTCCTGACCCAGAGGCAGAGCTGGTGGCGGCTCTTCATGATATTCCTGATTGGACAGTTCCATACTTGGCGTATATGACCCGGGGCAAGTTACCTAAGGATGAAACCTTGGCTAGGAAGATAACCCGGCGGTGTGAGTCAATGACTATTGTCAATGGGGAGTTGCATCATCGCAGTGTCACACGAGCGTTTCAAGGTTGTGTTTCTCCTGAAGAAGGCTATGAGATTCTGCGAGAGATTCATGAAGGAGATTGTGGTCATCATGCCGGTTCTAAGTCTCTTGTGGCCAAGGCTTTCCGCCATGGGCATTATTGGGTGACGGTTGATGCTGATGCTGAGGATTTAGTCAGTAAATGTGATGGTTGTCAGAAATTCTCAAGACGAGCTCATGTGCCAGCTCAAGAATTGAGGATGATTCCAATTGCTTGGCCGTTTGCAGTCTGGGGGCTTGATATGGTTGGACCTTTCAATTGGTCCAATGATAAACAGAACCATCTTTTGGTGGCGGTTGACAAATTCACAAAGTGGGTTGAAGCCGAGCCCGTTAGTAAGTGTGACGCGGCAACGACGGTTCAATTTATAAAAATGGTGATTTTCCGTCTTGGCTTTCCCCACAGTATTATAACTGATAATGGCACTAATCTCTCCAAGGGTGCTATGAAAGAGTTTTGTCAACGAGAGCATATTCGACTTGACCTATCATCGGTGGCTCACCCCCAGTCCAATGGTCAAGCTGAACGAGCCAATCAAGAAATTTTGAGAGGTATCAAGCCCCGGCTTATGGTTCCTTTCCAGAGGACGCCGGGTTGTTGGGTGGAGGAGTTACCCTCAGTGTTATGGAGTTTCAACACTACCCCCAACAGATCGACGGGTTACACGCCTTTCTTCATGGTTTACAGAGCAGAGGCAGTTCTCCCTAGTGACATCCGTCACGACTCACCCCGAGTGGCGGCTTATGTTGAAGTTGATAATGAAATAGCACGTTAGGATATACTTGACCTGTTGGATGAGGAGTGTGACCTTGCGGTGGATTTACCAGCAAGATCTGCGTCGTTACCACAGCCGCCAGGATAAAACCAGGACCTTTTAAGAAGGTGATTGGTGCTCCGATTTATCCCAGATCAAACTGATATGCACAAGCTATGCCCACGTTGGGAAGGGCCCTTTGTGGTCTGCAAGAATTTAAACAATGGGTCATACTACCTTATTGATGTTCGAGACCACAAGGACTCACGCACGTTGGAGGAGGAGACCCACCGGCCATGGAATATTGCTCATCTTCGGCCTTATTACACTTGAGCCATTGACACTTGTGATGTACATGTTTAAGTGTATATATTAAGATGGATATAATAAAGCCGGTATCCCTGATAATTCAGGGCCTCTCTCGTTTCCTTTCTAAGAATATCAGTTTTTATTGTAACTTCATACGAGCATAGCTCTTGGAGGCTTGACGCCCGGATTAAAAGGGACCGAAGAGAGTCTGCTACACAGCACAACTCAAACATAGGTACCCGGCGAGCACAGCTCAATATATATCCCTTGGGGGCTCCCTGTTCACAGAACATAGCTTTAATAAACCCCTCTTGGTTTGAAACGCCAGGTGGATAGCACCAAACAATTTCAGTTGATCTTGCCTTGTACATCTGCCACTCTGCCCAGGTAATCCTGGAATACCCGCCGAACTCTTGACATTCAATCTTATTCAGACCCTGAACTTATCAAGGTTAAAACGGCGGTTGGTTATGTGAGGTCCGCTTACAAGGTTTGAAGATTCAGCTAGCGGCTGTGCAAGCCCATGAAAAGCACTTGGGTTTTAGGCCTGGCTGCCTATGAAAGCCTTGTTTTCTGACTTTTATTTGATTTGAAAGATTCCTTTTTTGAGATTTGCCTCTTGTGACATGTCGATTGAAAACTGATGATGGCTATCATGCCTTATGGTTCATATTATGAGCCTCTCCGAGGTTTTATTTCACCCAGCCTGGTTTTGGACTATAAGTCACCAGGATATGCTTGGAATATTATGTTCTAGGCTATGGAATAATGTCCTTTGTTGCGTACGGCATTATAAGCCGGTGTTATGAATCTTTGCACTACTAGGAAAAGGCCTACTAGTGGCGCACCAGTTTTGCCTACTAATGGCGCACTACTGGTGCGCCACCAGTACCACGCCACTAGTATTTTTTACTAATGGCGCACCTCTGGTGCGCCATTAGTATCTGGTATACTAATGGCGCACCAGGCAGTGCGCCATTAGTATAGGCCACCGTGCGCCGTTAGTATGCCTCCCAGGGGGCCATATTTACCCATGTGCCTAGCCATACTAATGGCGCACCGCGGGGTGATGCGCCATTAGTATCCTTTGGCACACTAATGGCGCACTGCGGGGTGATGCGCCATTAGTATCCTTTGGCATACTAATGGCGCACTGCGGTGTGATGCGCCATTAGTATCCTTTGGCATACTAATGGCGCACGTTGGGGTGATGCGCCATTAGTATGTATATTAGGGATTATTTTTTTTCTTTTCTGATTTTTGCACAGATTACAAAATATATTATTGGACAGAATATAAGCAGCACCACACAGCAACAGCAGATTCATCGAATACAATAGAAGATTAGTCTCCGAATACAATTCATCATATTAGTCTCCAAATTCAAAAGACCGAACAAAGATAGAACATTACAAGACTCGAGACCGCGAGTAGCGAGTTTGTCTTCACATTACAAGTCGATATCGATCATCTAAACTACCATCACATAGAAGAGAGCTGCGGTCATCACGATGAGCATCATCGCAATGAAACTGGTCTTCATCCGGTTCCTCCAACGCTCCTTCCTCTCTCCCGCTAGATAGTGCGCGTATCTAGATTCCGCCTGCGCCCTAGTGGTGTACCCTCTGTAACTATTACCGCTGAAACGGTGAACATGTCTCCGACACTCCTCCCAGTCGTCGTAGACTCCGGGAACCTTACCCTTGTACACGACATACGACGGCATCTCTATGCACTAGCCAAATAACAGACAATACATAAGCAATATATAAGTATGCAACAAAAGGATCGGAAGAGAAAAGCAAGACATTAATAGCACGATTCATGGTCCTACTAATAAATAGCATCGATTACATCTAAGTTGAACGACTGTCCAAACCAAAGAGACATACAAGTTCATTAAAGTTTAATTACAACATGAGCTAATCAATGTTTCAGAACTACACATAGCATCACTACTTTCAACTCGACTCATGGGACCGGAGCGTGGATGAAGCCGCCGTCTGTCGTGATGGTCATGAAGTCGCGGGCGTTGTCAGCCTACATTTGTAGCGTTGTGTCTATCTCACTCTTGGACGGTTGAAATTTGAGGTAGAACTGCCCCGAGGTACGAAGGACATCTTGATGGATGATTTCTGCAAACTCTGACTGGATGCAAAAGAATTCTTGTCGGATGTCCGCGTCCTGGATTGCCGCCAAGCTTGCGGCCCAATCTTTGAGATTATTTGGTAGCAGAAGGTGATTATGGTCTCGTACGATCGCCCGCATGTGATGGAGGGCGTAGTAGGCATCCTTCTGACCGCCAGGCGGCTGCTTGACGCAGGGGAACGTCGTATTGTGGGTGAACACGTGCCTGCCGTACCTACGAGATGGCCTTTCAGAGGTGCCTCCAGATGCGGCGTAGCCGGGGAGAGCATCATCAAGAACTTTCTTGATATTTATGTAGTCTATCTTGGAGTCACGGTCCGGGTCAAAATACGTGGCCATGGAATATTTCGGGCTTAAGAGGATGAGTGTGCAATGTGTGTCACTACACAGAACACAGAATGTTAGAAAAAAAAAGAACGATCGAAATCTAAGAAATCATATGTTACGGGGCGGTTAGGAGATGACTTACTCGGGAAAGTATGGCACGAGGAAGTTATCCTTATCTGGGTTTGCCAGAATGATGCCTTCAAGGTGTGAACTCGCGACTTGCCGGTCCCCAGCGCTGCCCAAGATCTTGGCACGCATGTAGAAGGGGTCGACTATCACAATGTCCGGGGTCTTGTCTCTAATGATCCGCTTCTCCATACTCAGCGAAAACAGCCGAACGAAGGTGTAGTGCAGCGGATGAAGGTTAAGCATAGCAAAGATGTCATCAAACCGCAAGACGATCGTACCCCCGACGGCGCTATCCACAAAGCCCTTGCCCTATGGCACCTTGGCCATGAAAACCGGGTATGCCACATCATTCTAAATGAGACGCCGCTTCTCCAAAGAAAGAACACTGTCATGGAGACTCCGCATAGCACCGGTTGCAGCATTGAGCATATTTGTCGGTAGCATCGGCCTACCCGCCACATGCACCCTCCTCGAGATATCCTTAGGTGAAGGTGGCCCGTCTTGAGCACGGATCGTACTCGGTGCCGGCTGGCTCGCACTGGCGCCCTTGTTAGTCTTTCGTTTCCGTCCCTTCTTCCTGATCTGCTGTAATGGGATCGAGTTCTGCTCACAGACCGCCTTCTTGAGCGTGTTGGGGCTGATAATATTTGGCACCTCAGCTATCTGAGGCTCGGTGAAGGCGGCAGCTGGAGGCGTCTCCTGAGAAGTGAACGCCCGACGACGCCTGTTGCAATTGGGTTTCTCCGCCGTACCAGCTAGATCGCGGTCGTCTTTTTCAGGGTTGGGTTCTTCAGAAGGAGGCCCGCAGAACTCGTCACCATACCCATGTTCGGCAAAGTACTTATCGACGTTGGAAAATATACCGCCGTCGTTGTCGTCGTCGTCCGGATCCTGTGCCATATGCATGTCTGGATCCTATGCCATAGGGATGTCCGGCATGTCCGGTAGCGTTGCGGCGTTCGTGCCATGGCTTGGCGCTGGCACGACTGGCGGTCTTGTCTGTGGGGTGGTGTCCCCCGCCCCCAAACGAATCTGGCTCTTCGGCCAAAGCAGGGGCCAGCTTACACAGGCGCTGAGGGTCATCACATCATCTTCGTCGGCCCCAGTGGGTCGAATCGGAGGTAACAACTCATCGCAGCCTGGCAGCACCCGAACCAGTTCAACCCTATACAAGGTGGGTGGCATCGGATTACCGTGGAACACGCGGTTGCCCGGTTGAACGATTCTGCCCTTGGCGACATCGACCAACTCGCCGCCCACGAAGTGCAGGAGAGTGCAAGGAACATTGGTGGCGCCATGCGAAAACATGTAGGGCGTCAGGGATGCCCAGTCAAAGGCAAGGAGATGAAGTCATCGGCCGAGAGGCTTAGTTACCGTGATGCCGTCGAGCTCAGCTAATGTCGAGGCACTGCCAACGGCGGGCGTGCGAGTGCAACTGACGGAGGGGCCGCTTGCTGGCGAGGTGCCGGCCGGCGTACACCCGGGTGCATTAAGCTCCAATGCCCGTGCCAGCGCCGGAGACACGAATACCGCCTCTGCCGGAGACACCAATGGCGCCGCCTGCGCGTTGTGCGAGTTGCTGGACGTGAAGCTGGGAACCGGGGGAGGCCCCTGTTGGCCGCCCGCAATCCACATCGTCAGCCCATGAATCAAGGTAGGCACAATGGCGGTGAGCGTCGTTCCCAGTTGTTGTTGCACTTGCTCTTGGACAATCTCCGGAATCCACGCCACTTGTGCCTTGAGTTCTTGAACCTCGCGCGACTGGCTTTCCGAGCTGGTCTTTTTCTCCTTTCGCCCACCAGCGGTATAGTATGACGACCATTTTGTGGACAAGCCTTTGCCGGCCACACGACCAGCTGACGACGGCTTACTGAGCTTATCCTTGTTTTTCATTACGTTCAACGCCCTATTTAAAGGGGTGTCAAAAGGGGAGCTCTGAGACGACCCCGCGCTACTGCTTTCAGCCTCCTGCGAAAGGAATGTGAAGCATTTAGAAATTTGGCTTCATTAATTAGAATGCAACCATATGGAGCTAATTACGCGGGGGTGTATTCCTTACCAGAACAAGCTCAAGCGCCCTGGTCTTCGGATCCGTGGTAAGCTCCTTTGTTACCGGGTCCTCCTTGTACTGGGCCCTGACAAAGTTCCTGGTCTGCTTGTCACGTAATTTCTCGAAGCTGGGCGGTAGGCCTTGCTCGGCACGCTCCGCGTGCTCCTTGTCCCATATAGGCTCCGCCACTCTGTAACCGCCGGGACCGAGTTGGTGGACCACTAAGTTCAACTCCCGCATTTCTTTCCCCCACTAACTTGATTCGGAGGTTGCGCTGCTCTCGCACTTGATCTTGAACTCCTTGTAGTCATCTTCGCTCATCAAAGGATATTTCACCTTGATCTTCTCATAACTATCACCTTTTGCAATCATTGCCTTCACCGTGCTTCTCCATGTAGACAGGGCCGTGCTCATCCTCATGAGGGCGGCACTGTTCACTTTATTCCCTAAGAGGCGTGTGTTTGCAAACTCAACGGGGAATTTGTATCGTTCGTGCAGCTTCGTGAAGAGGAGGCTGTGCAAATTCCCTCGGTCCTTATGCCTTAGGTTCTCGGTGTTGATCGAGATGGTACTCCGGAGAATGCACCCGAGCTGAACCGAGTACCCCTTGACTACATGTTTGGGCGCCGTTGGATGCCCGTCGGAGTTCACATCAGTAAATTCCTCCTTGACGGTGCCGAGCACGTTCGGGCGCCGGTTCTTCCGTTGCCTCTTCGGTTGGCTGCCATCTGTGTGTGCGCCGCCATCATCAGTGGTGGCATCCTCGGCGGCACCATCAGTGGTGTCATCCCCGACGCCAATAGGGGTTGTGTAGTCAGGATCGGTGTCTTCCGCGGCGGCGTCCTCATAGTGGGGAGGTTCTTCCTCCATCTCCTGGGACAGCTCCCAGAATTGCTTGCCGCCCGAACCGCCGGCCTCATCGTTGTGGGCCATGTTTCGCTCTAAATAGGAAAAAAGTTTGGTCAAAAAGTTGGTTATTGTCAAGGAACAAGATCATGGTCTCATCATTTAGGGTTTGTCGACACCGAGGCATCCTAAAAGCTAAGCTTTTATCATTTAGGGTTTGTCGACGCCGAGGCACCCTAAAAGCCTAAGCGTAAATCATTTAGGTTCTCATCGACACCGAGGCACCCTAAAAGCCAAGGTTTTATCATTTAGGGTTTTTCGACGCCGAGGCACCCTAAATACTAGGTTAAATTTTCATCATTTAGGGTTTATCGATGCCGAGGCACCCTAGGTTGACTGATGTATATGGGTATCTTCTAATAATATATCCTACTTAATTAAGGACAAACACCAAGAGATAGTAAACATATCACACTTCTATATGTATAACACAAGAGGCAGTTGATCCTACTTAATTAAGTACTAAGATACCCCGACCCATGCATTAGTCGCAAGTACCCCATATGTCCTATTTTTAACAAAGTCATGCTAAAATTCACGGAAAATTTCAGCATGACCTTTGCTGAAAATAGGACATATGGAGTACCCGAATTTGCCGGAACGGAAGTTAATCGACATGCCGGCAAACTCAAGGGCCTCTCGGGGTACCTGCAAAATCATTATCCCCGCGTAATGAAGTCGCCAATGGGTCATTTCAGAAGATCACAAGTAGCATCATCACAAGTACAACATCATCTATAGCTTTATATTAACAAAGCATCAGCACATATACAAAAGACCACTTATGCCAACAGTATGGTTTATATCAGATTCAGAGTTAGAAACAGGAAAAACTGGTGCTTCAAAGCCTATTGGACACAATTTACATCTATCAGTACAGGATGTCCTGACTAATTTCAAGTGTTCACAGGTGAACTTGTACCATGGATGATCCTAGTGCTTCATTAGTCACCCTGTGCATGAAATGTATCGTGTATCAAACCATCAATTAACAGCTGAAAAACATAAACCTTCAGGACAGAGTGAAAATAGTTACCGAACTCAATGACTAAAGATATGTAAAATGTATGACACAGAAAATAAAGAAATCATGTTGATGAATAGTATTGTGTCAAGTTCGGTTTGAAAATTCAGTTACTGCTTGAGTGATTTGACACCAAAAATTACTCCCAAAAATTACAATGACTGTATTGACTGCATATGCTTGTTTTGATTGTAACTTGGTGAAGTAGTCACTACCGTACTACTAGTGTGCAGCGATTGGGGAGAAGAGCTCATCGATTAGATTGTAACTTGGTGCACTTGCATTCAGTCACCACCACCAAATCCTAGTGCAGCTGTGGTTCTAAAATCCTAGTGCACTTGCACTTGGTGCACTTGGAGAACATGATTGGGCATTCTGAAACATAATTGCTCTAGTGCAGCTGTGGTTCCAATTGAGGTGTGCCCTATGGTCTTATACATAAGCCAAACAAACTAATTAGGGTTCAGCAGCAAGTAGCTGCACAACTGCATCACTCCCTGTCTCCCTCCCTTCAGATACAGCGGCTCAAAAGTCAAGTAAACTGAAGATTAATCTAACAAGCCTCACAGTAGCTAACTGTACCTAACTGATGCTAATTGTACCTAACTGAATTTTTTTACAGTAGCTAACTGTATTTAATAATTTTTCTGTAACAGTCTTGCCCCTATTTGAAGGACAAGCAAATAGATACCTAAAATCCACTAGTATTGCCTCTAAAAAAGCCTAACTGGATTTTTATGTAACTGTACCTAACTGAATTTTTCTGTACCTAACTGAACTGTAAGGAGTTAACTGAAATTCACTAGTATTGCCTCTAAAAAAGCCTAAAGTCCACTATTATCTACTTTAGGCACAATCATACACAATTCTGACTGTATTGTAACAATTGTACTCTATCGAAATGTTGAAATTTTGACATTCGAAGGGTCACCTGCGTGGTGGTCCCCTGCACAGCGGTCGTTGAGCTTGCGCGGTGTGGTGAGCTCGCCGGAGATGGACGGGCCCTGCACAGCGGTCGAGACTCAGAGCAGAGGTTGAGGGCAAGAGGAAGAAGAAGAAGAAGAAGAAGGAAGTGGAGGGGAGGGGCTCACCTGCAGTCGAGGGCGTACACGGCGCCGGCCGGCTCCAGTGGTGGGGGCGCGGGGGCGCGGGGGCGGCGGGGGTGGAGTCCGGCGTGGGAGAATCACGCCGGCGACGGGGTCGTTGCGGTCGCCACTCCTTGTCGCCACCGAGCTCACGCCGGGGGGTGAAGAAGAGGAAGATGGCGGCTGTCCTGCTGGGCAGGCCGCGCGGTGTTGGACGGCGAGCAAAAGGTTGACGCAGGTGGGGCCGCGGGGGGAGGGGGACGGCGAGGGCGCGGGCGCGGGCGGAGGGGGCGGTTGAGCGGGAGGACATCGAGGGCGCGGGCGCGGGCGGAGGGGGGACGGTGAGGGAGGGGGCGCTCGGCTCGGGGAGGGGGCGTTGGGGGCGGTGGTGGTCGGGTGCGGCGGGGGCAGCGAGCACGGCCGGGGACGGCGAGCACGGGGGCGGTGGTGGTCGATGGTGGTCGGGCGCGGGTGAGATGAGGCAGGGGAGGGATTAGAGCTAAATGTGAGAGATTGGGGATTTTAGTGTGGTTGGAAGCTTACTAATGGCGCACCACGAAGCGGTGCGCCATTAGAATGTTGTTTTTATATAGCACTGGCGCACCCACGATCGGTGCGCCATTAGTAAACTTTTTTTTATATAGCAATGGCGCACCAGCCAGAGGTGCGCCATTAGTAATATTTTTATTATTATTTTTTGTTGCATCTAATAATTTTTTAGAAAATGAATATGAATATGAAACAGTAATAATTTTTTATAAAAACAGTAATAATATTTATGAATATGAAAAAAATCATCAAATTTTTTATTTGAAAATATAATCAAATTTGTTTTTTTGCAATTTTAGTTGCATTCATTTGTGACAGTAGAGCGGGCCGTGGAGGGTGTGGGGGGTCGTCGGCAGCGGTGGAGCGGGGGAGGGTGCGGGGGGTCGGCGACGGCGGCCGGTGGAGCGGGGTAGAGGGTGCGGGGGGTGCTTGGCGGCGAGGGGGACCGGATCAGGCGAGGTGGGATAGCGATCGATATGGAGGGGGATCGAGATCGAGTGTCCATGAAATTTGAAAATATTCATGAGTTCAAAAAGTGCCCATGAAATACAATCGAGAAATGAAGGCTACAATTTAAATACAATCGATCTTAGCTAGCTATCTGTTCACAATCTTCTTGCCCTTATTTTTCGTAAATGGAGTTCTTCTCTTGAACGGACGTCCTTTAGGTAGGGTGGTCCTGCTTCTTCTTATGGTGTATGCTGATACTTCATCGTCGTCGTCATGTTCCATCTTCGGGTCGCCGTACTTGTCGAAGTCTTGCTCATTGGCAACTCTATCCATTCCGATGATCTTCCTTTTGCCTCTCCTCACGACAACACGACTGGGCTTTGACGGGTCGGTAATGAAGAAGCATTGGTCCACTTGGGAAGCCAGTACCCATGGCTCATTTTTCGCGGTGACGTTCGTGCCTGCGGTCTTGGATTTGGCTTCGGGTATAACCATGGTGGTGAAATATCGGTCTTCTTTTATGAGGCTCTTGGCCCAGCTAACACGGAACATCGGGACCTTCTCTCCAGCTTAGCTCAGCTCCCAGATCTCCTCGATCCTTCCGTAGTATCTGTCCTTATCGTTACCGGTGTAGGATTCCATCGTTACCCCAAAGTTCTGATAACCATCGCTCTTCATCTCCTTGTCCTCGGTGTAGAATGTGTAGCCGTTGATATCGTACGCCTCATACGTCATCAGGTTGTGCTCGGCGCCCTATGACAAGGCGAATATGAGTTGTTCTTCTGCGGAAGAATCCTCATGTAAAGGGTACGACAGAAGCTTCTGCTTGAACCAACGCGTGAAACATGAGTTGTGCTCTTTGATTATATCTCCGTCCGTCCTCTGTTGGCCTCGGTCATTGTACGTCTTCTCAATAAACGTTTTGTGCTCTACCACCCAAGGATCGATCACGTCTATGTGTTGTAGCGCGACTAGGTTTGCTCTTTCAAAGTCGGCGAGTCGACCATCGAAGTCGACATGCATTTCGCGGCGACCCTCACGGTGACCCCATCCGGCGAGCCTGCCAAGGTGCCTGTTGACGGGCAGACCAACGGGGTTCTCGATGCCTAGATAATTCGTGCAGTGGGAGATGCACTCTTCGGTCAGAAAGCCCCTAGCTATGCTTCCCTCTGGACGTGACATGTTGCGAACGTATCCGTTGATGACACCATTCATCCTTTTGAACGGCATCATGCTGTGCAGGAACGTCGGCCCGAGTTGGATGATATCCTCCACGATATGGACCAGCAGATGCACCATAACGTCGAAGAATGCGTGCGGGAAGTACATCTCAAGCTCGCATAGTATCACCACGATCTCTTCCTGTAGCCTTCTGAGTTGCCTCACGCCAACCGACTTCCGAGAGATGACGTCGAAAAAGTTGCATAGGCCAAATAGCGTTTCACGGACGTGCGGGTCCATGATCCCACGGATTGCAACTGGAAGTATCTGCGTCATCAGCACGTGACAGTCGTGAGACTTCATCCCGCTGAACTTCTGCTTCGCTGAGTCTAGGTATCTGCTTATCTTCCCCGCGTAACCGTAAGGAAGATTTACTCCTACGAGGCAGGTGAAAAACTGATCGATCTCCTCCTGATTTAGAGTGAAGCACGCGGGAGGGAAGTCATTTCCGGTCTTCTTGGCCTTTTTGCCTTTGCGACGACTTTCCGTGTCCTGCTTCGCCTCATCATCATCATCATCATTAGCGTGAAGCTCCTCCCTGATGCCCATTGATTTCAAGTCTGCCCTTGCTTTTGGCCCATCTTTGGTCCTCTCTGGCATGTTGAGCAGGGTACCAAGCAGACTCTCGCACACGTTCTTCGTGATATGCATGACATCAAGGCTGTGAGGCACACGGTGGATCTTCCAGTACGGCAAGTCCCAGAAAACAGACCTCGTTTTCCATACCTTCAGCAGTGGCTCTGGCGCCTTTTGCTTCTCTCCCGGCTCTGGCGCCTTCTGCTTCTTTCCCGGCAGTGGGCAATCTTTCCAATTTTTCAACAGATCGTCTATTTCCTCGCCGCTCCTCGTACGCGGGCGTCTTCGGGGTTCGGTTTCACGATCGAACAGATCCTTGCGTTTCCTCCACGGGTCATCGTCGCGAAGCCACCTTCAATGTCCCATGAACACGGTTTTCAAAGACTCGGGATCTCTATCTGGCTGGCGATACGTTGTGTCATCCATGCACCTGACGCAACCAGAAAATCCCTGGACTACCTGCCCCGCGAGATATCCGTAACCGAGATAGTCGTGCCCCGTCGTTAGCAGTGCAGCTCTCATAGGGAAATATTCTTTCTCTGCGGCGTCCCACGTATTGGCTGGCGTTTTCCACAGCGTGTCTAGCTCCTCTTTCAGCAGCCCCAGATACAGATTGATGTCGTTCCCTGGTTGTTTCAGCCCTTCAATTAGCATACTCATGTGAATGTACTTCCTCTTCATGCACAACCAGGGGGAAGGTTGTACATCCACACAAACATAGGCCAGGTGCTATGTGTGCTTCTCTGGATGCCAAACGGATTGACTCCATCGGTGCTCGCGCCCAGCACGATGTTCCTTGGATAGTTCCCAAATTCTGGGTGTTCGAAGTTCAACGCTTGTCACTAGCTCCCATCCTTAGGGTGACTCAGCATCTTGTCTTTTTTATTTATCTCCGGATCATTTGCGTCATCTTCTTGCTTCTTCTCCTCCCTATCCGCGTGCCAACGCAGGAGCTTTGCTACCTTAGGGTCCGCGAAATACCGCTGTAGACGAGGAGTCATCGGAAAGTACCACACCACTTTTCGAGGAGCTTTCTTCCTCTTCTTGTATCGAGTGACGCCGCACACCGGACATATGGTAGACTCCGCGTGCTCGTCCCGATAAATGATGCAATTGTTCATGCACACATGGTATTTCACGTGCGGTAAATCCAGAGGACACACGATTTTCTTCGCCTCCTCGAAACTGGTCGGGCACTTGTTCCCCTTGGGAAGACGTTCGTGCCAGAATGACATGTTCTCGTCAAAGCATGCGTCGGTCATTTTGTGTTTTACCTTCATCTCCAGAGCCATGAGTGTTACTTTCAGGCGGGTATCCTCGGGCCTGCATCCTTCATACAATGGAGTAAGCGCGTCTATCTCCAGTTGATCCAGCTTGGCATTCTCTCGGGCGGCGGCTCTTGCGTTATCCGTCTACTTGAGAAGCAGCTCTTGAATATGAGGGTCCTGCACCCAGCCCATCGATGGTCCATCGTCGTCTGCTCCGCCGGCATCTTCATCTTCATGATCATGCCCTTCGTCTGCTCCCGCATCTTCCTCATCATCATGTCCGGCATCTTCTACATGATGACTGTGTACAGCATCACCGTCGTGATCATGTCCTGGAGATTCTTCATCTTCTCGCCCGCCCGAGCCGCAGTGGTTGTCTTGCTGCCCATCCTCATTTCTTGCCTGACTCCCATGGACGACTTCATAGTCATCTTCATCACCTTGCCACCGATAGCCATCCATGAAACCACGCAAGAGCAGGTGGTCCCGCACCTGCCCGGAATCCGGGTCCGCAATAAGGCTCTTCAGCTTGCATCTTCGACACAGACATCTTATCTCCGTCTCGTTCTATGCAAGCATGTCGGCCTTCGCGGAGCTCAAAAACCTATTCACGATGCCTTCGGTCATCGTGCGGACCATGGTCGCCTGCGGGGTAGAGCAAAACGATATTTTAGAACCAAGAAAAAACTTGGCATGACTTTCCCTAAAAATATGACCAAAAAGAATGCATAGTGCCAAAATTGTCGCCGAAACGGAAATGAATCAACATTCCGGCAAAATATTGGCAACTATCGCATTTCAAATACCGGTTCCTGCAAACACAAACATATATGCAACACCGCAAACATATGCAACACCACTAACATACATAGATCTAGCTAGGCCATAAAAAGTGCATGTGCACGTTGTTCGAGAGGGAGAACAACATCAAGATAGCTTCCCCCTTACTTACCTATCAAAAAAGGTAATTTAACCACTTAATTTGGATGAATTTATGGTGCAAATGAGGTGAGGAGGAGGAGGCAGCCGAGACAAGCTTGGAGGAGGAGGTGGAGAGAATGAAGTGGGGAAAGTGAGTGGGTAGGTGTGGCTGTCCAAAATATCTAGCTCGTCCCAGGTTACTAATGGCGCACCACCACCTAATGCGCCATTAGTAACCCTGGTTACTAATGGCGCACCTGCTAGTGGTGCGCCATTAGTAGTTTTGCAAAAAAAAGACACTAATGGCGCACCAGGGAATAGTGCGCCATTACTAGTTTAAACTAGTAATGGCGCACTGTTCTCTGGTGCGCCATTAGTAGTTTTGCAAAAAAATAAAAAATAAAAATATATAGTAGTGGCGCACTATGTGGCTGGTGCGCCATTACTAGTTAGAACTAGTAATGGCGCACTGTGCCCTGGTGCGCCATTAGTATGTTTGGAAAAAAAAATTGTTACTAATGGCGCACCGTGTGTCTGGTGCGCCATTAGTGTCTTTCACACTAATGGCACACCAGCACATGGTGCACCACTGCTATATAGCAATGGCGCACCACATGTCTGGTGCGCCATTAGTGGCCATTCCATCTATAGCCCTTTTCCTAGTAGTCTTGGGTTGTAACCCTCATTGCACAGGTATGATAAACCGGCAGTATAAGCAAAGATCACAGGTATGATACTTTCTTATATAAGGTTATGATTAAGCCAGCCCTGGTTATGGACAGATTTGGTCACCAGTGGTCTTTATATAGGGTATTATGACCTGCCCTAGGGTAAACCGCCAGGGCACTTGTGATCTGTTTGTGTTCAGGGAAAATAGTAAAATCTCATCTGCATACTTGATGATATCATTAGCATAAGTGGCAGATCTTCAATGGACGGATCAGCAGTGTTATGCAAACAAAATGTGCATGATGGCACAGCTGATCAAAGTTTAACTAGCCTATTACAAGGCATACGATGGCCCACAGAGGATAAATGTTTTTGCGACGCAAATTTCAAAGTATTATGATTTAAAAGATGGTTCATGATTCATGGCGGGTTGAAGTCTCCGGGTTATCCTGCGCTTCTTCTTCTTCTTCTTCTTCTTCAGCTCCTTCATTATCACTGGTGTGCGTCAGTCCTAAACAAACGGTTTTTAACCCCTTTCCGCGATGGCATTTGGAACCGTCGCCAAGTGAGTGTGGGCGGTAGGGGGGTCCTTCCCACACGAACCAGAAACCGTCGGGGATAGGGAGCCTTGATACATACAGTTGTCCCTATATAACCGTTTTCGATATCTCGAATATCCCAAACGCTTCATCCTTGCTACTCGTTTGTGTTCGCATTGCCATCGCAGCCAGAGTTTTGTGGTTCAGCTAAAACCAGGCAGATTCCTGGCACGGGAGATTTCCAGGCAGATTCTAGGCACGGGAGTTTTACGATGCCTGGCACATCATAAACAGTTCATGATTATAAACCGTGTACGACGGGTAGACAATCACACACATTTAGTTTTCCCGCACCGTATGTGATAGTGTCTGACATCACAGACGCTTTGCAAACGGCAAGTGTGTGCATGCTTGCACACGTTTCCTCTCTGTGAACCACCTCGGATTATGATGTATATCGCAAACGTTTGTGTTTTACCAACCGTGTGTGCCGTAATGACCTGCACAACGTAATTTCACCCTAATTTAATTGTTGTTATTTAAAATTGTACCTAATTTAAACTTGAAAGTAGGCTATAGCTTTATTCATATCCATCGGGTTCAAACAACCAATGCATTATTCGATTCACAGGTACATATGTTTAAGAATTACATAAGCACCAAATAAAGAATGATGTACCAGGGTTCTATACTTGTACTATTACAGATGGTAAAGAAAGAGGCGACAGACATTCCAGTTACTGAACAAGCTGAAGCGGAATGGCCCTATTGTGCACTCCTGGATGCAGAAGGCATGAAGGAATCTAGTCCAACCCCTTGTGATGATCGGCCGCCAATCATGTAGTTTGAGAGGTAATCTTGAGTAAACTGCTTCAGGATCCACTTCAAAAGAAAAAAGATTCAGATATTGTCATCTAGCACAACTCATTACGGGCAGTAAAAAGAAGGCTACATGGTTCTTACTTACCATCCTACAGTTCACTGTTGTCTTGCATAAAGTGTAAACAAATAGTTCGATTGACTTCTTTTGACCCATTTTAATAACAATCTTTATCAGTTTCCTCACTTGATGCTGGTTCATGAATATCTCATTGCCCCATATGCAGAAAGGGTCGAAGTGTGGATCTTTGGCAATGATATATGTACCTAAAAGCACCTAGTTAATATTATAAGCTAAATAACAATTGAAAAATGATGTAGTACAACACTCCATCCATCCCATTATATAAGATTTTATTACATGTATATCTACACATCATCCGAACATTAAGGTAACACTCTTCCTTGTTGCTATGTAGCCTGGGATTGCATATTTAGTCATTCAGTACAATGCATGTTGCTAAACAACAATTGAAAAACGAAAAGGCGTGTTAACTACAATATCCTTCATAGCAACCAAATATCGTAATTCGTAGTGGTATTGTTGAAACTGTTATTGATGAAATTGAACTGCACGGCAAATAGTTGCACATATAGAGCATCACATTCTGAAGAACTGAAATAAACAAGCCATAAGGACATCTCTAGGCGATCCTTAAAAAGTTAAAGGACTAAAACCCTTAGTGGATATATATATATACTCAATCTATTTTTGGCCTTTTCTAGTCGATCCCCTAAACTTAAGGTTGTAAACTTCAATTTGATCAAGTTCACAGCAGGTTCAACCGAAAGTAGCATGCATTCAAACATAAACATAGTTAGTTTTGCATAACCGAACATAAAACATAAATTTAAACTAAGTTAAACTACTTTCGGTGGGAGTAGAGGTCGAGCCAATCCTTCCTCGTCATGTACAGTGTGCCGCGAGCCGGGTCCGGGCCAGTACCGTCGTCGGGGTCATTGGGCAAGGCACTCCTCCACTCGTCGACGTCGATCTCCTTGTCCTCGGGGCCCACCTCGACGCCCTCCACGCTGCCGTCGCCGCCGCCTTCGACCTCGTCATCAGAGGAGAGCGTGATAACCTCGCCACCCTCCGCACCACCATCCTCGCTGCCTTAAACCTCGTCATCGAAGGAGAGCGCGATAACCTCGCCGCCCTCCGTGCCGGCAAAGATCGCCCGCTCCGACTCCACGAGCTCTGGGTGCTGCCGGTGGAGCTCTTGCATGTAGGCCTCGTCGATGGCCTCGGCCTCGAGGCGCTCCCACGCCTCGCGGTCCTCCCGCGCCATGGCCGAGCTCACCACCCCTGGCTCCGGCGGAACGAGGTTGACCGGATGTGTGCCGAAGGGGAAATTGAACCTAGTCGCCGCGCCGTGGTAGCGGACCTGCCAGCGGTCGTACTCCATGGCCGCGAGCTCGTCCATGTGGAAGCTACCGAGCCACCGACGGGTGTGGGTCTCTCGATCTGTAATCTCGGCGACCCACGTCCCCCACCGCCGCTGCCGGTCCCTGAGGTAGGACTTCGTCGGCTGCCAGGTTCGAGGGAGGACGGGCAAGTCCTCGAACCGGTGTAGGGGCGCGGCGGCGGGCTGATCGGGGGAACGGCAGCGGCGGACTAGGCCCGCGGAGGACGACGGGGACACCTCGATGGCCACCTCACCGGCGTCGGGTGAAACGGCCGCGATAAACCTCTTTTTGGCCATTGGCTCCTCGAGCTCCCCGGCATACGGGCAGAGGTTGAGGATGGAGGCGCCGGCAATGGCGGCGACCTACCAATGGTTTCGAGGGTTGTGTGTGTCTGTGTGAGCGGAGGTTTTGGGTGTGTGTGGAGGGGGGCAAGGTTGTGTTTGAGGAAATACTGCGGCAACTGAAAATTTTACTAGGTGGGAGTAACAAGGCGGGGCTACTGAGAATTTGGATCAAGGGCGAGCAGATATTTTTGACATTGCCAGGGATGTAGAGGCGGGAGTAAAATGCCGGGTCTACTCAAAATTTGAATCAAGGGACTGACGCAGAGCGAGTGTAACAGACATCGCACACGGTCCGCACATACTAATCGTGTGCTATCAGACATTAAAACCTTCCATGCGGTAGATATTTTCGAGATTGCGAGGGATGAAGAGGCGGGACTTTTTGGGGAGTGAGCTAGTGTGCTTGACACGCCGGCTGTGGACTGTAGCAGACTAACCTTCTCGCGTAAGCCATAGGCGTACTATACACCGACGGTGCTCCAAGATATTTTGTACTACACTTCACACGGTTGGTGATAATAAACTGCGTGGGATCTACTTGATTTGAATTACCAAATGGGGTCACAACGGCAATGGACGCTGTTTGAATTGCTAGAACTTTTATCTGCAGTGAACATGCAACTATATGTGTGTCGTAAAAGAACTGGGATTATTCAGGGTTTGTTTGGACATTTTATACAATAAACTAGTTTTCTAGCCATTTCAGGTGAACAATTCAAAATTAAACTACATGCACATGCTCCGGTGCATGCAAATTGGTTGAAAAATCAAATCGGTGTCCTTCAGTGCATGCTTAGGTCCCATGCAAGAAATGGGAATGAATTTTTCAGGGTTAATTTGACCTTTTTATACATTAACTAGGTTTTCTAGCCATTTTATGTGCATAATTCAAATTTGAACTACAAGCACATGCTCCAATGCACCAAAGTTGGTTGAAAAATCACATGTGTGTCCTTGGGTGAATTTCTAGGTCCCATGCAAGAGATGGGAATGAATTTCAAACACCAGGGCACTGTTGACTGCCGGCAAAACGTTGAGATACCTGGTTTTTAAATTCTAGTAAATCCAAAATTCGTCTGAAATTCATGAAACTTGGCATGCTATCATGGAGCGGCATCACCATGCCGTGGTGAAAATTTTGTCCCATTTGGGGCAGGTTTGGGTATAAGCTTCTCACAAACCAGAGCCTCTCACAACAAGCACGATGGTTTGATAGGGAACGTACCAGCTTTGGGGACGGGACAATATCCGTTGCCTCTTATTGCATTCAAAAAATTTCTAGTGTCAACATAGAACAACAGGAGTGTTGTGTTTAATCTTGGAATTTTTCGGGGTTCATTTGGCCTTTTTTATACATTAACTGGGTTTTGTAGGCATTTTATGTGCATAATTCAAATTTGAACTACAAACACATGCTCCAATGCACCAAAGTTGGTTGAAAAATCACATGTGTGTCGTAGGGTGAATTTCTAGGTCCCATGCAAGAGATTGGAATGAAATTCAAACACTAGGGCACTTTGATTGCCGGGAAAACGTTGAGATGCCTGGTTTTTAAATTCTAGTAAATCCAAAACTCATCTAAAATTCATGAAACTTGGGATCCTATAATGAAGCGGCATCAACATGCCGTGCTAAAATTTTTGTCCCATTTGGGGCAGGTTTGGGAATAAGCTTCTGATAAACCAGAGCTTCTCACAACAAGCATGATGGTTTCGATAGGGAACGTCCCACCTTTGGGGATGAAACGATATCCATTGCCTCTTATTGCTTTCAAAAAATTTCTAGTGTCAACATAGAACAACAGGATTGTTGTGTCAATTTTTGTTATTTTTCGGGGTTCGTTTGGACATTTATATGCATTAACTCGATTTTCTAGGATTTTATGTGCACAATTCAAATTTGAACTACAAGCACATGCTCCAATGCACTAAAGTTGGTTGAAAAATCAAATCTGTGTCCTTGGGTGAATTTCTAGGTCCCATGCAAGAGATGAGAACGAAATTCAAACAACAGGGCACCGTTGATTGCCGGCAAAATGTTGAGATGCCTGGTTTTTAAATTCTAGTAAATCCAAAACTCATCTGAAATTCATGAAACTTGGCATGCTATCATGGAGTGGCATCAATATGTCGTGGTAAAAAAATTGTCCCATTCGGGGCAGTGTAACATCCTAAAATTCTAAGTTTTGGAATGTTATATTAATTAAATAGTTTTGATTGAGTGTTTGGTTGTGGTATGGTTGCTTGTGTGAAATTGAGTGAAATTTGAAACTTCTTGAAAGTTAAATGAGAGGTAATAAAAGGACTTTCCCGAACTTTCACCTTGCATTTATAATCTCCATGAATTCAAATTCATTTCATGACAAAACCCTAGAGTGAAGATGATATGACTTCTTCCATTAAAATAAATGAAAAGGGTTTTGAAAATATTTGAATTTCATTTGGAAATATTTCAAATTCAGAAACTTTATGCAACTCAATGAGTATCATGAGAGAAGATAAAATTACTTCTTCAAATGCTAAGAAAGAGAGTTGGAAGTTTCAAAGAATCAAATTTAAAGTCCCTTTGAGGGTATTTTGAAAAATCATTTTCTATTTGGAGCTATTTGCTTTTTTTCAAATTATTTTTCTCCAAAAATAAAATATATGAAAATAGGGTAAAATGATTCCCTATAGTAGAAAATTGGAGAAAAACGAGTTTGAAATCATTTTGGTATTTTAAAATATTTTTGTTTGGTTTTTATTTGAACTAGTAGCACTGTTTGCTTTATTTAAAATTTTGTGGAATTTATTTGACGCTATTTTTTTCATGTTGTAGAAAATCTTTTTCTGAAAATTTTGGTATATAATATGCCTATTTAAAATCTTATTTTTAATTTTCGTTATTCAGTTTTTCCTTTTCTGTTTCTATTTATAAAAAAAATTGCGCGTGCGCCTGGTACTAAGTGTCGCCCACATGCGCAGCATACTTGCAGCGGGTGCCTCATCTTTTTTTCTCCTATATGGGCCAGGCCCAACCGGCCATATTCTTTCCCCAGATTTTTTCCACAATTGTTTTTTTATTCCAGCTGACCAAAAAAACTGTAGCCGCAGTGTACGCGCAGCCGGCCGAACCGCCTTTAGGCCCATGAGAGGCGCCTCTTTTCTCCTCTGTTTCCTTAAACCTCTTTTCCACCTATAAATATAGACCCATAGACCCTCCAAAAATCATCTGTTTCGGGTTAAATCAATATTTTGGTTTGACTAGATTAACTAAAGAAAAGTGTGTTTCTTTTCTCCGGCGGGATTTCTGGAAGTTGTCTCCTCTCTCCGAAGTCGTCTTTTCTCTATCTTATAATGGTATTTTTCTTCATATTTTTTATATATACTGTCGTAGCTTATTATTTCTAGACTAGTACGATTGGCGTAGCAATCGTTTAGCAATAACTCTTTTGTTCCGTAAAGCAGCTTGACCCTGATTTTTTAAATAGCCATAACTTTTTACTCGTTCGTCCAAATTAGACAACCAGCGCCAATATTTTCGTCTTGATTCCACCTATCTAGTGAATCTATCAAATATACTTTTTGCAACTTTCAAACTTCGAAATTTGTTCAGATTCATATTCAAACTTCTTTTGATCATATCTTTTTATCCGTAGCTCTGTTTCCAATGAACCCAACCGCATCGGATTCGTGTTGAAGTAATCTTTCCGTTGGCACAATTAGTGTCATCTTTCCAACATATAACTTGATCCTAGCCAGTTACTCTACTAGTCCACCAAACAGTTGTTACACAACATTCTAAGCAGATTGAATGCTATGTTGAATTACTTGATCCGTTATTTTCAATCTAGTAATTTTTTCCTACATATTCATATTGACTTCCTACATCCAGTAGCATCATTAGTTGCAGGTTTTGAACCATTAAAACTATTCGAACTTTCATTTGATCCTAACTTGTAAACTGTAGCGCATTTTCAATTGATTCCTTTTGCAATTGAATCCCTAGATGTAATCTATCATCTTGAGCCAACACCACACTTTATCAAAAAAATTAGGATATGATCTTGCAAAATACTTTGATTTGGTTCTTTTGAATTTTTTTGCAATCTTTCTTTGCCTTTTCTTTCGGATCTTTGAGTGATTTCTTATGTATGTAAATAATTGCTTGCTTACGATAGATTGATCGGAGTGTGACGAGTAGAACTATCAGGAATTATGAGTGTGAAGGGTCTTCATCAACAGTATAAGGCAAGTTCACACTTTGATCATATCCCTTTATTACACAGTTTTTATGCATTAGGTTCAACCCTCAAACATTGCATGAGTAGGATTTTGGTAACATGTGGGTGTGGGGAGTAGTTGTTGAGGTAGGAACCTATTGTATTTTATCAACCGTGGGAACATACGTTATGCTCATACTGCGTTCTTATGCTCGTAGACGTGGATTGGTATGTGAGATTCATGAAAGTTGCGAGAGTAATATTATCTAAAGCAAACTTAAGGTGGCTACTTTAATACACATCTGGGTGGATTGGTTGGGGCACCTGGAGAACCCAGTTCTTGCCCAAGGGGATCCCGGAGTACGCATGTGATCATCCTATGGAATGCCACCCAGGCTCAAAGGGATGATAAGATTATTCATGCTAGAAACTTCCGTGTGCAGGCACAAGCCATTTTGGGCTCTGGCATAGTTGAGTATGTTCTGTGACCTCTTTCAGTGGTAGACTAGCAGATGTACGGGATGTAGGTGGTACCGTCTACCGATCGTAAAGAGTTAATGCTTCTGAAAGACTGTGTCTCGGTCATCCGTTTCTCAAACATCATGTAGTGCGAGAAATTCAACGGAGGAGATCGAGTCTTGTGGGGAAAAGTGCGCAAACCTCTATAGAGTGTATAAACTAATCATGATTAGCCGTGCCCCTGTTATGGACATCTTGAGTATCTGGTACTTGAATTATTGATTTGATCTCATCACTTTGCTTAATTAATTTTGTTGGGTCATAATTATTATTTAAGGATTGAGTTGGGGTTACCTTCTCAATAATGTCTTAAAACTTCGTAGTTAAATAAAATATATTCCTTTATTGTAGGGAAAATTAGCTTTATGCAAATGTTAAACTTAAAGCCTCTACCAGCCGAATATGCATGTAGTAGCCATTATTCAGCATTGCTCTACAATGTGAATTTGCCAGTACATTCAATGTACTAACCTACATGGCTGTAACGTCTCATTTTTCAGGAATCTTACGACGAGTAGGTGATACGTTAGGGTTACGATATCTACACTCAACTTTGCCGTTGGCGTTGTTGGGAACTCCACAACTTTGTTGTTACTTCCGCTATGGATTGAGGTAATAGTATTTACGTTACTTTATACATGTGATTTACCTCTGTTATAAATCCTCGAGTACTGTGCATGTCAGCATACCGATCAAGGGATGACACTTAA
The DNA here is from genome assembly GCF_002575655.3 of Aegilops tauschii subsp. strangulata. Classification (NCBI taxonomy): domain Eukaryota; kingdom Viridiplantae; phylum Streptophyta; class Magnoliopsida; order Poales; family Poaceae; genus Aegilops; species Aegilops tauschii. Next base: position 422,188,838 of record NC_053038.3, on the reverse strand, counting down.
GCACAGAGAATTGACCGTCTGAGGTCGGGTCGCTACAAGATGTTATCAGAGCACATGTTGACTGTAGGACGTGACCCCTAGAAACTGGCAAGCCCATAGGAAAGATTTTCTCTAAAACTTTATTTTCAAAAAATATTTTTACTTCTCTTCTTTCCTGAGCTTTATCAAATATTCCCTTTTAGTTAGACTATACCCCTTTCCCCTTTTTGACCACACGAAGATTGGACTGATGAGACCACTCCAAGAAGTACAAGATATCGGACAACTAAGACAACTTCGGAATGAAGAGGATTTTACCGTGCCTTATAACAATGGAAACTACAGCAGTTGAAGACTCCGAAGACAAGGAGAATTTGAAGGTTCCATAGAATTTCGAGATTGGTATGACCTAGGAAGGCTACCCTTAAGGAACTTGTCAGACTATTGAAGCTGTCAATACCCAGATCAACGTGTGTCGGAGAAAGACCGGAACATGGAGCGTTAAAACTCAAATCTTTGTCAAGAAATCCCCAAGGCAGGAGATATCAACTATGGAATGATAGCTCATGGCAATGGCATGGGCATAAACATGGCTGTCCATGATGTTATCGCCCGCTGATGCTATTGTCACCGTGCTGAGTTGAGCCTGCATTTCTTCGGAAGGATTGGATGACAAAAGGGCTTATGGAGCACCTATCAGCAAAAGATGAAGTTTTAACCTTAGCTGGTGTATCAACAGGATCTGGAGTATTACATCAAGAATTTTAAGATGGACCTTCAGGAAGCCGTATTTGACAAGGAAGCATTTCGTGAAGAACTCAGGACCCAGAAGCTGAAAGTAGCCAAGCTGGAGGAGCAAAACCTCGAGACATCGAAGATTCATCAGGAACTGAAGGACAATAGGACCATGGTTCATGCCAAGGATGTTGAAACCCAGAAGTTTGGAACGCAACTCCAGAATATTAAAGGACGTCACGAGAGACTTCGCGTCAACAGAAATGACCTGGCAGAAGAACTTGAGAAGATCAGCAAGCACGATCGGAAGAAGCCATCGGAGGCATGAACAACACTTGAAGAGTTTGGCGACCTTGAAGATTTATTGACCTTTAGAAGACCAAATACCTGTTATGTACCTACGTTAGATGCGACGATTGTGAGCTGTCATTTGTTTGATGTTTTTCCGACAGCCACAAAATAAAATCTGTCTCTTCAAAATTATTTTTTGTATTGTGTGTATCCCTCTATCTCTTATCTCACACCAAAACCCTTGGAACCAATAGAGGATGAATGGATATGAACTCACATTTTCGGGACCGATAAGTCAATTGGAGATGGACCGATGGATTATGAATATGGAAGATCACATGAAGAATAACACTATAGTCGGAAAGTATATGGCCCAACATGCTCTTCAGTGCTTTGAAAGAGGTGCTGCTACTTGGTGGAGGATGTACCAAACCATCAATGGATGGCAAGGAGTAACCACTTGGAAAGAATTTAAGTTGACTCTGCTAAGGTCTTGTCTTGTGTCCTAGAATTCGAAGCCTTATGGAAATGATATGAAGAAACCTTGCATGCAAGCTCTGTGGAGAAATAGGACACAACCATAAAGAACACAAAGATGAATGCCCTCATTGTGAAGAAAGTCACCCAGCTGAAGAATGCCCAACTAGGCAGATTACTTGTTTCTTGTGTGAAGGGACTACCCACTACCCTGCTCAGTGTCACATTTACCCCGTGGTTCAAAGAACCATCCACCAGAAGAAAGAAGAAATGAAAGGAGTCCTCATGGAAATTTTATAAGAACCGGCGATGAAGGAAGAGGTGGAGGACACACCCGAAGAAGACCCAATTAAACCCTGCACCAAGTCATGCTATTCATGTGGAGAAGAAGGAAACATCTCCCAGAATTGTCTGAAGGGGGATTTAGTATCATTCCCGATAGTGGAAGTGGATTATAACCCACAGGAAATAGAAGCTCTGATTGGCACGGAAAGGTCCAGGAAGAGAAATAGATTGGATTACAAGAACAACCCAATTTCTACAAAGGAGGACCCGAGTCATATCACATGTTTTAGGTGCAAAGATTCAGGGCACTACTTCAACGGTTGCCCAAAAAGGAAGACGAGGACCCAAGGAGGCTTTGTAATCACAAGGAAACCTCAAGACTGGTCAGAAGTAATATGTTTTCGTTGTAATGAAGCAGGGCACTTTGCCAGAGATTGTCCCAATGAGAAGGAAGAGGCATGTGCTAATAGTTGAGTTTGCAACAAAGAAATATAGTAGTAGTAGTGGGAACAATTCTTTTGTATTGAGGTGTTGAGTTGAGGCATGTAATGGAAATGCAAGAGATGGTAATAAATTTGAGAATCAATAAAGTTAGCATCGTTGGTACTGATTTGGATTTTATGAGTTGTTACTCTATGAAGGAAGATTTTCACTGTTTTCGAGGATATGAGAAATATGGTCTATGGAAATTTGTGCATTTCAAGGGTGGTAGTACCCTGTGAGGACACTTGACCCCTGTAAAAGATAATGATATTCCATGAAGTGGACTTCAGACAAAATAAGTACGAGTTTTATCTTGATATGTGGGATACCCCAAGAGTGTGAAGGGATGAAGTACTATTGGTTATAAAGGAGGTAAATGTTGGTAATATGGAGCAATTTTAACTCCATGATGAGTCTGAGTAATCATCTCTTAGTTGGGTACCAATAGAAGGAAGATAGACATTACAATTGGACGGATTTAAGAATGCTAGGAAGCTGGATGTTGGAATAATGATGAGTTGCCCCTCGATGATGAGTTCAAGGTTTACAAGTGATGAGATGGGCCATGACCCACAGGCTCTAGGACCTGCCAAGAAGCATGCACACTCTTGCTCAAGGAGAAAAACCCTGGAAGAAGATACGACTTTATCAAGAGACGATCTTATAGGATTACGCAAAACCTGAGAGGTGTGAAGAAACGATAGATGTTTGTTTGGCTTGCAGAATCAATGGATTTATCCAAACTTGGTTCGTCGACAAGAGAAATTCTGCAATGCTTGTAAGGATGACCGAGTGTTAGAATGCGAGATTCACTAAACCATATACAAGTTAATGATTTGGGTGCGGGATTAATTGATCACCATACCGACTTACTCTTATTGTTCGCCTTGCTATATGGGATGGTAAATCTGAGTGACTTGCCCATAGTAGAGCGACGACGATCAAAACCTTGTTCGAACCTTAGAATGGTATGACAATTATTCCCCTTGTACAAGGCAGTTGTTGCCAACCGTAGGTCATACGGTGAGAATGAAGCCCAGACCTGTTTTCCTGCAGGGACCCAGTCAAATTGTTTGATGACAGCCATGAGATATCGATAGTAGTTTCGTATTGGTGCTAGACACTATCAGCTAAGATGACCCTGTCACAGAAGAACCGTACCAAGATGAAAGGACATAAGAATTGAGGAAAAAGGTTATGCCACTACCGGAAGAGCCCAGAGAAGGAATTATCCTGAAGATCTGAGAAGATTGACACTACCAACAATAAGGATGTAGTACCCGAGTTTTGAGGGAAACATAACCATGCTCTAAGGGTGGTAGCACCCCAGGACCCCTGTGACGATCGATGGATTTTGAGAAGACCCCCGAACCTAACCTATTTCTTTCTAGCCTCTCCGAATCTCGAGGGCGAGATTTATTTTAAGGGTGGTAGGTTTGTAACATCCTAAAATTCTAAATTTTGGAATGTTATATTAATTAAATAGTTTTGATTGATTATTTGATTGTGGTATGGTTGCTTGTGTGAAATTGAGTGAAATTCGAAACTTTTTGAAAGTTAAATGAGAGGGAATAAAAGGACTTTCCCAAACTTTCACCTTGCATTTATAATCTCCATGACTTCAAAATCATTTCATCACAAAACCCTAGAGTGAAGATGATATGACTTCTTCCATTTAAATAAATGAAAAAGGTTTTGAAAATATTTGAATTTCATTTGGAAATATTTCAAATTCGGAAACTTTATGCAACTCAATGAGTTTCATGAGAGAAGATAAAATGACTTCTTCAAATGCTAAGAAAGCGAGTTGGAAGTTTCAAAGAATCAAATTTAAAGTCCCTTTGTTGGTATTTTGAAAAATCGTTTTCAATTTGGAGTTATTCGTTTTTTTTTCAAATTACTTTTCTCCAAAAATATAATATATGAAAATAGGGTAAAATGATTCCCTACAGTAGAAAATTGGAGAAAAATGAGTTTGAAATCATTTTGGTATTTTAAAATATTTTTGTTTGGTTTTTATTTGAACCAATAGCACTGTTTGCTTTATTTAAATTTTTGTTGAATTTATTTGACGGTAATTTTTTTCATGTTGTAGAAAATCTTTTTCTAAATTTTTTGATATATAATATGCCTATGTAAAATCTTATTTTTAGTTTTCGTTATTCAGTTTTTCCTTTTCTGTTTCTATTTATAAAAAAACTATTCGGTACTAACTGTCGCCCACATGCGCAGCATAGTTGCAGCGGGCGCCTCATCATTTTTTCTCCTACATGGGCCAGGCCCAACCGGCCATATTCTTTCCCCAGATTGTTTTTCCACAAATGTTTTTTTATTCCAGCTGACCAAAAAAAATGTAGCCGCAGTGTACGCACGGCCGGCCGAACCGCCTTTAGGCCCATGAGAGCCGCCTCTTTTCTCCTCTGTTTCTTTAAACCTATTTTCACCTATAAATATAGACCCATAGAGCCTCCAAAAATCATCTGATTCGGGTTAAATCAATATTTTGGTTTGACTAGATTCACTAAAGAAAAATATATTTTTTTCTCCGGCGGGACTTCTGGAAGTTGTCTCCTCTCTCCGAAGTCGTCTTTTCTCTATCTTATAAAGGTATTTCTCTTCATATTTCTTATATATACTCCCGTAGCTTATTATTTATAGACTAGTACGATAGGCGTAGAAATCGTTGAGCAATAACTTTTTTTTTCCGTAAAACAACTTGTCCCTGATTTTTTAAATAGCCATAAATTTTTACTCGTTCATCCAAATTAGACGAAACCAACGCCAATATTTTCGTCTTGATTCCACATATCTGGTGAATCTATCAAATAAACTTTTGGCAACTTTCAAATTTCAAAAAAAAATTAGATTCATATTCAAACTTCTTTTGATCATATCTCTTTATCCGTATCTCCTTTTCCGATGAACCCAACTGCATCGGATTCGTATTGAAGTAATCTTTCCGTTCGCACAATCAGTGTCATCTTTCCAACATATAATTTTGATCCTAGCCAGTTATTCTACTAGTCCACCAAAGAGTTGTTACACAACATTCTAAGCAGATTCAATGCTATGTTGAATTACTTGATCCGTTTTTTTCAATCTAGTAATTATTTTTCCTACATACTCACATTGGCTTCCTACGTCCAGTAGCATTATTAGTTTTAGCTTTTGAACCTTTCAAACTATTCGAACATTCATTTCATCATAACTTGTAAACCGTAGCGCATTTTCAATTGATTCCTTTTGCAATTGAGTCCCTAGACGTAATCTATCATCTTGAGCCAACACCACACTTTATCAACAAAATTAGGATCTGATCTTGCAAAATAATTTGATTTGGTTCTTTTGAATTTTTTTGCAATCTTTCTTTGCCTTTTCTTTTGGATCTTTGAGTGATTTATTATGTGTGTAAACACCAGGGCACCATTGATTGCCAGCAAAACATTGAGATGCCTGGTTTTTAAATTCTATTAAATCCAAAAACTCGTCTGAAATTCATGAAACTTGGCATGCTATCATGGAATGGCACCCGACATGCTGTGGCATTTTTCGTGTCCATTTTGAGAGAAGGCGCACTTGAATAATGTAACGCCCACGATGCGGCTATATCTCTCACGTATCGAGGCACGACTTAGAGGCATAACCGCATTGTAGGTTTTGTCGCAAGAAGGGTCATCTTCACACAATCCCATGTAATGAACAAGAATGGGATAAAGAGGGTTGGCTTACAATCGCCACTTCACACAATACTTAAATAAATCATACATCATTCAAAATACACACATGGACCGACTACGGTCAAATCCAAATGAAAAGAAGATAACCCCAAATGCTAGATCCCCGATCGTCCCAACTGGGCTCCACTACTGATCATCAGGAAACGAAACATAGTAACGACCAAGGTCCTCATCGAACTCCCACTTGAGTTCGGTTGCGTCACCTGCACTGGTATCGTCGGCACCTGCAACTGTTTTGGTAGAATCTGTGCAAATCCAAATGAAAAGAAGATAACCCCAAATGCTAGATCCCCGATCGTCCCAACTGGGCTCCACTACTGATCATCAGGAAACGAAACATAGTAACGACCAAGGTCCTCATCGAACTCCCACTTGAGTTCGGTTGCGTCACCTGCACTGGTATCGTCGGCACCTGCAACTGTTTTGGTAGAATCTGTGAGTCACGAGGACTCACCAATCTCACACCCACGAGATCAAGACTATTTAAGCTTACGGGTAGGAAAGGGGTAATGAGGTGGAGCTGCAGCAATCACTAAGCATGTATGGTGGCAAACATACGCAAATAAGAGCGAGAAGAGAAGCAACGCAACGGTCAAGAAGCTAGAAGTGACCAAGAAGTGATCCTGAAACTACTTACATTCATACATAACACAAGACCGTGTTCACTTCCCGGACTCCGCCGAAAAGAGACCATCACGGCTACACACGCGGTTGATGTATTTTAATTAAGTCAAGTGACACGTTCTCTACAACCGGACATTAATAAATTCCCATCTGCCACATAACCGCGGGCATGGCTCTCGAAAGTTTATACCCTGTAGGGGTGTCCCAACTTAGCCCATCACAAGCTCTCACGGTCAACGAAGGATATTCCTTCTCCCGGGAAGACCCGATTAGGCTCGGGATCCCGGTTACAAGACGTTTCAACAATGGTAAAACAAGACCAGCAAAGCCGTCCGATGTGCCGACAACGTTCTCAGGGCACATCGGATGAACACTACGTACAGCAACCGAAGACCCCGGGTGAGGGGGTTGGCACCGCACACTACTAGAAATAGGCTAATTAGTGGCGCACCTGTTTTGGCCATTAATGGCGCACTATAGGTGCGCCACTATTATCACGCCATTAGTAACAAAATAGTAATGGCGCACCTATATTGTGCCATTACTATGCCTACCTGGTGCGCCATTACTATCTGACTTAGTAATGGCGCACCACATAGAAGTGCGCCATTACTAACAATATTTTTTCAATTTTTATTTTTCCAAATTTTTGTTAAATTTTTTTTTTCAATTTTTATTTTTTTCTTAATCTCGGATCACTATGGCTTAATCTCGGGTCAATATGCTTAATCTCAAGTCAAATCGCACTCTGTAGTCAAACTTCCCGGAGGGTTACCCATCCTCACACTACTCCAGCCCGAGCACGCTTAACTTCACAGTTCTATCCAACGTCAAACTTCCCTGAAGGTCACCCATCCTCACACTACTCCAGCCCGAGCACGCTTAACTTCGCAGTTCTATCCAACCCCAGCACCAGCTCACTTCACAAGCACTTGTTGATATATCTATCATATAAATCCTATTAAACCTTGTTGATGTCTAGGACTTTGTTCATGTTCGTGAGTGTGATGAAATTTTGACAAAATATTTCAAACTTCCCGGTCATATTACGTATCATATTTTGAAAAAAAATCCAAATTTTTTTAAAACCAATTTTTTTCTGTTACTAGTGGCGCACCTAGCAAATGGTGCGCCACTAGTAAGTTTGAATTTTTTTTCATTTCCCCCCCTCTAAATCATAAAAGCCCCGTATCTTTCGTTCTGTTAGGTTTTTGGGGATTTTGAAGATGTTGAACGTGTTCCCCCCGATTCAATTCGTATGTAACTTTTGGAGTAGATGATTTTTCATATAAAAAACTTTTTAATCCGAGTTCGTATGCAAAAGTTATGCCCATTTTACTAAATTCCAGAGAGATTTTGCAAATAAAGTCGAAATTCATATTTGTAAATTTTCCCAACAACTAGACCACATATCACATGGGAAACTTATTTTTTTGACATTTCAATCATTTTCTTTTATTTTTTTTAAATTGAAATGGCAGTCCAGGGGGGGGGGGGAATTAACCACCAGGGTTACTAATGGCTCACCTGGTGTGTGGTGCGCCATTAGTAGTTTTGAAAAAAATTATAAAAAAATTGTTAGTAATGGCGCACTGTCCCACGGTGCGCCACTACTAACATTTTTTTACTAGTAATGGCGCACTATCCCACGGTGCGCCATTACTAACAAATTTTTTTATAATTTTTTTCAAAACTACTAATGGCGCACGGTGGGTGTGGTGCGCCATTACTATGTCAACTAGTAATGGCGCACTATCCCCTGGTGCGCCACTGCAAACAATTTTTTTTTAAAACTACTAATGGCGCACCACACACTAGGTGCGCCATTAGTAATATGTCAATAATGGCGCACCTGTATCTGGTGCGCCACTGCTATATAGCAGTGGCGCACCACATACATGGTGCGCCATTAATGTCCATATCAGCTATAGCCCTTTTCCTAGTAGTGGCAAGTGGCTCTACGTTGGACCAACACTCGGAGGACCATTGGCCCAGGGGGGTAAATAAAGATGACCCTCGGGCTTGCGAAAACCCAAAGGAAAAGGCTTAGGTAGGCAAATGTAAAACCAAGGTTGGGCCTTGCTGGAGGAGTTTTATTCAAAGCGAACTGTCAAGGGGGTCCCATGAATCCCCAACCGCGTAAGGAACGCAAAATCAAGGAACATAACACCGGTATGATGGAAACTAGGGCGGCAAGAGTGGAACAGAACACCAGGCATAAGGCCGAGCCTTCCACCCTTTACCAACTATATAGATGCATTAATTAAATAAGAGATATTCTAATATCCCAAAATATCCATGTTTCAATATGGAACCAACTTCATCATCACTTGCAACTAGCAACGCTATAAGAAGGGCTGAGCAAAAGCGGTAACTTAGCCAAACAACGGTTTGCTAGGAAAGGATGGTTAGAGGCTTGACATGGCAATATGGGAGGCATGATAAACAAGTGGTAGGTAGCGCAAGCTTAGCGATAGAACAAACAACTAGGAAAGCAAAGATAGAAGTGATATCGAGGGTATGGTCATCTTGCCTGCAAAGTTCTCAGAGTTGTCGAAAGCTTGATCCTCGTAAGCGTACTCAACAGGTTCCTCCTTCACGAACTCATCTCCCGGCTCCACCCAAAGCAAGAACACAAGCAACGGAACAACAATCAATCACGGTGCAATGCACAAGCAACATGATGCAAGACATGGCATGGAATGCAAGATATGATGTGCAATGCATATGAGTACTCTGGAAGGAAAAAGGTTGGACAAGGCATCAACTTGGCAAACCAAGTATTCCGCTCGATAAATGAGTTGATTTCGGTCGAAATCGATATAAGGACCGCCGGAAACGGATAAACGGTTTGCAAATGACAAGCAAGACAAGATATGATGCAAACTGCTAACACAGCAACATAGCCACTTGGATGCAAAGTATAAATATGCTACAGCACCCAAACATGTGAACAAAATACATGGCAGTGATGTACAGGAGATGCTCTACAAAACATGAACACTGAGCTACTACTATAGCTCACTCGAACAGGTCTCAACCGGTGTGGCAAAAATGCAAATGACAACAGTTTTACACACTTTGTGAAAATGCTAGACATAGTAGAAACAGATTCAACATGGCCTCTTTACAAGCTTGATTAACTAACTACAAGGCATGTCATGGCATGGAACAATTTCTAGCGTGAAGTAGACATGAAAATGAAGCTATCCATGTGCAAAACAACCACATAGCCTATTTGCACGAATATACACATAAAAGACAAAATAGCAACATGATGTAAAATGACATGCTCATGACTTGCTCAAATGCAGAAACTAATGCCACCACTGGATTGGTGGGATTTTTCTACCCCAAAACATATATATATGTTGGGGTTATTGTAGAAAAATCATCACAAGTGCAATAAGTTAAAACCTGCCCTAAAAGGAATATGACAGAAATGGCATTTTCCTTATTTGGAAACGTCTAGAAATGGACTTGCCCAAAATGGATAGATCCCATATGCTAGAAATGGATTATTCACTGGGAAAATAAACATAAAAGAAAAAGGAGAGAGTGGAGGGGGATGACAGGTGGGGTCCTAACCCCTGAGAGGCTGACTAGTGGGACCCTGCTGTCGTAGAAACAGCGATCCCACAAGAGATAAAAAGGGGCTACAATAAACTGCAATTGGGGGGATTCGATCCCTGATATGCGGGGTGGATGAGGCGGGTCGCTACCGCTGGGCTAGGGTCGGTATGCTGCTTAGCAAGTGGCTCTGCTCAAATTGACTCAAACCAGGGCCATGGCCATCTTCTCTATACACGCACAGGGAAGACGGTGACGGCACCGGCGAGCGGCGGCGCGTCTAGCAGAGCAGAGGAAGTCCGGCGGGCGCACGGGATTGAGAGGGGAGCACATGCGTGGTCGCGTGCGTGCAACAGAGGACTGGGCACTCGAGCACGAGCATAGCTCTCCTCGGGGCCATGGCGTTCGTGGCGAGCAGGGAAGCAAGGAAGGCGGCGTGAGGCAAAGCCGGGCGTGTGGAAAAGTGGTGTGGGTGCGCGTGCGACAGCTCGAGTACGAGCTCATGCTCGTCTTGGGTATGGCGGCGGAAAGGCTGGGCGAGGCTGCTGTTCCTTGCGTTCGAGCGCGCGCGTTAAGGATGGGGCGCGAGGCGACTAAATCTAGGCTAGAACCGGACCGCGGGGACGCACGGGCGCGCTCCAGCAAGTATACACAACAAAACTACAGACTTCGCCGGAGCACCGGGAGCACAGCAAAAACATGGATCGATCGAGTCTCATGGGGTCCTATGTGCCATGGAATGAAAGGGAGAGGTAGGTGCTTTACCCAGCTCAGCCTAGGACATGATGGAGTCGACAGAGACGAGCCGGAGACGACGCGAGGGAGCTCTCAACTTGGTGGGGCTGCTGTCCGCGAAGCAGAGGAAAAAGACGGCCGAGGGAGTCGATCTGGAGGCCTTGTGGTCGTGTGTGTCGTGGAAGGAGTCGGAGAGGTACTTGACGGTCCTCTCCACGGCAACAGGAGGGTCGGAGGCGCGACGTGGATGGCTACCCCGAGCTCGAGCTCTTGCTCGCTCGGGTCATGGTCGGCAGCGCGACGGCGAGGCGCGTGGAGACCTACCTGGCAGCGGCGAGGGCAAGAGAGGGATGGAAGTGGACGAGGGGAACTAGGGCTAGGTCTAGGACACGATATATAGGGACTAGGGGCGCGGGACGGCCATCAAATCAACGAGCTCGTCGACGTGGCGCATATGGATGAGCTGCCGTACAGGGGAGACGACGCTCCTGTTGCTAGCGGGCTGGATGGGCTGCTGCTGCTGCGCGAGTTGGGCTGCATGCGCTGGTTGATGGGCTGCTAGACTGGGCTTCTCTCTTCATTTTCCTCAGACAGAAAATAAAACAGAAAAGCACAGGAACATAGGACAGGTGTATGAGATATATAAAGATATTCTCATCATCCTGAGGTATTGATTTATTTTATAAAATTGTCCTGGGAATTTTAGAGGAAGTAAAATAATTCAAGTTTAAATTGAATTCAAACTTGAGCCATTTTAAAACCTAACCAAAACAACTTAGATAAAGCTGAAATTTGACTGAGAGGTAAGTAACATGGTGATAGAATATTGAGGCAAAGTTGAACATTAATGGAGGAGGGTAAAATGGCACTTGCTAAAAGAAAGAAAAAGAAGGAGAGGTGGTGATGCATGGAGGTGGTGATGCATGGATCACACATAGAACATGCAACAACATGTCATGCATGCATATCATGGAAATAGAAGTTGACATAAGCAAAACACAACATTGATATGCACATGATGCAAACATATGATGGCTAAAAGGAATGTGACAAGAAGCACAAATGCAATATGACAAGGTAAGCATAGCAATGAAATGAGTAGAACAACATAACAAAACAAAATGAGACCAAAAGATGGAACCCCAAATGGAATTGGATGGAGATCAACATGGATATATTGCCAAATATGGAAGTTTTACATCTGGGGTGTTACAACTCTCCTCCACAACAAGAGGATCTCGTCCCAAGATCTAGGACTGAATGAACTCCGGATATTTGGAACGGAGGTGATCCTCGCGCTTCCAGGTGGCTTCTCGGTCGGAATGGTGTGACCACTTGACTTTCAAGAATTTGATTGACTTGTTGCGAGTCTTGCGCTCGGTTTCTTCAAGAATAGCAACGGGATGCTCATGATAAGACAGATCTTCTTGGAGATTGATCTCTTCGAAGTTGATAGTGCGCTCGGGCGTCTTGAAGCATTTGCGAAGCTATGACACGTGAAACACATCGTGCACATATGCGAAGTTGGACGGAAGCTCAAGTTGATAGGCGAGGTCGCCTCTTTTGCCAATGATCTTGAAAGGACCCACGTATCTAGGGGCAAGCTTCCCTTTGATACTGAAGCGACGAGTTCCTTTCATTGGAGAGACGCGGAGGTAGACATGGTCTCTGATCTCGAAAGCCAAGTCACGATGCTTCCTATCATTGTAACTCTTCTGGCGCGATTGCACGGCTTTGAGATTTTCATGGATGACTTTACACATTTCTTCGGCTTCTGTGATTAAGTCGTTGCCAAGTAGTTGGCGTTCACCAGTCTCTGACCAATTGAGAGGAGTACGACACTTTCTGCCATATGGAATTTCGAATGGGGCCTTGCCCGAACTTGCTTGGAAGCTGTTGTTGTAGGAGAACTCGGCATATGGGAGGCAATCTTCCCACTTCATACCGAAAGAGATGACACAAGCCCTGAGCTTGTCTTCAAGGATTTGATTGACTCGCTCGACATGGCCACTTGTTTGAGGATGGAAAGCTGTGCTGAAGCGAATGTTGGTGCCCATGGCCTTCTAAAAGGAGTCCCAGAACTTAGAGGTGAAAATGCTTCCGTGGTCTGAAGAGATCAATTGCGGAATACCATGCAAGGAGACAATTCTGGAGGTGTATAGCTCTGCCAACTGAGCTGCTATGATGGATTCTTTGATTGGAAGGAAATGAGCCACTTTTGTAAGCTTGTCAATGACAACGAAAATAGCATCATTCCCACGCTTGGACTTAGGAAATCCAGTAACGAAGTCCATTTTGATATGATCAAACTTCCATTCTGGAATAGCAAGAGGTTGGAGGAAACCAGCTGGTTGTTGGTGTTCTGCTTTCACCCTTCTGCAGACATCACATTCATTCACGAATTGAGCAATTTGTCGCTTCATTCGAGTCCACCAATACGACTGCTTGAGGTCATGGTACATCTTCGTACTTCTAGGATGAATGGAAAGAAGAGAATTGTGCTCTTCGCTCATTATGACCTTCCTTAGATCACCTTTAGGAACCACAATCCGGACCTCGAAGAATAAAGTGTCTCTGTCATCAATGCGATAGCACTTGTATTTGGAGAGGCCCTTGGCAATACCATGTTTCACCTTATTCACCATAGTGTCAAGGAGTTGTGCCTCATGAATTTAGTCTTCCAAAGTTGGAGTGACTTGAAGGTTGGCAAGAAAACCTTGAGGAACAACTTGGATATTGAGTTTGCGGAAAGCTTCACAAAGATCCGGTTGAAATGGCTTGACAATTAAGCTATTGCAATAAGCCTTCCTACTCAAAGCATCTGCAATCACATTGGCCTTGCCTGGAGTATATTCAATACTTGGATTGTAATCTTGAATCATTTCGACCCATCGAGTTTGCCTGAGGTTGAGGTTGGGTTGAGTGAAGATATACTTGAGACTCTTGTGATCTGTGAAGATGTCCACTTGCCTCCCCAACAAGAGATGTCTCCATGTTATTAATGCATGGACAACTGCCGCCAACTCAAGATCGTAAGTGGGCTAGTTCCTTTCATTGGGCTTCAACTGACGAGAGGTATAAGCCACAACTTTCTTCTCTTGCATTAACACAGCGCTGAGACCTTTTAAAGAGGCATCACGGAAAACTTCGAATGGCTTGGATTCATCAGGAGGAGTTAAGACATGAGCTGAGACAAGCTTCTCTTTGAAGGTGTTGAAACTAACGTCACACTCAGGCATCCAAACATACTTGACATGCTTCTGGAGGAGGTTGGAAAGAGGCTTTGAAATCTTTGAGAAATTCTCAACGAATCATCGGCAATAGCTTGCAAGTCCAAGAAAACTGCGGAGCTGCTTGACATTCTGAGGAGGTTCCCAGTTCACAATTGTAGAAACCCTCTCTGGATTAACAGCAATGCCTTTGGCGGAGATGATATGACCAAGGTAAAGAACTTCATCAAGCCAGAACTCACATTTGGAAAACTTTGTATAGAATTGATACTCTCTGAGCTTGTCGAGCACCAATCGCAAATGTTTGGCATGGTCCTTCTTATTCTTGGAGAAGACCAAGATATCATCGAGATACACCAAGACGAATTCATTGGTGTAGGGGTTGAAGATGAAGTTCATCATGCGAGAGAACGTTGGAGGAGCATTGACAAGGCCGAAAGACATGACAGTATATTCATAAGAACCAAAACTTGTTCTGAATGCTGTCTTGGGAATATCTTGTTCGCGAATGCGATTCTAATGATAATCCATACGAAGGTCAAGCTTGGAGAACACCTTTGCACCTTTAAGTTGCTCGAATAGCTCATTGATGTTGGGAAGTGGGTACTTGTTCTTGATAGTCTTCTTGTTCAATGGACGGTAATCGACGCATAGTCGGTCCGTGACATCCTTCTTCTGGAAAAAAAGAACACCACAACCCCACGGAGATGAACTTGGTCTGATCAGACCCAGACGCTCTTGTTCATCGAGTTGTTTCTTCAATTCCTTCAGCTCTTTTGGGCCAAGCTTGTATGGACGCTTGCAAACGGGTTCTGTACCGGGCTCAAGATCGATAACGAACTCAACTGACCAGTGCGGAGGCATACCCGGAAGCTCTTCTGGAAAGACATATTGGTACTCATAAACGACTGGAATCTGAGAGATTGCGTCTAGCTCGCCCTTCTCATTGAGAGAGAATAACCGAATGGTCTCATCACGAGCGGCATAGATGATCACATCATCAGAAGAGTGTGTCAATTGAATCTCTCTGGCAGCACAATCAAGTTGAGCCTTGTGCTTAGAAAGCCAGTCCATACCGAGAATTAGATCAATATCCGAGTCGCCAAGTACAATTGGTTTAGACAGAAATTTATAGTTGCTCATCTTGATAGAAACATCCGGGACGCAATTATTAGATGTCATTTGCTTCCCCGGGGACACAATCTTCAACGGGATAGGAATCTTTTCCGTCACAAACTCATGTTTGGCAACAAAAGGTCTTGAAATGAAAGAAAGCGATGCACCAGTATCGAATAAAACTTTTGCAGGAATGTCATTAACTGAGAGATTACCATTATCACATTAGTAGATTCCTCCGCTTGAGCTGCATTCATCATGTTCACCTTAGCATGCTTGGGATTATGCTTGACCACTGCACTGCTAGAAGATCTCACAGGAGGAGGAGGCGGAAGACGCCTTTGGTTGAAACACTTGTTCGCATAGTGACCTTTTTGCTGACATTTGTTGCAAGTCACCTCTGAGAGCGGACGATGATAAGGAGCATTTGACCTTGGAGCTTGATTCTGAGACTTGTTCTGATAGCCTGGTTGGGTGGGTGGAAAGATCCATGGCCACCTTTGTTCTTTTGCTAGAAGGTTGACGAAGCGGAGGGGGTGGAGGAAGCCAGAACTTCTGATGCTTAGCAGCCACTTGTGAGGAAGAAGAAGACTGAACTGCATCCCTGATTCTCTTCTTAGAAGCCTCCCACCTGAGCTGGGCAGCTTCTTGCTTTAGTGCCATGTTATAGAATTGATCAAACTCAGTCGGCTCAACAAGAACGAGTGCTAACTGCAGATCCTCTCTAAGGCCACCTCTGAAGTGATAGATCATGTTCTTCTCATCAGGAACATCTTGTTTAGTGAAGCGAGCAAGTTTCTGAAACTGGATGTTGTATTGATACACGGACATGCTGCCTTGCTTGAGATTGTGAAACTCCTCACGCTTGCTCTCAACAACACCTGTAGGAATGTGGTGAGCTTTAAAGTCCCGATAGAAGTCAGTCCAAGTAATCACTCGACCTCCTCTGGAATCTTTGTATTGTTGATACCAATCGGCAGCTTGGTCCTTGAGTTGAAAAGAAGCAAACTTGACAAAGTCCTCAGGTGTGACATTGCTACATTCAAAATGCTTGTTGATGTCCACGAGCCAATCATCGGCGTCTGTGCCCTCGGCACAGTAGCTGAAAGACTTCCACTGATTTCCAGGGAACTGGTTGAGGGTAGCAAACTGAGGCTGATGATTGAACTGCCCTTGACCTTGATTCCCTTGGTTGCCTTCGCCCTGGTTGCTCCCTTGCATGAGCTGAATCAGTATCTGAGCGTTGGCGTTGGTGGCAGTCATCAAAGCTTGCCATGCCCCCGGAGGCGGAGGAGCAGGCGGAGGGTTCGACTTCTCTCCATCACTGCGTTTTGGATTCTGACGCGTTGGCGGAGCCATCCTGAAGAGGGTGACATCCGTTAACATCTTGATAGACAGATAGACAAGTTGAATCAACGGATAGAAATTGCAACATATCGTCTTCACAATAAACATTCGGACAAGGATTGAACGAATGAATTCCAAAGCTAACATCACACGTCCATTAAGGTGAGAAGCCACTTGATAAGGGGTTGATGAATGAAATAACAAGGTACAACTGAAACAAATAAGTGGTAAGGATTACCCAATCGCAAACCAAATATCTGTGGGAAGAAATGCTAGAGCTACTTGAATTCCCACCTACAAACTCCCGAAACTTTCTGGTTATGCAATCAGGTGTTGGGGATACAGGGGACGCAATATATCTCACCCAAACTAACAATCCCTAGATCCAGCTGTATCCATCCGTCAACACATAACCAAGAAAACTCCGGAAATCATGTACCTCAACCTTCGAAAAGCATCCGTTATACGAGTTATGGCAATACTCCCGAACTTCCACCCCAGTACTGGGTGGCTTCGAGGTGATCTCACCAACAAACTGCATAAAAGAGATTTTCGATGTCGGCGAAACTCAGGTATTCCAGAACTACAACGATAAAATTGTGACGACAACACCTCGGAGCTCAATTCCCCGGGACACTGCCACAACCCCTAAATGTCAGGAGGCACCAAGAACAATGTTCTCATCACAAGAATATCGGAACGATTCCAAGATACCCGCGTGATCCTAAAAAATCTTTTAGTGAAATTTCAGGAGGAAAGTCAAAACATCTACGTCAGGAGACCTCACTAGAGCGACGAAGGGACTGAGGAGTAAAAAGAATCCTACTCTCCGATATATATATAATCCTAAGACTCAAAACATTTTTTGTTCTAGACTCAACAACGCCAGCAATTCGATCAAGCAGGGGGCTCCTAAGTCGGGATGACATTAACTGAGTTTTCAATGCACTTATGTGCATAATTCAAATTTGAACTACATGCACATGCTCCAGTGCATATAAATTGGTTGAAAAATCAAATTGTGTCCTTGGGTGCATGCTTAGTTCCCATGGAAGAAATGGGAATGAATTTCGAACACCAGGGCACCGTTGATTGCCGGCAAAACATTGAGATGCCTGGATTTTAAATTCTAGTAAACCCAAAAACTCGTTTGAAATTCATGAAACTTGGCATCCTATCATGGAATGGCACCTGACATGCTGTGGCATTTTTCGTGTCCATTTTGAGAGAAGGCGCACTTGAATAATGTAACGCCCACGATGCGGCTATATCTCTCACGTGTCGAGGCACGACTTAGAGGGATAACCGCATTGTAGGTTTTGTCGCAAGAAGGGTCATCTTCACACAATCCCATGTAATGAACAAGAATGGGATAAAGAGGGTTGGCTTACAATCGCCACTTCACACAATACTTAAATAAATCATACATCATTCAAAATACACACATGGACCGACTACGGTCAAATACAAATGAAAAGAAGATAACCCCAAATGCTAGATCCCCGATCGTCCCAACTAGGCTCCACTACTGATCATCAAGAAATGAAACATAGTAACGACCAAGGTCCTCATCGAACTCCCACTTGAGTTCGGTTGCGTCACCTACACTGGTATCGTCGGCACCTGCAACTGTTTTGGTAGAATCTGTGAGTCATGAGGACTCAGCAATCTCACACCCACGAGATCAAGACTATTTAAGCTTGTGGGTAGGAAAGGGGTAATGAGGTGGAGCTGCAGCAAGCACTAAGCATGTATGGTGGCTAACATACGCAAATAAGAGCGAGAAGAGAAACAACGCAATGGTCGAGAAGCTAGAAGTGACCAAGAAGTGATCTTGAAACTACTTACGTTCATACATAACACAAGACCGTGTTCACTTCCCGGACTCCGCCGAAAAGAGACCATCGCGGCTACACACGCGGTTGATGTATTTTAATTAAGTCAAGTGACACGTTCTCTACAACCGGACATTAACAAATTCCCATCTGCACATAACCGCGGGCACGGCTCTCGAAAGTTTATACCCTGCAGGGTTGTCCCAACTTAGCCCATCACAAGCTCTCACGATCAACGAAGGATATTCCTTCTCCCGGGAAGACCCGATCAGGCTCGAGATCCCGGTTACAAGACGTTTCGACAATGGTAAAACAAGATTAGCAAAGTCGCCCGATGTGCCGACAAATCCCGATAGGAGTCGCACGTATCTCGTTCTCAGGGCACACCGGATGAAAACTACGTACATCAACCGAAGACCCCGAGTGAGGGGGTGGCACCGCAAGTGGCTCTAGGTTGGACCAACACTCGGAGGAGCATTGGCCTAGGGGGGGGGGTAAATAAAGATGACCCTCGGGCTCGCGAAAACTCAAGGGAAAAGGCTTAGGTAGGCAAATGTAAAACCAAGGTTGGGCCTTGCTGGAGGAGTGTTATTCAAAGCGAACTGTCAAGGGGGTCCCATAAATCCCCAACCGCGTAAGGAACGCAAAATCAAGGAACATAACACCGGTATGACGGAAACTAGGGCGGCAAGAGTAGAACAAAACACCAGGCATAAGGCCGAGCCTTCCACCCTTTACCAAGTATATAGATGCATTAATTAAATAAGAGATATTGTGATATCCCAACATATCCATGTTTCAACATGGAACCAACTTCATCATCACCTGCAACTAGCAACGCTATAAGAAGGGCTGAGCAAAAGCGGTAACTTAGCCAAACAACAGTTTGCTAGGAAAGGATTGTTAGAGGCTTGACATGGCAATATGGGAGGCATGATAAACAAGTGGTAGGTAGTGCAAGCTTAGCGATAGAGCGAACAACTACCAAAGCAAAGATAGAAGTGATATCGAGGGTATGGTCATCTTGCCTGCAAAGTTCTCAGAGTTGTCGAAAGCTTGATCCTCATCAGCGTACTCAACGGGTTCCTCGTTCACGAACTCATCTCCCGGCTCTACCCAAAGCAAGAACACAAGCAACGGAACAACAATCAATCACGGTGCAATGCACAAGAAACATGATGCATGACATGGCATGGAATGCAAGATATGATGTGCAATGCATATGAGTACTCCGGAAGGAAAAAGGTTGGACAAGGCATCAACATGGCAAACCAAGTATGCCGCTAGATAGATGAGTTGATTTCGGTCGAAATCGATATAAGGATCGCCGGAAACGGATAGACGGTTTGCAAATGACAAGACAAGATATGATGCAAACTGCTAAAACAGCAACATGGCCACTTGGATGCAATCTATAAATATGCTACAGCACCCAAACATGTGAACAAAATACATGGCAGTGATGTACAGGAGATGCTCTACAAAACATGAACACTGAGCTACTGCTATAACTCACTCGAACAGGTCTCAACCAGCATGGCAAAAATGTAATGGCAACAGTTTTACAGACTCAGTGAAAATGCTAGACATAGCAGAAATAGATTCAACATTGCCTCTTTACAAGCTTGATGAACTCACTACAAGGCATGTCATGGCATGGAACAAATGGAAATGAAGCTATCCATGTGCAAAACAACCACATAGCCTTTTTGCATGAATATACACATAAAAGACAAAACAACAACATGATGTAAAATGACATGCTCATGAACTTGCTCAAATGCAGTAACTAATGCCACCACTGGATTGGTGGGATTTTTCTAGCCCAAAAACATATATAATATGTTGGGGTTGCTGTAGAAAAATCATCACAAGTGCAATAAGTTAAAACCTGCCCTAAAAGGAATATGACAGAAATAGCATTTTCCTTATTTGGAAACGTCCAGAAATGGACTTGCCCGAAATGGATAGATCCCATATGCTAGAAATGGAATATTCGCTGGGAAAATAAACATAAAAGAAAAAGGAGAAAGTGGAGGGGGATGACAGGTGGGGTCCTGACCCCTAAGAGGCTGACTAGTGGGACCCTGCTGTCATAGAAACAACGATCCCAGCAGAGAAAAAAAGGGGGCTACAATAAACTGCCCTTGGGGGGATTCGATCCCTGATCTGCGGGGTGGATGAGACGGGTCGCTACCACTGGGCTAGGGTGGGTATGCTGCTTAGCAAGTGGCTCTGCTCAACTTGACTCAAACCAGGGCCATGGCCACCTTCTCCATACACGCACAGGAAAGACGGTGACCGCACCGGCTAGCGGCGGCGCGTCTAGCGGAGCAGAGGAACTCCGGCGGGCACACGGGATTGAGAGGGGAGCACATGCGTGGTCGCACGCGCGCAACCGAGGACTGGGCGCTCGAGCACGAGCATAGCTCTCCTCGGGGCCATGGCGTTCGCGGCGAGCAGGGAAGCAAGCAAGGCGGCGTGAGGCAAAGCCGGGCGTGTGGAAAAGTGGTGTGGGTGCCCGTGCGGCAGCTCGAGTACGAGCTCATGCTCGTCTCGGGTATGGCGGCAGCAAGGCTGCTGCTCCTTGCGTTCGAGCGCGCGCGTTAGGGATGGGGCGTGAGTCGACTGCATCTAGGCGGGAACCGGAGCGCGGGGACGCACGGGCGCGCTGCAGCAAGTACACACAACAAAACTACAGACTTCGCCGGAGCACCGGGAGCACAGCAAAAACACGGATCAATCGAGTTTCACGGGGTCCTATATGCCATGGAAAGACAGGGAGAGGTAGGTGCTTTACCCAGCACAGCCTAGGACACGATGGAGTCGACGGAGATGAGCCGGAGATGACGCAGGGGAGCTCTGAACTTGGTGGGGCTGCTGTCCATGAAGCAGAGGAAAAAGACGGTCGAGGGAGTCGATCTAGAGGCCTTGTGGTCGCGTGCGTCGTGGAAGGAGTCAGAGAGGTACTTGACGGTCCTCTCCACGGCATTAGGAGGTTCGGAGGCGCGACGTGGACGGCTACCCCGAGCTCGAGCGCTTGCTCGCTCGGGTCATGGTGGGCAGGGCGACAGCGAGGCACGTGGAGACCTACCTGGCAGCGGCGAGGGCAAGAGAGGGACGGAAGTGGACGAGGGGACTAGGGCTAGGTATAGGACACCATATATAGGGGCTAGGGGCGCCGGACGGCCGTCAAATCAACGAGCTCGTCGACGTGGCGCGTCTGGATGAGCTGCCGTAGAGGGGAGACGACGCTCCTGTCGCTAGCGGGCTGGATGGGCTGCTGCTACTACGCGAATTGGGCTGCATGCACTGGTTGATGGGCTGCTAGACTGGGCTGCTGCTCTCTCTTCATTTTCCTCAGACAGAAAATAAAACAGAAAAGCACAGGAACATAGGACAGGTGTATGAGATATATATAAAGACATTCTCATGATCCTGAGGTATTGATTTATTTTATAAAATTGTCCTGGGAATTTTAGAGGAAGTAAAATAATTCAAGTTTGAATTGAATTCAAACTTGAGCCATTTTAAAACCTAACCAAAACAACTTAGATAAAGCTGAAATTTGACTGAGAGGTAAGTAACATGGTGATAGAATATTGAGGCAAAGTTGAACATTAATGGAGGAGGGTAAAATGGCACTTGCTAAAAGAAAGAAAAAGAAGGAGAGGTGGTGATGCATGGATCACACATAGAACATGCAACAACATATCATGCATGCATATCATGGAAATGCAAGTTGACATAAGCACAACACCACATTGTTATGCACATGATGCAAACATATGATGGCTAAAAGGAATATGATAAGAAGCACAAATGCAATATGACAAGGTAAGCATGGCAATGAAATGAGTAGAACAACATAACAAAACAAAATGAGACCAAAAGATGGAACCCCAAATGGAATTGGATGGAGACCAACATGGATATATTGCCAAATATGGAAGTTTTACATCTGGGTGTTACAAATAATGACAGCCAACAAAGGCATTTTGAAAAAATAGCTCCCACTTTAATATCACAAACGTTGTAGAATTCAAACCCTATGCATTCTTTTAACCATTCTATAAAATATGGAAGTTTTACATCTAGTTGTAGGAGGTGCTGTGTGGACAGCTGCTTGACCTTGACTGAACGGGAGGCATGCGAGCGCAGTCCGGTGCGCAGGCTGACCGAGAGGCATGCAAGCCACCCTCCAATGTGCAGGCTCACCGGGAAGTGTGCGAGCTGTACGCTGCTCAAGCTCACTGGGAAGCGAGCCCTTTGACTTCCATGGCCACCCGCTTTCCTTTCCATTAATGGTGCCCGAGCCGCTGTTTAATACGGGCCGCCTTACTATTCGCCTCCCATTCCCGTCCCTCCCACAGACCTCCACCAACGCCATGGCGCAGAACGATCATCTGCCACTAGTCTTCAAGTTTGGTGAAGTCGACTCCGAGCCGGAGGAGATAGAAAATAAGGAGGTATGGGGCCTCATGGACATGGCCCAGAACGAGCTGGTCGCGGCGGTTGCTGCCCGGGCGTGAGGCGACTGCATCTAGGCGAGAACCGGAGCGCGGGGACGCACGGGCGCGCTGCAGCAAGTACACACAAGAAAACTACAGGCTTCGCCGGAGCACCGAGAGCACAGCAAAAACACGGATCGATCGAGTTTCACGGGGTCCTATATGCCATGGAAAGACAGGGAGAGGTAGGTGCTTTACCCAGCGCAGCCTAGGACACGATGGAGTCGACGGAGATGAGCCGGAGACGACGCAGGGGAGCTCTGAACTTGGTGGGGCTTCTGTCCATGAAGTAGAGGAAAAAGACGGCCGAGGGAGTCGATCTGGAGGCCTTGTGGTCGCGTGCGTCGTGGAAGGAGTCGGAGAGGTACTTGACGGTCCTCTCCACGGCATTAGGAGGTTCGGAGGCGCGACGTGGACGGCTACCCCGAGCTCGAGCTCTTGCTCGCTCGGGTCATGGTGGGCAGGGCGACGGCGAGGCACGTGGAGACCTACCTGGCAGCGGCGAGGGCAAGAGAGGGACGGAAGTGGACGAGGGGACTAGGGCTAGGTATAGGACACCATATATAGGGGCTAGGGGCGCCGGACGGCCGTCAAATCAACGAGCTCGTCGACGTGGCGCGTCTGGATGAGCTGCCGTAGAGGGGAGACGACGCTCCTGTCGCTAGCGGGCTGGATGGGCTGCTGCTACTGCGCGAGTTGGGCTGCATGCGCTGGTTGATGGGCTGCTAGACTGGGCTTCTCTCTTCATTTTCCTCAGACAGAAAATAAAACAGAAAAGCACAGGAACATAGGACAGGTGTATGAGATATATAAAGATATTCTCATCATCCTGAGGTATTGATTTATTTTATAAAATTGTCCTGGGAATTTTAGAGGAAGTAAAATAATTCAAGTTTAAATTGAATTCAAACTTGAGCCATTTTAAAACCTAACCAAAACAACTTAGATAAAGCTGAAATTTGACTGAGAGGTAAGTAACATGGTGATAGAATATTGAGGCAAAGTTGAACATTAATGGAGGAGGGTAAAATGGCACTTGCTAAAAGAAAGAAAAAGAAGGAGAGGTGGTGATGCATGGATCACACATAGAACATGCAACAACATATCATGCATGCATATCATGGAAATGCGAGTTGACATAAGCACGACACAACATTGATATGCACATGATGCAAACATATGATGGCTAAAAGGAATATGATAAGAAGCACAAATGCAATATGACAAGGTAAGCATGGCAATGAAATGAGTAGAACAACATATCAAAACAAAATGAGACCAAAAGGTGGAACCCCAAATGGAATTGGATGGAGATCAACATGGATATATTGTCAAATATGGAAGTTTTACATCTGGGTGTTACAAATAATGACAGCCAACAAAGGCATTTTGAAAAAATAGCTCCCACTTTAATATCTCAAACGTTTGTAGAATTCAAACCCTGTGCATTCTTTTAACCATTCTATAAAATATGGAAGTTTTACATCTGGCTGTAGGAGGTGCCGTGTGGACAGCTGCTTGACCTTGGCTGAACGGGAGGCATGCGAGCGCAGGCCGGTGCGCAGGCTGACCGAGAGGCGTGCAAGCCATCCTCCAATGTGCAGGCTCACCGGGAAGTGTGCGAGCTGTACGCTGCTCAAGCTCACTGGGAAGCGAGCCCTTTGACTTCCATGGCCGCCCGCCTTCCTCTCCATTAATGGTGCCCGAGCCGCTGTTTAATACGGGCGGCCTTACTATTCGCCTCCCATTCCCGTCCCTCCCACAGACCTCCACCAACGCCATGGCGCAGAACGATCATCTGCCACTAGTCTTCAAGTTTGGTGAAGTCGACTCCGAGCCGGAGGAGATAGAAAATAAGGAGGAATGGGGCCTCATGGACATAGCCAAGAACGAGCTGGTCGCGGCGGTTGCTCCCCCTGCTCCTGTCCCTGCTCCCATCCCCGCACCCGCGCCAGCGACCATCTCCGTAGCATTGACGGGCTGGTCGCCGAGCACTATCGCAGAGCTGGAAGCCGCGGGCGTCAGCGAGGTCTCCGCGGACCCGCATGAGCTCGTGTACATGCCAGCACCAGCGCCCGTGACCACGCCCGTGCGCGCCCGTCCACCCACTGTGGCGCCGACCCCCGTGCGTTTGGCTGCACCCGCTGCGCCCATGCCCGTGCCCATGCGCGCTCCCCCCTCAGCGGCATGGGACGCTGCCGTCGACCGCTACCTCTCAGCGGTGCCAGTTGACGTCCTCCCGCGCCCCGCCCGTCGATCGCGCGATGACACAATGTTTGATTTCAAGTGAAGAACATTTTGTGCTGCCTTGAAGACTTCAAAAACGGCGTCCCGGAGGACGACAACGACAATGACGGTGCGGCACGCCGCCTCCGCCGCGGCCGGAAATAGTTTTTTTGGTGTTTAATACTATATCTCGAATTCTTGATCATATGAATATAAATTCGCAGTGTGACTGAATGAAAGATATTGTTTGAACGAACTTGCATTTTTCTCTCTTAATGTACAGACTTATAAAATGATTTTATTTGGAAAGAAACGTCAATGGTTTTTAAATATAAAACACTCATCGCAAACATTTTAGTTAGAACACCCGGACGCAAACCGAGAGCTTCCCTAGGAAGCCAAGGGAAAATGTGCCGAGCAGGATTTCTGCATCCCTTCAACGTAAACAGTTGTTTTGCATGACTCGTGTGCAACCACGTACAAACAATTGGGTAAGATTTGCATATCTGTCATCTTGGGTATGTCGCCATTTGTCAAACTGGAAAGATTGACATTTGTTTATCTAGTAGTATTGCCATTTGTCAACCTTGTAACACTGCGATTTGTCAAAATATGCAGCTAAAAATCACTAGCACTATCTAATTTTTGCAACTAAAATCACTAGCACTATTCATATGGACACCACTAGCAGGCCTGAGTTCATGGACGCATATGCAAATGTACCATTGATTACATATAGCAAGTCACCAGCCCACAACGACAACGGGGATACACGTTGGATTATAGATCATTTCCAACAAAACATTCTAGTAAAGTTTTTCTCACACAACAAATAACAAAGCGATGAAATGAACTTCAGCTCAACCACTTGTCAGCGTTGGAAACGCTTGCTTTGAACCAGAAGTGATTCTCTGGGAAGGGCCCGCTACTGTCAATCTCGAGATCAACGTAGGACTGATCATCCAGCCTGAAGCTGTCACAGCCCTAGATTCATGACTGTAAATAGTTGCATCAGTGAGCATGCATCATGTTTAAATTCAAAGGAAATTTGAATTGGGGATGACCAAGCCCTGGCACTAAATCAATTCAACTAGGTTCAAGTTTAAATCTTTTCAATGAACCCAGAATGCCCTTTAGAAAAGTTCATGATTTTTGATAAAGGTCAAAACCTCTGCCAAAATGATGCACATATTTTTAGGCCATTCTGGTTATTTGAATTAACTCATATTGTATTTGATTTGGGGCATTTAAATACTATAAATATTTTAAATGCTCCAATAATTTTGGAATTAGTTGAGGGCCTCTCAAATAATTCATTTAGTGCCCTTAACTATTTTTCAGAATTTTTAAAAGCGATTTGGTTTGAAAAACCAAATTAAAACAGATTCGCATAAATAGAAAGCAGAAACAAATGAATAAAAGACAGAGAGAGAAGTTACCTGGCCACCTACCTGGCGCAGCCCACCTGGTAGCCCGTCTGGCCGGGCCAGCACACCAGGGGCAGGGAGGTGTTCTTCCTCCCGCCAGTCGGATGCACAGCGCGTGCCCGACGCGCGCGCGGCTACCGCACGCCACCTCGTAGTCCCTGGACGCATGGATGAACGCCCGGTGTCGTCCCAATCCGCACGACCTCTCTCACTCTCCCCTGCTCTCTTCCTCGTCGTACCCCACCTCACCGAACGCACCCACCGCCGCCGACGAGCACCACCGCGCCCAAAGCCACTGCCTCGCCTCGTAGATGCGCTCAGAAGCTTCGCCTCGACCCCCTCTTCCTCCTCACAGAGCCACGTACCACCGGAAGCCCTGCAACGTCGTCCCCGACCTCGTATTCAACCTCTGGCCGCCGGCGAACTCACCGGGGATTCGCGAGCTCCAGTCCCTCCCCGGCCTCGCCGTTGCCTCTGCTGGATTCACCGTGAGCCCCTGCCCTTTTCCCCTCTCTCCCCGTGCTCATCCGCGCCTTCTAACCACCGTGGCCATCGGAGCCGATAGCTCCTCGCCACCGGCCATGTCGCCACCGCGGCTACGGGCCTGCAAGCACGCGTCCAAGCTCTCCACTGAACTCATTGCACCCCCACGAGCCTAACGCGCCCATCCGCGGCTCCTGCCATGGCCGGCATCGTCGGTTCTGTCGATGCTCGAACTCCGGCGACCGCAAAAGAGCTCACCGCCGTCGGCTCCGGCCACCCCAGCACCTCCCACCGCCATCGTTCGATGCGTGCCACTCCGCTCGTCCGAACGCAACAAGCCGCGCCTGAATTAGTGCCCTGTGGCTCGATTCCGACGCCCTCCACCGCGTCTGGCCTCGCCGGCGTCGAGTCGCCAGTGGGTTTGACCCCGCTGGCCCGGGTTGACCCCGGTTTGACCTCCCCTGGGTCCTGACGTGTGGGCCCAAGCCCCTGTTTAATTAGTGTTAGGTTTAATTAGTGTTAATTAACTTAGTTAACCCACTGACTCGCTGACATGTGGGCCCAGCCCTGCTGACATTTTAGTTAGTGTTAGCTTAGCGCTAATTAACTCAGTTAATTAACTGAGTCACTGACCAGCAGGCCCCATTGGTCAGGTTTGACCTGGACCGGGTCAGTTGACCTGCTGAGGTCAGCATGACGCAATGCTGATGCAGTAATAGGCTTTTCTGGATTTATTCTTTTTCAGGTAATTTCAGAAAATAGTGCTAACTTCTAAAAATCATAGAAAATAATCTATAACTCAGAATGAAATAAATTATATATGAAAAATGATCAGAAAAATCCAATCTATCCATTTGCACTGGTTTCATGCATGTCTAAACAACTTAACCTTGCTGTTTAGATCAAAACATGATAATGCACTTTATAAGTTCTTAGTTTGAATTTGAATTTGAACCTTTGGTTCAAATCAACTCAAACCCTTCTGTTCTTAACTGCATTAGCTCAAATCACAGCATTTTGACATGTCATGATCATGCATCATATTGTGCATCGC
Organism: Aegilops tauschii subsp. strangulata; assembly: GCF_002575655.3. NCBI lineage: Eukaryota > Viridiplantae > Streptophyta > Magnoliopsida > Poales > Poaceae > Aegilops > Aegilops tauschii. Next base: position 422,160,693 of record NC_053038.3, on the reverse strand, counting down.
ATTGATTGTGTTCTTTCTGTGTTTGTCGCTGATTGTTCCCCCTCGGTAGACGTATGTTCCGATGATGAGTTCGATGACACCGATGAAGAGCTATATCATCTTCAAAAGTGCCAGGCAAGCAAAACCCCACTTGTTCATTCTGATACAATCCCACTCTCTCGCTCCTGCTCTCTTTTAGTGCATTAGGACAACATCGATTCAACTGTTACATGCTGCGGTAGCTGAACCCCTTTTCCTCTGCATGACCTGTCATTGCCACAGTAAATAGATGAAACCCACTAGCATGAGTAGGAGTTGTTTGAGCCCTGATGTGCCTACTCATTCATGCTTGTTTGTCAATGCCTGCTACTGCTTAGAGTTGAGTCAGGTCTGATTCATCGGGGATGAATTGGAATGGTGATGAACACGTCCTACTGGGTGTGAGCTAAGTGTGTGAACACGATTTGGTAAAGGTATCGATGAGAGGCCATGTAGGAGTACATGGTGGGTTGTTTCATTGGAACCGTCCTTAAGCACTGAGATCTGTATGTGTGATTTAAGATTCAGCTACTACCATGCATTGGGCCCGAAACCAATGGACCTCTCGGCTTCTTATCCACCCTTGTCTTCTGTTCAGGAGTTGCAAGTAGTTTCTGTTGTTTGTAGTATGCTGGAGGCCGTGAGCAGTGCTGACCTGAGGGGTGGGCTGTGATGCAGTAGGCACGTGGCACGGTGTACCGGGCACCCGTTTGGTGTCTCGGGAACCCTGCTCACATCGTTCGGGGCCGTATGTGGAAACCTCGGCCGGACTCCCTGCGGATGGAACCTGAATAGGCGATAAACCTGGACTAGAGGCTTGAGTGTTTAGGTAGGCCGTGGCCGACACCCTCGCTGGGCTTCCGCTTGAAGGTTGCCGAGTACATGTCGTCTAAACGGTGATAAGTGGTGATAGCATGTGTGAAGAAGTACACCCCTGCAGGGTTAACATCATCTATTCGAATAGCCGCGTCCACGGTAAAGGACTACTTGGTTGCCTATACAGTTCATAGACAAGTGAAAGTGGATACTCTAAAATGCGCAAGATAAGCGTGAGTGCTATGGATGGCCTTCTCGTAGGGAGACGGGAGCGGATCCATAGTGGTGTATTGATATGGTGAATATGTGGACTCGTGTGCGCCACCTCAAAAGAGTTACTTGCAGTCATAGTTTAGGATAGCCACCGAGTCAAAGTTGGCTTGCTGCAGTTAAACTCCACCACCCCCCTTTGTTGATAATGATGCATATGTAGTTAGTTCTGATGTAAGTCTTGCTGGGTACATTTGTACTCACGTTTGCCTATTTTATGTTTTGAAGAGAGACGTCAGTCTCGCTAGTAGTTCCGTGTGGACTTCGACATTTAGCTTGATACCTCAGCTACGATCTTGTGCCCTCGGTAGGATCTGGTAGATAGTCAGGCTTCTCAGCCTTTTTCATTTGTAGATGTCTGTACTCAGACATGTTAAGCTTTTGCATGTGCTTTGAATTGTATGCTCTGAATGTTGGGTCATGATACCCATGTTTGTAATATCTTGGCTCCTCAGAGCCTAATGAATAAATACTTGAGTCGTAGAGTTATGTTGTGATGCCATGTTGTATTTACACATATCGAGCATATTGTGTGTATGATTGAAATGCTTGGTATGTGTGGGATCCGACAACCTAGTTGTTTATCCTTGGTAGCCTCTCTTATGGGGAAATGTAGTCTTGTGCTTCCATGAGCCATAGTAGTCCGCTACAGCCCGGTTCACAAGAGTCCTGCTAGCCCAGCACTACTGCTCCGGAACACTTGACTGGCCAGTATGTGATTAACTTCGTTCCTGTGTCTGTCCCTTTGGGGAAATGTCACGCGGTGACATCCGGAGTCCTGCCTAGCCTGCTATAGCCCGGGTTCACTGGAGTCCTGTTAGCCCAGTGCTACAGCCCGGATTCTCACGCTGCTGACGGACATGCTCGATGTTGAATCATGTATGCATGTCCCCGTATGTTAGTGCCACTTTGGGTTCACGACTAGACATGTCGGCCCGGCTTCTCTGTCATATGGATGCTAGCGACACTATCATATACGTGATCCAAAAGGCGCAAATGGTCCCGGGACATGGTAAGGCGATACCCGTGGGAATACCATGCGTGAGGCCGCAAAGTGATATGAGGTGTTACAGGCTAGATCGGTGTGACTTAGAATCGGGGTCCTGAGAGAAGCGGCCTATGTCAGGACCCATATTAGGATGGTAGGAAAGCATAGCAATGTCTGACGAATAGATACAGTTGCTTCTCATAAATGGTAGTAACATTGTGTCAACAGCAGCTGGATCGCCTTCCACCATCATTGGATAGTTTTGCCCAAGGAAGAGCGAGTTTCCTCCAAGACTTTCAATACTGAACCAGGGAGAGGGTCTTGGTGCTAGTACACTAGTATCCATCCCGAATAACCTGCAACGGATGTTGGAATAGGTCCAGAGAGTGCGACCATGCGATACAACACATGCCTCCTAAGTAACATTAGCAGTGCCCTGTATACAAACAAGAAGAGGTGATCCATCGGAATAAGTTGCCTGGCGCCACTGAGTATATGGGTCCAGCTCGTCCTCATGCTCGCGATCATCAGCATCGTCATCTCCCCCTTGGTCATAAATTTTTTCAAGTATAGGTGGTGGAATGTTCACAGGACCTTGGAAACACAAGAAGGTTAATTAATTAGTAAAGGGAAACTAGCTAACCCGCATGCATGTGGATGAAACAATTATAATTACGGTGGAAGACAAACATACCAAAAGCATGATGATTCCATGCAAAAACACTGCCACAAGTGGTGGCAGCAAACACAAGACCCTAGTATTGAATTGCATCACAGTACTCATCTGTGTACAGAAATTGATTTTTGAGCAATATCCATCGAGGCGTGGAAGTAAGGAAGGCAACAAGCTTGTCGAAGATAGCAACAACTTCATAGATCGAGCAATCCCAATAGCGGTTGGGAACTCGACAAATTGCTACCTTCCGTAGACGACAGTCACCATGATCGTATTTGAACTCACGTAGAATACCGGTGTACTCAACCTCTGGGCAGTCGTTTGAGATTTTTGGAAGTGGAACCCGGTGACGAGTGTACACATTCACAAGTTCCCACTCGCAGTTGTACCCAATATAAACAACCCAATCTCCATTTGCGCCTGCCCAAGCTTTGCCCTCAAGCGATGGCATCTTAACATCATACGTGTCATTATCAAGCGGCATCAACTTGCACAAGGCAAGGCTTCCCTCGTCCCCGCGCCAGTCAGCAGGGTCACGGCGAAGAAGATAGGGGAGATCAAACCGCTCCTGGACCCTTGGGTTCCTTGTAATGATGTTAGTAGTTGAGTCGAGAATGGTCTTGAATGAACCTGCCATGCTAGCCGAGGTGATGACGTCGCACCGATCAATGAGTTCCTCCACCACATCATCTTTCAAATAGGGGCAAGAATAATGGGGTCGTTTCCGGCCTATTCCCTCCATGGAGAAGATGATCGAACAATGGCAGAAGGAAGGGTGAAGGCAAATGGAGGGAGGAAGAGCGTGCGACAGCAGTTCCAAATCAAGAGGGAAAGGTGAAGAGGCGGTGGACGGTTGCCACGATACACGAAGAGGCACCTAGGGAGCGAACGGTTGCCACAGGGGTCACACATTGACGACAAGGGCCGAACGAATCACATGCGTATATTGCACACACCTTGATCTGGTTGACAGTTTCTTTTGTGTTGCCTAATCACAAACAGTTCATCCGAGTGAACCGTATGATGTATATCACACACACCTTCATCTGGCTGCCCGTTTCTTTTGTGTTGCCTAATGACAAACAGTTCATCCAAGTGAACCGTATGCTGTGTATCGCACGCGCCTTCATCTGGATGGCCGTTTCATTTGTTCCTCCTCATCACAAACAGTTAATTGAACTGAATCGTACCCCTTCATCGCACGCGCAACTAAAACCCGAACCGTGTTTGATGCATCTGTCATCGCAAACGTTCTATACATTTCTGACAGTTTTCATACATCACCGTTTGCAATTATTGCATCGCACACAGTTTCACCAAGGGTCTCCGATCGTAGTGTCGCGTTAGTAGCATCCTGCAGTAGTGTATCCATCAGCTGGAAGTCAGGAGTAACCCACTTGATACCGGTCAACGCTCTAAACACAGCTTCATCATCAATAAGGTTGGATGGATCAATGTCAGGAGCGAAGGTGTGCTTACGAATCGGCGGGATGAGGTCCGTCTCCTGATGAACCGGCGCCTTCACCTTCTTATTATCAGCATCATAAGCCGCCTGGTATTGGGATAAATTGGTTTCTTCAGCCAGCCGGGTTGCTAATGGACGCATTGCTCTTGCTATGTCTGCAAAGTCGTCAGCACTGAAGGGTGACCCATCCTCTTTGACACCTGGGCAACCATTGGCCAGATCTTCCATATCAAAATCTGCTTGCCATGCATTTTCCCGGCTTAAAGCAGTTAAAGCACCGGCTCTGGCAGAGGCTCGCTTCAATTCTTCAATCCTTTTAGGTACCACTGACAACCTTTCTAATGTGTCCTTGATAAGAGTGGGCGGCAGTTTCTTGTGCAGAGCAGCAGCAATGGTCTGTTGAGCGCCAGTATATAACTGTTCTACAAGAGTGTAGACAGCTTTAAGCCGGATGCGCATATATGAGCCAAAATTGGCGCTCCGAGAACCTGTATCAGTGAACTTATCGATAAGCCGGAAGATGATCTATAATATGTTTGTTGAGATGCAAAGAGGTTGTATTTCCAGCTTACCAAAGATAGCTGATTATGTGTTATTTATTTGCTATTTTAAACCAGACAGCTCATCAGTCACCAGTTTAGGTGCCATTTCAGCATCCTCTGCTCTCTTCAATAGAGCTGCCTTTTCAGTTTCCCAGCCGTTTTTGTCAGCGTTCAAGTTTTGCTTAAGCTGCTCAATGTTCTCCAAAGCAGTCTTTAGTTCTGATTTGGCATTGGATGTTTCAAATTGTTGAATTTTAATGTTGGCCTTCAGATCATTCAGCTGCTAGTACTTCTCAATCAGTTCAGCATGTGATATAAACAAACATGGACATATGTTATGAGTATGATCATTGTTGAAGTCCCAAGCATAATACAAGTATTTTCCTTGGCACTTGGGGGCTAATGTCTTTTGCTCTTAAGATCTTTTTGAAGTCCCTAGCACAATACAAATATTTTCCTTGGCACTTGGGGGCTAATGCCTATTGCTCTTTTCAAAGATGAATTTATATGATGAATCGGGTATAATGATATGACCCGTTTTACCAAAGTTATGTATTGATGTGTGGATCTATCAATGCTGACAAGTCCCGGCATAACCCGATGATTTCAGCCGGCCCTTGGGTGCTACGGATGAGAAGTTCATTAGTACTACTTAAAGTCCCGGCTTAATTCCATGATTCAAGCTGGCCCTCGGGGGCTACTAGTGATGATATTCAGTTTCTTTGTGGCAATTGGAAAGTCTACAACATATTCAATCTTATCATATCTAATAGACTTGGTGGCTAATAGAAATATAATTATGATTACCTCATAGCGTTCCTTCATCAAATTGACTAAGCCGGCTTCGAAGTCACGGCTGGTGTACAGACGGTTCAAATAACCAGAGTGGTTGTCTTGGGCACTTAACTGGGCGTAGCTTTCTAAGTCTACCTTCCACTTGCCTTTATCTTCAGTAGAAATTTCTTCCTTGGAGCTGTGCTTGGATAAGACAGTGGGGTGACCCAACGTTGTGAAACCAAACCCGGTGACAACGACGTTGTAAGCTTAGAAATAGCCGGCTCAACGTCCATATGGTATATGGAGACTTCATGGTATTCTGGTGGCGGATTATCAATGGTGGCCTCAAAAATTGGGTTAGAAGATTCTGGCTATTGTTTTTCCGGTTCAGACGGGTTGGAGTCGTCAACCGGTTTATTCAGTTTAGCCATTTTGCTGGGTTTGGCCTGACCACTGAGAATAAGACACACAAAGATGTCAGTATATTAAACAGACATGAAGTATGAATGATTGAATATACCCTTACCGAGGCACAGTCTTGAAAGCTGGGATCTGAGTTCCGGTTGAGTCGCCAGAAGAAGAATGAGATGTTCCCTGATAATTTGAACCAGACGGGTTAAGTGGTTGACGAACAAGACCCGCCTTGGGATAATCTATGTCAGAAATTTTCGAGACCTCCTGTTGACGCTTGCGAGGTGCTGGGGTGTTCAGTAAGCCGGAGGACAAAACTCCACTGCCACTGTTCTGGGTTGTACGGCGAGCTTCATGTTGCTGCTTCTTCAAAAGAAAGTTGGGATCCAAGTGAGCTAAAGGATGAGAAAAGCTTACTTTCTGGCTCGCTTGTCGGGTTTTCTGTGTTGACAGGGGTACTGCATCTTCTCCACGGCTGGCGTCTGCTTCATCCTGATAATAGTCATTGTCAATAATATGTACAAAAAATGAGCCAAGGGAATCAAGTTCTACCTCCGACTCATCATCATCATCTTTTTCATCCAAATTAAATAATTTAGCAGCGTTGGACTTCTCCTTAGCAGGCCTTTTGGTGGCTTTGCTCTTTGTCCAGGTTTTCTTTGTTTTTTCTGGCAATTTCTTGGACCAGAAAGGTGAGTCAGCCTATAAACAATGGATGAGCAAGCAAAAAAAATAGAAATATGAATCAAGTACAAGCTGGGTTTAAAACTTACAGCTGGCGGCTCATTCAGCATACAGAAAGGGCTCGGTCCGAATTGACTGCAATCTTCCAAGCTCTCATTCAACAGAGTCTTGGTCATGTTATTGATGTCTTCCTCAGTTATTTCGATGTTATAGTGGAGCTGAGTGTCTGTTAGCTCGCCAGTGTACTCACACATTAAATCGGGCCGGATGGTCAACGACAAGACTCTACAAGCGACCCAGCAGCGAACTAAATCAATTCCGGTTAAGCCGTTCGCCATTAGAGCTTGGATCTTTGCGAAAACCTCCACATATTTCTTCTGTTCCGCTGTGCTGATACGGTCCGAAAGATGATGTCTGCTACTAAGCCGGCTGGCGCGGTAACCCGGCAAGGGGTTCTCTCCCTCTGGTGAGATGTCTTGGTAATAAAACCAAGTATGGTTCCATTCCTTGGGTGGCTGGGCGGATTTGCAGCTGGGAAGATGGCTTCTTTCCAGCGTTGTATGGATATGCCATCTAGTTTAAGGCTAGGTCCATCTGTGAGTAGAATAACTCTCTAAATAGTTCTACAGTAGGCTCCTGTTGAAGGTACACCTCGCAGAACACTTGTAAATTGCAGATGTTTGAGACAGAGTTTGGACCGATATCTTGCGGATGAAGCTTAAAGAAGTGCAGTACATCTCGAATGAATCTTGAGCCGGGAGGACTGAAGCTCCGGACCATATGGTCCATAAACACCACAACTTCACTGTTTTTGGGCTCAGGTCGAGGTTCGCTTGCCGGATCCCTCCAATGGATGACCTCTTTTTTGGCTAAAACGCCAGTTTGAATTTACACATTCAAGTCTTCCTCCGTAACCCGGGAGATGACCTAGTTGCAAGCCGTGACAGTTTTGACCATCTCGAAAGAGCAAGGTCCCGAATGAAGGAAACATTACCGGCTTGAGATCATGCTGTTAAACTGGGTCATTGATTCAAAGATAAAATGCAATGGACAAGTGAGAAATTAAGCCGGGGATAAGCTTTGAAGCATTGGCGGCTTAAAAGGGGAATAATGGTACCTACCGCATTAAGGATTTTGCTGTTGAGCCGGACAGAGTATAACAGTCAAGATATACGTTGTGGAATTGAAGATCATGAACAAGTATGGTTAAACCAGAGATATATTGCCGGGTCAGGCAAGGTTCTAAAGCGTATGGTGGCGGTTTAACAAGATCTTTGTGTTTTATGATGAATCACAGTTTGCGGTATAAGCCGCCATGGTAGTTATGGTACTTCAGATTTGGCTAAGTGTTGGACAAATAGATTTTGCAAGATGAAGCAATAATTTTGGATCTACCACGGTTCTGAAAAGGCAGTAAAATCCTAATAAGGTGGTGATAGTGGAAAGCGTGGATGTTTGAATGGGAACTTCTATGGGGAGATGTTCTTCTAATGATAAAAATGAGTGTTAAAACTGCTTCCGCCCAAGGTTTGTGGATAATCCAGATTAAAAACCGCAAAAGTTGAAGGGAACGGCGAAGAACAGCAAGAGCGCCGACGAACAAGCGCGAACCCTAATGCAAATCTGAAGTGGAGGAAGAGGAGCACTTACAGTTGCATATGGACTGCGGTGGTTCACCGGAGCTTTCTGGTCCGATCAGGATGATGCAGTAGCCTGTGTTGTTGCAGTGGTCGGAGGTCGCGGCGGCGAAGGTCGAGTGCTGGAGCGGCCGCGTGAAGGAGGAAGACGAAGGAAGAGCCGAAGGGGAAAATGATAAAGACCTCCTTCCCCTATTTATAAGGGGGTGGCTGCAAGGCATGCGCGGGAATCGAGGAGGCCAAAATCATCATATGGCTATATGGCTGCCTCGGTTTTCGGGAGGTTCATTAAGATAAGTATCAATTAAGGATGTTCTGGGCCATGTCCGAAGTTAATGCGAAATGACATCATGGTGACTTAAGAAACTTCTGTGAGCTGACGCCAGGGCGGTTTATTGCAAGGTTTATCAAACAAGGCGGTGCAAAATTTTGACAAGTCAGGTATTGAGGATTGATGTGAACAAGTTCAGATCAACCTGGGGCCTAATGTTGGGGATACAACTACTATGTATGAACCGCCCAGGAGGGGCTGGGTTGTACCACAGGCGGTACCAATGAAGACGGCGGATCATACGAGCCTGTTGACGGCCCAAGACCCAGAAGTGAGTTAAGGCCCAGGTGGATAAACCACCATGTATGTATGACTTGTATTGTAAGGCATATGTAATTAGTCTCCGAGCCGAACACATGTATGAGTCGTCCGGGACTCCGTGGGCCGCTGAGTGTCAACCTGTGTATATAAAGGGACGACCCGGCGGCGGCTTCAGGGCAAGAGAGAAGAGATCGAGAACTAGGTCAAGCCTATTCGCTCCCTGGTAATCGAAACACAAGCAATACCACCACAAACTGGATTAGGCCTTTACCTTCACCGCAAGGGGCTGAACCAATACAAACTCCCTGTGTCCTTTATCCTGTTTAACCCATTTAAGCTAACTTAGTTGCGATGACTCCACGACTAAGTCCTTATGCTAGGACATCTACCGTGACAATTCCACGACAGTCACGGAGGTGGACGACATCAATTTTGAGCCAAAAGAGCCTACGGAAGCGCGCGCGTGCTATGGCAATCAAATAGGCTGCATCCTACGGGCTTGCACCACCATCAACGATGTGAAACTATGGAAGATACCAGATATGAGGCAGTCCCTCCTAACGAAGCTGCACCAGGTGTTCTTGTTCCCGGGCCGGGATGAAAGCAAATATAAAAATCCAGATAAAGACCCGACAATGAAGAAGATAAACAAATGCACCATGGGCAAGTTTGCAGCGCGTTGTCCACCTGGAAAGTAAGGGTGAAACATCGGATCATCGACAAAAAAGGAACCTTACTGCGAGATTGTAAAGGATAATCCGGCAATTACGGAAGAGGAGTGTGAAATATTCAGGGCGGTTTGCGTTGCCGAAGCTGCCAAAGAAAAGTCAGAATACATGAAGGGGCTTCAAGAGAGGAACATGGGGTGCCACCACCTCAGAAGCCATGGTTACATGAGGAAGAGGTCCACGGGCCAAGGAGGACGCGGAACGCGAAAGTCTGGGCATCCCAGACCCCTTGGCGGAGTTCACTGTCCCGCAGGAGCGTGACATCCTCAGGGCCCGGTACTACTGGGACCCAGTCAAGAAGGTTTTCGAGACGGACGCGGTCACGACGGAGTTCATGAGACTGCTGGTAATCTTTCCTTTACCCCCTAATTTTAGCTTCTGATCAATTTGACTGCACGTTTAGTCATATTTGTAAACGATCCTTGTTCCTTTTGCAGGAGAGCAGCACAGGATCACGGCCGAAAGCGACTCGCCGTCTGAGGCGTTGGCGAGACCCAAGTGGGACAGCCTATTCAACCGGGCCTTGAACATATTGAAAGGACTCCCGGTGAACACTCGGCTGTCATATGGACGTGTGCACGGCATCAGAGATGGTGCCACGTGGAAGAAGTACTACCGTGAGACCACGGAGGAGACAAAGGAAAGACGAAGATTAACTAAAGAAAACATCGACAAGAAGGTTGCGATTGCGGTTGATAAGAAATCAACAGAGATAGTCAAAGTAGAGATAGCTACCGCAAATGAGGAAATGGCAGCTTCGTATGGTGTGTTGCATTCGGCTATCGTCAATTGGAGCAGGCAAAATCCCAATAAAGATGTAGGGCACTTTCCCCCCAGCCAACTTCTTCGGTTGTAGCTCGACTAGCATTGCACCAGGACCTGCTCCCACACCTGCACCAGCACCTACTCCTGCACCGGCTCCCGCACCTGCTCCTGCACCGGCTCCCGCACCTGCTCATAGCAGCCCGTCCTCCGTCTCGGACGTGCTCAGCGATGCTTCGTCTTTGGCTGAGCTCGACGCCCTCACGGTACTAGTCACACCGGCCCTCTTTAATAAATGTATAATATCCCGTTTCCGTTGCCTTTTAGATGTCTCACATCGCAGACATGTCTTTGCATGCCGACATAACCCCGTGCACCATATTGTAGACCATCAGCGACAAGAAGGTGGATGTGGGGAAGGCGGCAGTAGTGAAGCCGAAGGAACAATTGTTCCACAGCCGGCCGATCCACCCTGACGTCTTCAAGGTTTCCGTCACTAGAGTCAAACCGGGCCACAAGAATTTGGTTCCTCCGGTACTAGGGGGAGATGACGACGAGACCCCGCGGTGGCTTGGCGATTGCAAGAGGTGGGTCCTGTTATGGCCAAAGAGTCTGCTTCGTCTGGAGGCGGTCGGGAGCACACCCACGACCACGCAGCCTCAGCCTGGTATGCACATCAACACCCCACCTACCCAATTAGCGTTGCCTGTCGTGCTAGGTGATAGCGGACAGGGTGAGGAATAGGCTCCATTAGCCGCTGATGACGTCGCCGCCGTCGAAGAAGCAATGCATGATATCGATGCCATCGATGAGTATGACGATGACACTCTACAGTATTTCAATAATGGAGCCTATGACAATGGAGGATTGATGGCTCAGCAGTATGAGTACTCAGGATTTGAGCGTCATGAGTCGGTGCCTGAAATGCCGGAGGCTGGATGTATTATAGATGACCTTCTAGTAGCAAAGAATCATAGGAAGAGAGCGAGGAAATGCAACAAAGCTACTTCTATGATCCAGCCGCCTCCGCAGCCTCGGGTTCAAGACCCTATACCTATCATGGGTGCGGCGAAATACCATATCCCCGGTGATCCGATCCTACCTAAATCTGCGGTAGAGGCCATATACGGCGATCTAAGGAGACGTCATGATGATGTGCTGTGGAGAGCGAAAAGCCTGATCGCCTTGCAAAATCCAAGATACCCCCTCTATGTGGTAAACGTGTCGCAGCAAAGGTTGTACGTCGACACATTCCCCGCGGAGAAGTTCTTCCTTTGATTCGATTACATCTTTGACATGTTTCACTTGAAAAAGCTGGATTTTACGTTTGTCCGTCTTTTTGCCTTGTAGATGAACTACATCATCAGGACTTAGCAGATACCTTATATCTATGTCGCTGACCCGTACTTCATGCACGAGAGCTTCTGGTTAGTCTGCGAAATGCACCATGAATACGCGAGTAACTACATCGCCTATTCCATGGTCGGCAATAAGGACAAGGAGGCGATTCTCGTGCCTTATCATCCCATGTAAGTCATCCGCGCGGATATACTTGCTTCGATTTCAATCCTTTCATTTGCACACGTGGAGGCTATTTTGAGGTGTACTTATTTTGCGCAATGAGGGGCGCGCCATCCTCATCATCCCTTACCCCCGATTCTCCCATGCTCTTTACTTGGATTCGTTGAAGAACATGGCAAAAAAGGATTACACCCACATCAATTATGTTCTCGACAGTGCTATCTTTATGTACGGTGTACGGGGTGGAGAGATTAGGACCAGGAAGACAAGGAACTGCAAGCCCTACTTCGGCTATAAGACCGACTTATGCTGCATCTAGCAATCGAGTGGTACTCTCAGTATTGGAATCTATGTCCTCCACCACATGCCGGAGTACAGACCAGATCAGCAGAACCTTCACATGTCACCTAGATCCGGCGATGCCCATATTCTGCAATGGGCAAAGGACCTAGGAGATATCCCAGATCATCGACCCCGAGCTGAGTTCTATCACATCCAGCGTGAACTTTCCCAAATCATCATGAAGGAGGTCCTAAAAAACAGGTATGTTCTACGAAGAAGGGCAAATGTCGCGGGAAGACGTCTGAACATGCTTAGCCACCCAGCGTCTCGACCTGAAGCCTTTCACTTTGCTCGGGGACTATCAACCTTACTTGGATGGATGGCACGACATGTTGGAGTGATTGATGATATATGACAACGTGTCCATTTAGTCCATACTTTCTTTATTACCAAACTTTGAGTTATGCACGATGAAACTTTATTTGTGATGTAATTAAGCCGTCCTCCTCAACTAGCGAAGATCACTCTAGTTAAGGCGTTTTGGGTACGATGAACTTTGTTATTTATGCTTATGATATGTTTCTTCTATTTTTGCCAAGTCTGTCTCTTTATGTTGCCCAACTATGTATGTTGCATATCATCGACTCATGTGGCGATGCAGGCGCATAGATCATCGATGGCGAAGAAGTGCTACGCCAGGAGTATACGACGAGTGGCCGGAGTGTCAGGCCTAGGTGTACCGATTTCCGAGCGACAACCAATAGTTAGTTTAGGTTCATGCTAGTGCGAGAGAGGTATGCGAATCGACACCTCAAGAAGTACTACATTATGTATGATGAGACATGTCATGTAACTTGTATAGCTATATCAAGATTATGATGTGACGACATGATTTGTGTTGGATGATATGATGAGACTATTATGTGTATGATATAATGAGCATATTGCATGTTTATGATATGATTAGAATACTTTGTATAACCTTTACAAAACATCGCAAATACGTATAAAAGAATATATGAGAAAATATAGTAGTAGCGCTCTTTGGCGCTGGACAAAAAAAGGCTACTGCTAAAGCACTTAGTAGTAGCGCTGGTACGGAAAGAGCTACTGCTAAGTAGGCATAGCAGTAGCGCGTGCTAAAACGCGCTACTGCTAAACGTTAGCTATAGCGTCGTATCAGTAGCGCGGTGCCCCGCGCTACTGATAGCCCTTAGACCCGTGCAACTGCTAGGCTTTTCCCTAGTAGTGTGGATTTACCCGTGTTACTCTTCAGACTTGTAATAATTCCGTGTCACCTTTCCGTGAACCAGAAATTCTTGCCTCTTGAATCTGTCTTGTGGCTGGGTCATATAATGTTGCCGGCTTGTGGCACTTCTACAGTTTGACATTTCTCACTTCTTTATACTGTGACATCACTGCCCTGAAATTATGGGATTCGGGTGTGACATCACAATGAATATTTTAAGCATATCAATTAGGCACAAGAATCGAGGCACCCCTTTTGCCCAAAAGTTACTATGCCTCTTCTTTTCTAGCACTTGCCGTTCCATCTTCTCGCCAAATTATAAATACATCCGAGGGGCGTCGGGTTTTACTTTTACCGCTTCCATCTCCTGTCTGCGCCTTTTTCGGTATGCCCGAGCCATCTCGTCACCGGAGCAATGCCACGCCTTCTTCAAGTTCAACAGCCGCCTCGACCGCGACCTCAACACCCTCCAGGTCGTTGCCAGAGCACTCTGAGAATGCTCCATCCACTCTCCGCCGTACCCAGGTATGCCTAAACCTTTCTCATTAGATCCATAGATTTTCATCCCCTTGCACAGTTCGTCGTAGTTCATCGGTGCTTTCGACCTCTCTTCGGTTAGTAGATCTAGATTCCTTTGAGCGATCCATAGAAGTGCTCTAGTTGCGGCCATAACACCATTTTGCATTTGGAGTCTCCGTATTGTTCTCAAACCCTACTGATGGATTAGTTTGTACATGCAATTTGCGTTTTAGGTCTGTTAAAATTTTCCTTTTCAGGCTATTTTGTAGGTCTTTAGTTGTAACTACTTCTTTGGAATCCTCTTTATAGCCAGCACTTAGGAGAAAACCAGAAAAACTCCAAACAGCTAGTGTCGGCTTCTGATTTGCCGGCTCATCATTACTTTTCCATAGCTTGCATAATCTTGAATCATAGCTTGAATAGGCATAGCTGCTCATTATTTTGCCGGCTCATAATTTTGACTAGCCTGGTGATTTACCACCACAGGACATACGTGTTAGCTTATCCATAATCATAGCAGCCTCATTACTGTTGACAGCTCGTAACTTGAATAACCTAGCGACTTGTCGGCCATGAAAATAACGTGTCGGCTCATAATTATTACCTTTACTTCACAGTTCTAACTTTAGGCAAACCGTTATGGCTAAGACTGATAAGGCCTGCAACTGGGTTAAATCCCACGTCTCCACTCTTATGCTGGATGACCTCGTGCAGCAAGGCCTATTGCTGGCTCAAGCAATGATTAGTTGGCGGGCGCCTGAGGAAGAGCATTCGCCCCAGCCTAACGAAGGAGAAGTGGTTGTCTTCATGGACAATCTTCAGAGGGGTTTCTGTCCACCCGGGTCAAGATTCTTCTGGGACGTGCTTAACTTCTTTGACCTCCGGCCCCAAGATCTTGGGCCAAACTCAGTCACCAATCTTTGCTAGTTTCATGTTTTCTGCGAAGTCTATCTCCAAAAAGAGCCAACCGTCCCCCTCTTCCAGGAGTTCTTCTACAACAACCACCAGACCGAGTTCAAGGACGGTCCTAGCATAGAGCTTGGTGGAATTTCTGTTCAAAGGCGCAAGAACAGTCCCTTTCCTGAAGCCACGCTGGCGAGTTATCCCAAGGGCTGGAATAGGAGTTGGTTCTATTGCAAAAACACTCCTCCTGAAGGCGAAAACCCCCTGCCGGGTTATAGGTCAGACCGGCTCGACGCCACTATTGCTTTTTTGGGTTGGCCATCCGATGAGGAGCGACAACAAGTTGCAACTATTGACTCAAAGCTGAGAGCCTTGACAGTCAACAGCCTCACGGGGATTGATTTGACTCTGTGCTGGATAAGCTGGCGCATCTAGCCCCTTAGCGTAAAGGGCAATTTAATGTGCAATTATACTGGTGAGCCAGAAGATGCACAATGCTTCAGTCAAGTCGACTGAAATCAAGAAAGCCACGAAGAATCTGCTAGGAGAGCCCTACAAAAATGTAATAAGATTGGGTTGGCTCCCTTCTACACAAAAAATCATGTGCCTCCAGTAAGTATTCTTGCATTTTCTTACTCATTATGTTCTTTACTTGTTCATCTCAGTCTTAATTTCCGGTTATCACATATGCAGGCAGATAATAAGTTTTGGAAAATGAAGACACATCGAAATTTTGCCCCTACACCAGTTAAAGAAGAAAATGAGCCCGTCAATGCTGATGAGCAGGACACCGAAAATGGGTCGGAGGTAGAGCTTGACTCACTTGGTCATCTTTTTAACCAACTTGTTGACGCCCCTTCTTCTTAGGATAACGCCAAAATCAGTCGAGCCAGCAATGTCGAGGTAATTTCAATCTCATCCAGCTCGAAAACTTTAATCCCAAAGAGAATGAGACAAGCCGCCAGAAAGGTGCAGTTTCACATCCACACGCCCACTTAGACCCATTTTTTTTGAAGAAGTCGTAGCAAGTTGGTACATCAAAGCACAAGCTCCGAAGCGACACTGGCGAGCTGTCCGCTGGCTTATATGATGATCCAGTCGCCCGTAGACGACGAAATGAGGTGCCTCATAGCCCAACTTCATATCTTCCATGAGCTAGACTTATTAGGCAACCACATAATAATTCTGACTCGAATTATAAGGAGACATCACCCTCGTTTGGAGAATCAACTGCCTCCTAGTTCCCACCATTCGTCATTAAGCTTGGGGAAGCATTTGGTAATTTATATTTTGACATAACACTTATTTCTTGAACTTGAATATACACATATGATTGCAGTCCCAATGCCATCAAGAAGAGAAAGGTGGGTGAGTCGTCTTTTGATGTAGAAATCCTCTAGTCTCAAGATCCGCCATTGGTGACTCTAGAGGCTCAAACTAAAACTGTAGTTGAAGACAAGCCTAATCAAAGGGTTGAGCAGCAAAATGAGTAGGCTGGTGCTGATGAGCTGGTGAGAATGGAGCCACTCCATATGGACGGACAAAGCAACACGGATGACCCGCGCATAACATGGACCCGTCAAGTCCCGCTCGAGCCTCCAGTCCTACGAAGGAAGTCGAAAATGTCATTCCGTCGCACATAGTGGTTGATGAAGAGGTCAACATTATTGGAGAGGCTTATAAGGCTCCAGAGGCGTCAAATTCTTTGACCAAATTCATGGCCAAAGATGAGTCGGAAACAATGCCAAAAGGGAAAGCTAAAATGGAGCTTCCCAATTTTGAGAAGATGAGCGTCAATGACCTACATGACCAATATTTAACCCTGTTGTTTGAGAGCCAGGACACTGAATGAACATAATAAACACACTGAAGCGGAAATATGAGGTACGAAATACTCATGTGTCATATATACTCATAGCCCCCAAGGGTCGGGTCGTCATGGTAATGACGAGCCGGTTCTTCTGAAAGTACATAAATCAATACTTGGTAGAAAAAGCGACCTGTATCCCCCAAGGATCGGGTCGTTATGAAAATAACGAGCTAGTACTTCAAGATATCACCAGTCAAATGTTGTCAAAGAACGACCTATAGCCCCCAGGTGTCGGCTCATCTCCATGAGATAGCCGGGTCTTTCATAATTATAAGTTCTTGAAAAAATGACTTGCATTAGCCCCCAAGTGTCACGGGGTCAGCTTGCAGCTTCATGAGACTTGTCTTTGTTAATAAAAATCTATACTGTAGCCCCCAAGTGCCGGGTCATGCGACCTCGCCAGCTCGGAACTGACAAATAATTTTGACTAAGTGTAAATTTGTGATGACAGGATATGCTAGAGCTGGCCGAGAAAAGAGCTGACGGCTTGCAAAAAGAGTTGAAAACTGAATGCAAACTGCGTAAGAGGACAGAAGCACCGTCTGTATATTTGCAAGAGTCTGTTGCTATGGCCAAAGAAAACCTGCAAGCCGCGAAAGCTGCCCATGAAGAAGAAAAGGCTACGCGTGTTAAGCGCGCTGAGGAAGCAGAAGGCCAGCTTGAGCCGGTGACAGAAGAACTGAACACTCTCAAATGTCACATAACCAACATGACGGTCGCCGTCTTTGGTAAGTAACATAATCATAGTCAATTCGGTTAACTGTTTTAGCCGGCTTATTGATATTTGTATAGTCCTTTGTGTTGGGAGAAGGAACAATATTGGCGTCTAGCTTCCAATGGTAAAATTAATGGCCATTTACACTTATCTGGAGCAGCTATACACAGGTGGCGTGTATGCAATAATGGTGGAAAATAAGAACGCTGCGCCGCCCCAACGGATTAAGGAGATGCTCAATGAGTTGTCAACAGTTCCTCATCGGTTCTAAGATTTGGCAAAGTTGGCGGCTCGTTCTCGGACTTGCATGGTGCTCGCTCGAGCCAAAGCTTTCCTTCTAGATATGGATCCGTCTGAGATGGTTGGCGAGTTTCCACAGTTTAAACTAGATGGGACAAACTTCTCTCTAGAGTACTTTGCGCGCTGTGTGAAGGAAACCCGGGTGGCGGCGACCCAACTGGTAGAAGAGCTGGACTTAGCCAAATATCAAGCCGCCTATTCAGAGGATAACAAGTGCATCAAACCACCTGAGTTCAAACCTTTGACTCTCGCGCGGCTCCTCGATATAAGAAAACTTTTGCCCCTGACGCCGACACATCTTCTATAATCACTGATCATTCAAACTTCCCAGCTTTGTCCACTGTTCAGTGGCAACAAGGGACCTCCAGACCGGAGAAGATGAGCCGCCGCAAGATGACCTGACGGGACTGATGTGGAAA
Organism: Aegilops tauschii subsp. strangulata; assembly: GCF_002575655.3. Lineage (NCBI taxonomy): Eukaryota > Viridiplantae > Streptophyta > Magnoliopsida > Poales > Poaceae > Aegilops > Aegilops tauschii. Next base: position 422,142,549 of record NC_053038.3, on the reverse strand, counting down.
GCCAACTCAAAGATGTCCCAGAGAGCTCTGAGGCCATCTTGATTGAGTAGTTATCTTTGTGAAAAACTGTGATATCCAGACGTCGCTTGGCTTGTAATAGGGCTAGGAAAAAACTTGTGCGTCTGTGGTGCCATCATGCCCTTGACACTCCTTGGTATATGTTTTGCAGAAAAATTGAGCCGGTGCGTTGTTTGATAACCCGCCGATTTATCATTAAGCGTTTTGGCTGTCATTGTTCTGCTTGCAGTAATGAGCCGTCGTCTAAATGATAGCCCGGGTCATATGACCGAGAGACTTTATGATCAAAATAACCCTGTCATATTTACTCGGCGACTCTTGTTCGATATGAGCTCAGTCTTGATCAAAATAACACAGTGGGTTGTCGAGCCGGCAACTCGTTCTTGATATATGAACTTGATTAAGGAGCAAAATATCCTATAAAACAAAATTCAAAAACACAGATAATAGTAAGTGTTAAGCTGGCTTTCGAGGCACGACAGAAAAGACCGGCTTTCGAAGCTCGTGTCTTGCTTCAATGAAGCTGGCATGATAACCCATGGTTTATCCTAGCTTTCTTTAAGCCGGCTCTCACGCGACACAAGCCGGTGTTTTAACCTTGACAAGTTCAGGGTCATAATAGATAGACCGTCAGACGCCGGGTCACCTTGGTGGAGTAGCATCAAGCAGACAGGCAGGTTTAACAAAGATATATAATGGCATATGCCGGATCAAGAGGGATATTAATAACTAGACTCGATGAGTTGGAAGCCCCCAAGTGACCAATGATCAAAAAATAAAGACTGATGCACAAGATGTGAAATGAAGCAACAAAGGCCCCAAGTTTCGGGGATGCCGGCTTTATTATAATGATCACAGTGATATATACAAAGTTATTTTACAAGATGTGGAGCTAGTGGATCCTAAGTATAATAAGGGCAAAGATGAGCAATATTCCCTTTATCTTTGAAGGAAAAAAGAATTGGCATCGTGATCGGAATCGATTGAATCTTGAAACTGGAATCGATTGAAATTGGAATTTCACGAAAAAAATTATCCTATGCATCTAGTTCATCGTGATCGGAATTATATATATAATTTTTGGCCTCGTGAAGGAGAAAGTATCGCTCTAGCTTGGAGGAGGCTTAAGTCAATGTTATATTCATGACCCAATCATGAGCTCTCGAGAGAAATTATCATTTAGAATTTTTATGCTCGGCTTTCTCGTGATGATCAATCCATGCTTGATACTTCTTGTACTGGTTCTTTTATGAAGAAGCCTATTGAATTCAGGTGGGATCTTTTAGAAAGAACTAAACCTCAAAATTCTTTTCTAAGGAATATTCTATTTTCTATTAAAGGAATAGTCATGTTTACCCTAGGTTGTCACTAGTAGAAAAAGGGTCATCTGTCCCGGTTGGTAAGGGCCTTCTGTCCCGGTTTTTGAACCGGGACTAAAGGGTCGTTACTAATGCCCTAGACCTTTAGTCTCGGTTCTTACACGAACCGGGACAGATGGGCCTCCACGTGGCTGCTGCGGCGAGCCTAGGTAGGAGGCCTTTGGTCCCGGTTAGTGGCACTAACCGGGACCAATAGGCATCCACGCGTCAGCATTTCAGGGGCTGGGGTTTTGTTTTTTTTAAGGGGGGGTTGGATGTTTTGGGGGGTTAATTTAGGTGTTTCATATATTGTGTTAGCTAGCTAATTAATAGAGAGAAGTGTCCTCTCTTATCTCCGTGCTTGGTCGACGCTACGTACTGTATACGTATCGAGAGGACTAGACACGCAAGCTAGTAAGAAAATGAAGGAAACAGAAGATCGTCATGAACATATGCATACAGAGAGAAGTGATATCAACCACCTCTCCTTCTCCGAGAGATTGGTCGAACAACAAGTTCTTGTATATCTATCCGACACTACTGGCTACATATATACAATAATTATCTCTTACAATATAATCTCCTAATTATATACGAAGTCAAGGTCCACATGGTATTCTCCGTCTTCAGTGATCACGTGGTCAAGGAAGAATGCCGCCAATTCCTCTTGAATTGCTCGCATACGATCTGGTGCTAGGAGTTCATCCCGCATCCGAAAGATCTAATTTGAAGAAGTGGGTCAATACATATATATATGAATAAATGAAACTCAACACAAATGATGGTAATAAAAAAAATTGTGAACATTATTGCTTACGCCCTTCATATTGTTCGTCAGATTAGCCCGCTCACAGGTCGTGTGGCGGATGGACTCGCAAACGTAGTATCCAGAGAAATCATTCCCTTGTTCCTGCCACAACCACTTTACAAGAAATAGAGGTCAATCAAACTGACAAGCAAGCATGCTAAATGGTATTGATCAAACTAGTGCTTGAATCACTAGGAGATGTGCGGAACATGCTACTATAGTACTTACTTTCGGGTGTCTAAATTGCAGCTTCTTCGGCTGTCCCGGAGCTTTTTTTGGTGAATTTGCTCCAAACCCTGCCAGACAAAGAAAACAATTACTTGATATCAGGAAATGAACAAAGTTGCTGATATGGTGGATAATGATCGATTTAACTTACTTCTCGAGCATTTGGGTCATGTCCGCATAGTCCTGGGGATCTTTTCGTCTCGAGTCTAAGACGGTTACTACTCCCTGCTCAAGCTTAATCTCTTGGAGAATATAGTGGAAGCTGCGCACGCATGCATAGGTCATCAATTACATTACTATAACCTGGACTAATAAGGGAAACCGAATATGCACAAGACAGTAACACTCACTTGAAGTTGTAAAGAAAGAGTATTGTATCTTTGTTTTCATTTATTACCAACGATCGTAGCAAGTTGGCCTCAGTATTTTCGGCATGATATTTAACCTCAGTTGCATCTATGAATTTGTGTTAATGAATCCAATATCACCGATTTGTCTTTTCTTCAATTCGGCGATCTTCAATCTGCATAATATAGTGAGGATAATTATAAATACATGCAATGAAAGAGCTGACCTATATAGAGAGACTTAATGACAGAAGTAGTACTACTTACAGACAGTAGCAAGTGACCGTTGATTTATCGAGGTCCTTTTGATTGAAAAACCGGAAGAACTCCTCAAATGGAACATTCAACAGTTCAATTCCAACGAGGTCATGCTCCTCTTTAACTCTCAGCATCAAAGTATCCCTCCCCCCCAGACTCTCTGCAGGTTTTCATGTACCAATCATGTAATCTTCGCATCATCGTTGTTAGAGATCTTTCATCTTTGACGAGAGGCTTTCCGTAATGGTATTTGTGTTCGTTCACCTCCAAGAAATCATAATGTATATCGCCGGGCAGGTAATCTCCAAGATTGCTATAACCGGCCACCATCCTAGGATCATTAGCGACGATGTCGCTAGACACCTTGAGCGGGGGGCACTATTGGTTCGCTTGTTCGCCGAGCTGGGCAATTTTTTTTCCCAGCTCATCGTTCTTTTAACCGTTGATCACTGACAGTACTTCCCGACCGCTCCGCTTCGACAAATGTCTTTGCAATAATGCGCTCATAGTTGCCTTTCGGCGGAGACTTTGGTGGTTTTGTCAGGGCAGCCAGAGTGCGCTTCGCTTTCACCGGATCTACCTTCTCCTCCGAAGGTGGATGTTTCTTTGCTTTCACCCCTTCAAAGAAGTTCGTCACTTTGGCTCACATGATCTTCGTGGTTTCCTCCTCGGTCCTCTCGTATGGTAACTTCTCTAGAGTCTTCAGAGAAGGACTGAATGTGTATTGCCTCCCGCCTCTGGCTATACTGCTAGACGCCGGCAGAGCAGATGGAGCGGCTGTCTTCTTTCTTTGATTACAAGGCGGAGGAGAAGGACTACGACGCGCCGGAGCGGCCGGAGCGGCGGCGGGTCTCTTCCGCCCTTGCTGACGAGGCGGAGAAGGAGGAGCCTGGCTGCTCGGGCGCGCCGGCGCAGGTGGAGAAGGAGGCAGAGTGCCGGCACGCGCCGGAGAAGGAGGCTGAGTGCCCTAATCACTCGCCGGAGGAGGAGGCGGAGGAGGAGGCGGAGTGCCACCACGCGCCGGAGAAGGAGGCTGAGTGCCCTGATCACTCGCCGGAGGAGGAGGCGGAGGAGGAGGCGGAGTGCCCTTACTCGCCGGAGCCGTCCAATTTGGAAGGTTGATGAGCTCCTTATGTCATAGGCATGGGGTCTTCAGAGCAGAACCCAGCCGAGTCTCCCCTTCACCGGTAGGGTGGTCAAGCTGGAGGTCCTCAAATCCCTCCGTCATTTCATCCACCGTCACCCTAGCATATCCTTCTGTAATCGGACGACAGTGAAAAGTTGCGCCGGGTTCAAGAGGTCCAACAGCGCCGACGGCCGCCTTGACTTTGAAGTTCTCCCATCGCGTCATAAGGTGGCAAGGTTGAGACTCCGTGATAGCATCCACGAGGTAGCTAGCAAAGGCTGTCAAGACATGCTCCGGCTGAAGCAGCTCGGTGGAAGCCACGCTGCTTCTCCGCTGAGATGGCGGGGTAGCTTCGGGGGAAGTTTCGGCAGGTCGATTGCTGTGAGCTACGTCTTGTTCCTCTAGCGCTTGAACCCTTTCGTGCAGCTTCAGAATTTGGGTCTGCTCCACTTTTTTCCTTCTCTCCTGGCATTTGTAACCGCATGCGTCCGGAAAACCAGCCTTCCACAGAACGGAGCCTGGTGTGCCTCGTGTCCGTCCAGGTGCTCAGGATTCCCGAGGGCCATTGTGAGCTCGTCGTTCTCTCTGTCTGGAACGAACGTCCCTTGGTGCGCTGCATCGATATAGTGCTGAAGCCTCATGACTGGTATTCTCATTTGCTCGTCCGTCCAAACGCACTTCCCTGATACAGGGTCCAAGGTTTCGCTAGCCCCGAAGAACCAAGTCCGGCAACGGTCTGGCCAGTTCATTGTCTCTGGTTCGATCCCTTTATCAAGTAGATCATTCTCAGCCTTGGCCACTTAGGTCGGGCTTTGAGGTACCCACCTGACCCCGTGCGATGGTGAAGCTTCTTCTTCGCAGCATTTTTCTTGTTTGTCGCTGACAACTTCTTACTCTTTTCTGATGTCTTGTGGGCCACAAATGCGGGCCAGTGATCTCTTATCTTCTCATATTTGCCGATGAATTCTGGTGTCTCTTCTTTGTCGACAAACATTTTCAGCTCATTCTTCCACCTCCTGAATAGGTCTGCCATCTTCTTAAGAGCATGAGACTTGATTAATTGCTCTTTAACTGGCTTCTCCGGATCCTCCTCTGGCGGTAGGGTGAAATTTGCCTTCAGCTGAGTCCAAAGATCATCTTTCTGCATATCATTGACATAAGACACCTCAGGGTCTTCCTTCTTAGGCTTATACCATTGGTGGATGCTGATCGGGATCTTGTCCCTAACAAGAACCCCGCACTGACCAGCAAATGCTTCCTTTGTCTGAATGGGTTCAATCGGTTGGCCGTCGCGTGCGATTGCTGTGATCTCAAACCTTTCATCTGAGCGCAACTTGCTCTTCGGGCCTCGTCTCTTTACCGAAGTTGTGCTCGATCCGGAGGGCTAGAAAAAAGAAGAAAGACGAGAGTTAATTAATATGTGTACATACCAAAACAATGAATGCATCAATTAGCTAGTCAGCAGAGGCTTAACTAATATATTCACCTGGCCGGACTCTGTTCGGTCACCGGAGCCATCACCACGGGCTCCTTCTTGCACCAACATTGGGTCACCGGAGCCATCATAATCATGTCTTTCTTCCTCCACTCTTCGCTCACTATAGCCTGCTTCTTCACCCTGTTCTTCCAGACCATCATTGTCGCTAAGATATGACAAGACATCACCTCCGGCTAAGATTATGTCCCCCAACACCTCTTCTGCTTCCTCGTCTCGTCCGTGCTCCATTGTTTCTGCAAATATTACAACATGGCAATTATTACACAAACATGACAGCAGGTGGATATATTAGTGCAAACGTAGACCTAGCTTATTCCGGTTTGGGGTGGCCTCGGCAACGCTTCAAGGGTAGGGGCGCGGCGGGAGGAGGTAGGAGACCGACATCGTTTTTTCTAGGGTTTGGGTGTCGTCGAGAGTTTTGGTTGAGCGAGAGGGCTAGGGGGTGCTCCCGTGGTATAAGTTATCACGGTTGAAGTTATCCTGGAGGGGGTTATATCGACAACGACGACATACATACATGGGAAAATAATTTTATCGGGGAGGGGGTAGGTCGACCCCCCCCCCTCGTGTTGAAGTTATCGGGACACGGGGTATATCGGCAATGACATATCCAATAAAAAATAAGAAGACGAAGAAGAAATAAAAAGAGGAGAAGAAGATATTAATAGAGGAGATGATTGAAGAAAAAAAAGAAGAAAAAAAAGAGGAGAAGAAGAAAGGAATAGAGGAGAAGAAGAGAAAATAGAACATTCTCTTCTTTTCCTCTATTTCTTTCTTCTTCTCCTCTTCTTTTTCTTCTTTTTTCTTCTTCTTATTTTCCTTTTTCCTCTCCTTCTTTCTCTTCTTCTTCATTATCTTCCTAGCCAGATATATAATACTTTTCTAAAAATGTAACTTTTGCATATATAAAACTTTTTCTTCTTCTTCCTTCTTCCTTCTCTTCCTTCTTTTCCTAAATATATAAAACTTTTCTAAAAATGAAACTAACCTAAAATGTACCCAAATGTACTAAAAATCTAACTTTTATATGCACAGAGAACATACATAGATATATACATTTTTTTAAAAATGCAAAAAACAAATCATCATATATATGAACAAAAAATCTTAAAAAAATATCATATATATGAAAAAACAGAGAGGAAGGCCGGCGGCCGGACCGAACGTGGCGGCGGCGTGTGGTCGGGGCAGGCCGGAGGCATGAGGCGGCGTCGGGGCAGGGGCGCGCGGGCCGGGGCGACGCATCGGGGCAGGGACACGGGCCGGGGCGGCGCGTCGGGGCAGGGCAACGGCGAGGAGGAGTGGGTGGTGACGAGGAGCGGGTGGCGGGGCGGCGATGGCGAGCACAGGCAGCCTGGCGGTGTCGGCGAGCATGGGCAGCAAGGGCGCGGGGCGGCGACTGCGAGCACGGGCAGCCTGGCGGCGTCGATGAGTTCGGCGTCGTCGGGGGGCAAATGTTCGATGAAACTAAAAAATTTACAAGTCCTGCTTATATACGGAGAGCATTCATACCGGTTCATGGCAGCAACCGAGACCAATGCCCCTTTTCGTCCCGGTTGGTGCCACCAACCGGGACCAAAGGTCTCTTTTTAGCAGCCCAAAGGGCAGGAGCGGCGGCCTTTGGTCACGGTTGCTGGCACCAACCGGGACTAAAGGGGGGGCATTGGTACCGGTTCGTGCCACCAACCGGTACCAATGCACCCCTTTAGTCCCGGTTGGTGCCACCAACCGGGTCCAAAGGCCTTGTGCTGCTGCGCCCGCATCGAAAGTTTAGTCCCACCTCGCTAGTTGAGAGGGGCGCGCAGTGGTTTATAAGCCCCACTGCTGCTCCCCTCTCGAGCTCCTCTCCATTGCATGCTTACGGGCCTAATTGTCACTGCTATGCCTGATGGGCCTACTGGGCCTTCTTCAGGCCGTGGTGGCCCAGTAGGTGGCATATTTTTTATTTTTTGCCTGTTTTTTTTTATTTTTTGCTTTATTTCTTTTGTTTTGTTTCTACTTACAACGAAAAAGTTATTTATTTTATTTTATTTTGTTTCTAATTACTTATTTATTTTACTTTATGATAATTCTTTTTGCTATTAAAGTTTCTAACAAAGAAAGTTCTTTATGAAAATTCTTTTTGCTTTCAATTATTTTGAACAGAAAATACTTCGATAATTTTAGTTGCATCAATTTTATATAATTTTAGTTTCAATAATACTAGAGGTTGCTTATAATGTTTTGAACAGAAAATACTTTGATAATTTTAGTTTCATAAATTTTATTTATGTTATTAAAGTTTATTTTATTTTGTTTGTACTTATATATTTTATTAAATTTTATATTATTTTGTTTCTAATTACTTATTTATTTTATTTTTTATTTTTCATGCACCATTATTTCATGCATTTACTGATTATTTTGAGCTACAAGACCCTAAAATTGAAAAGCATTTCAAATGAACTCAGAAAAGGTTGAAAGTTGGCATGGTTGATACCATGCCAACTTTCAACCTTTTCAGAGTTCATTTGATTTCATCCACATAGCATGTGCAAGAAAGTTGAGAGGGTTACGGCAAAAATTGGATGCAGTTCGTGTACAAAACGGACAATCTCTTTCGAAGTATCAGGATTTCATACGGAAACTCATCTGTTACAAAGGGATTTTATTTTTTAAAACTTATTTGAACTCCTGACTTTTTGTTTGTTCAAAATGCACCATTCAAAGCCACATCATCAATTTTCAACCCTTTCTGACTTCATTTCTTATTTTTCATGCATTTATTGATTATTTTGAGCTATAAGACCCTAAAATTGAAAAGCATTTCAAATGAACTCTGAAAAGGTTGAAAGTTGGCATGGTATCATCATTTCATCCACATAGCATGTGCAAGAAAGTTGAGAGGGTTACGGCAAAAACTGGATGCACTTCGTGTACAAAACGGACAATGGTATCATACTCGTCTGTTACAAAGTTGACATGGTATCATCATAATAGTTGCGGGAGAAAGTCTTAACTTTTTCTTCGCTTGTGTCATTTGCTTATTGCGCTGTAACCATGGATAATCTTCATCGTTTATCAGGATCCTTGGGTCAGCCTTGACTTTGAAGGGAGGAATTTCATGAAACTTTTCATAATCTTCAGACATGTCTGTCTTGCCCTCCACTCCCACGATGTCCCTTTTTCCTGAAAGAACTATGTGGCACTTTGGCCCATCATATGATGTATTCGCTTCCTTATCTTTTCTTTTTCTCGGTTTGGTAGACATGTCCTTCACATAGATAACCCGTGCCACATCATTGGCTAGGACGAACAGTTCTTCAGTGTACCCAAGATTTTTTAGATCCACTATTGTCATTCCGTACTGTGGGTCTACCTGTACCCCGCCTCCTGACAGATTGACCCATTTGCACTTAAACAAAGGGACCTTAAAATCATGTCCGTAGTCAAGTTCCCATATGTCCACTATGTAACCATAATATGTGTCCTTTGCCCTCTCGGTTGCTGCATCAAAGCGGACACCGCTGTTTTGGTTGGTGCTCGTTTGATCTTGGGCGATCGTGTAAAATGTATTCCCATTTATCTCGTATCCTTTGTAAGTCAATACAGTCAAAGATGGTCCCCTGGACAACGAGTACAACTCATCATAAATAGTGTTGTCACCTCTGAGACGTGTTTCCAACCAACTGCTGAAAGTCCTGATGTGTTCACATGTAATCCAGTCGTCGCACTGCTCCGGGTGTTTGGAGCGCAGACTATTCTTATGTTCATCGACATACGGGGTCACCAAGGTAGAGTTCTGTAGAACTGTGTAGTGTGCTTGAGACCAAGAATGCCCGTCCCTGCATATTATTGAGTCCGCTCCTAGCGTGCCTTTTCCAGTCAGTCTCCCCTCATACCGCGATTTAGGGAGACCTATCTTCTTAAGGCCAGGAATGAAGTCAACACAAAACCCAATGACATCCTCTGTTTGATGGCCCATGGAGATGCTTCCTTCTGGTCTAGCGCGGTTATGGACATATTTCTTTAGGACTGCCATGAACCTCTCAAAGGGGAACATATTGTGTAGAAATACAGGCCCCAGAATGACAATCTCGTCGAGTAGATGAACTAGGACGTGCGTCATGATATTGCAGAAGGATGGTGGGAACACCAGCTCGAAACTAACAACTCATTGCGCCACATCACTCCTTAGCCTTGGTATGATTTCTGGATCGATCACCTTCTGAGAGATTGCATTGAGGAATTCACATAGCTTCACAATGGCTAATCGGACGTTTTCCGATAGAAGCCCCCTCAATGCAACCGGAAGCAGTTGCGTCATAATCACGTGGCAGACATGAGACTTTAGGTTCTGGAACTTTTTCTCTGGCATATTTATTATTCCCTTTATATTCGACAAGAAGCCAGTCGGGACCTTCATACTGAGCAGGCATTCAAAGAAGATTTCTTTCTCTTCTTTCGTAAGAGCGTAGCTGGCAGGACCTTCATACTGCTTCGGAGGCATGCCGTCTTTTTCGTGCAAACGTTGCAGGTCCTCCCGTGCCTCAGGTGTATCTTTTGTCTTCCCATACACGCCCAAGAAGCCTAGCAGGTTCACGCAAAGGTTCTTTGTCACGTGCATCACGTCGATTGAAGAGCGGACCTCTAGGTCTTTCCAGTAGGGTAGGTCCCAAAATATAGATTTCTTCTTCCACATGGGTGCGTGTCCCTCAGCGTCATTCGGAACAGCTAGTCCGCCGGGACCCTTTCCAAAGATTACGTGTAAATCATTGACCATAGCAAGTACGTGATCACCGGTACGCTTGGCGCGCTTCTTCCGGTGATCTGCCTCGCCTTTGAAATGCTTGCCTTTCTTTCGACATTGATGGTTGGTCGGAAGAAATCGACGATGGACCAGGTACACTTTCTTCCTGCATTTGTCCAGGTATATACTTTCAGTGTCATCTAAACAGTGCGTGCATGTGTGGTATCCCTTGTTTGTCTGTCTTAAAAGGTTACTGAGAGCAGGCCAATCGTTGATGGTTACAAACAGCAACGCGTGCAGGTTAAATTCCTCCTGTTTGTGCTCATCCCACGTACGTACACCGTTTCCATTCCACAGCTGTAAAAGTTCTTCAACTAATGGCCTTAGGTACACATCAATGTCGTTGCCGGGTTGCTTAGGGCCTTGGATGAGAACTGGCATCATAATGGAACTTCCGCTTCATGCACATCCAAGGAGGAAGGTTATACATACATAGAGTCACGGGCCAGGTGCTGTGGTTGCTGCTCTGCACCCCCAAAGGATTAATGCTATCCACGCTGAATCCAAACCATACGTTCCTTGGGTCAGCTGCAAACTCAGCCCAGTACTTTATCTCGATTTTTCTCCACTGTGACCCGACAGCGGGTGCTCTCAACTTCCCGTCTTTCTTACGGTCCTCACTGTGCCATCGCATCAACTTGGCATGCTCTTCGTTTCTCAACAGACGTTTCAACCGTGGTATTATAGGAGCATACCACATCATCTTCGCAGGAACCCTCTTCCTGGGGGGCTCGCCGTCAACATCACCAGGGTCATCTCGTCTGATCTTATACCGCAATGCACCGCATACCGGGCATGCATTCGATCCTTGTACGCACCGCGGTAGCGGATGCAGTCATTAGGGCATGCATGTATCTTCTGCACCTCCAATCCTAGAGGGCATACGACCTTCTTTGCTGCGTATGTACTGTCGGGCAATTCGTTATCCTTTGGAAGCTTCTTCTTCAATATTTTCAATAGCTTCTCAAATCCTTTGTCAGGCACAGCATTCTCTGCCTTCCACTGCAGCAATTCCAGTACGGTACCAAGCTTTGTGTTGCCATCTTCGCAATTGGGGTACAACCATTTTTTGTGATCCTCTAACATGCGATCGAACTTCAGCTTCTCCTTTTGACTTCCGCATTGCGTCCTTGCATCGACCATGACCCGGCGGAGATCATCATCATCGGGCACTGGTTCCTCTTGATCTTCAGCAGCTTCCCCCGTTGCAGCATCATTGGGCACATTGTTTGGTTCTTCTTGATCTTCAGCAGCTTCCCCCGTTGCAGCATAACTGTATTCAGGGGGCACATAGTTGTGATCGTCTTCTTCTTCATCGCCGTCTTCCATCATAACCCCTATTTCTCCGTGCCTCGTCCAAACATTATAGTGTGGCATGAAACCCTTGTAAAGCAGGTGGGTGTGAAGGATTTTCTGGTCAGAGTAAGACTTCGTATTCCCACATTTAGGGCACGGACAACAGATAAAACCATTCTGCTTGTTTGCCTTAGCCACTTCGAGAAAATCAAGCACGCCCTTAATGTACTCGGAGGTGTGTCTGTCATCGTACATCCATTGTCGGTTCGTCTGCGTGCATTATATATAATTAAGTGTGTCAAAAACCATTACATAACATCATGAATAGATAATTAAGTGACCAAATTAATAGAAGTTCATCATCACATTAAAACCAAAGTACATACATAGTACTCATCTAACAACATATAGCTCTCTAGAGCATCTAATTAATTAAACCATACATTGAAACTATGTAACACATTTCAATGCAAAAACAAATGCGATCATAATCGCAACCAAGGTAACAACTGAACCAATGGCATAATGATACCAAGCCTCGGTATGAATGGCATATTTTTCTAATCTTTCTAATCTTCAAGCACATTGCATCCATCTTGATCTTGTGATCATCGACGACATCCGCAACATGCAACTCCAATATCATCTTCTCCTCCTCAATTTTTTTTAATTTTCCTTCAAGAAATTGTTTTCTTCTTCAACTAAATTTAACCTCTTGACAATAGGGTCGGTTGGAATTTCCGGTTCACATACCTCCTGGATAAATAAAATCTATGTCACGTTGGTCGGCATAATTTTCATAAACAATAAATGAACCAATAGTTATAAAGATAATATATACCACATCCGAATCATAGACAGGACGAGGGCCGACGGGGGCGGATACCAAAACCATCGCACTATATAATAACAAGCAATAAAATAGTAAGAAAATTAGACAAGTATCTATCTAAAGAAAGAATTTTTTTCTTTTAGAAAGAAGATAAGAACAAGAGTCTCACCACGGTGGTGCCGGCGACGAGATCGCCGCTGGCGATGGACGGCGGTGAAGGCGGGAATGGGACGTGACGGGCCACTAAACCTGGACAAATCTCGAGGAAAATGGAGCTTTGAGGTCGAGCTTCGAGAGGAGAAAGCTTAACTAGTGTGGCTCGGGCATTTCATCGAACACCTCATATGCATAGGAGGTGAGCTAGAGCACCACAAAGCCCTCTCCTCGCCGGCCAGAGAAAAACAGAGCACTGGAGTGCTCTGCTCGCAGGCGAGGGGTATATATAGGCACCTCATTGGTCCCGGTTCGTGGCATGAACCGGGACTAAACGGCAGCCTGTGGTCCCGGTTCAAGCCACCAACCGGGACCAATGGTGGTGGGCCAGGAGCGAGGCCCATTGGTCCCGGTTCCTCCCACCAACCGGGACCAAAGGGCCAGACGAACTGGGACCAATGCCCCCACGAGGCCCGGCAGGCCCCTGGCCTCACGAACCGGGACCAGTGCCCCCATTGGTCCCGGTTCTGGACTGAACCGGGACTAATAGGCTGACCCGGCATGAACCAAAGCCCTCTTTTCTACTAGTGTGTGAAGCAACCTATATTTCTGTCATCCACAAAATTCCCAAATAATTCTCATAATTTCTTTGGTTCATGTATTGCTCAAATATGCCCAAGCTTTCCTTTCCAAGCCCAAAAATAATTCCCCAGTATTATTTCTTCATTTCTGTCGAAAGGGGCTTTCTGTGACGGAAGTGCCACGTATCCTTTCCTGATTTCTCCCAAACTTTTTGGGCATCCTATCTCATCCAAATATTGCCTCATGCCAAAATTCAACTTCATTTGCCTAGCCAACCTTCCTTAGTGATTTTTCAAATTTCTGTCAGACATAACCCATTGTGAAGGAAGTACTAGCTAGAAGTACCCAAATGAGTTGAAATTTCGCATGCCTATTCATGTGCTCATATTATCACACTCCTCCAATTTTCAGCTCCACCCAATCATCTATGTGATCACAGCTTCAATTCTTTGATTCAGTGAATATTTTCAGGTTGTGAAGCAAGTATAATTTATATTACTTCATTAATTCTAAACAATTACCAGATCATGCTCCTACCCAAATCACTTATCTCCACAAAATTTGGGATCATTTAAACAAGCCATTTTCTCTCCAAAATTATTCCAACACTATTGCAGGATGCTGCTAACGCGACACTACAATGAGAGACACCCTTCGATGAAACTGTGTGCGATGCAATAATCGCAAACGGTGGTGTAAAAAAACCATCAAAAAAGGTGCAAAACATTTGTGATGGAGGATGCATCAAACACGGTTCAAATATTAGTTGTGTGTGCGATGCAGGGCATACGGTTCAGTTCAATTAACTATTTGCGATGAGGAGGAACAAAAGAAACGGGCAGCCAGATGAAGGTGTGTGCGATATGCGGCATGCGATTCACTAGGATGAACTATTTGCGTTGAGACAAGAGAACAGAAACGGTTCAACTTAACAAGATGTGTGTGGTACGCGGCAAATAGGTCTGTAATCGGAAATGTGTGCGAAGACTGATAACAACACAGACGATTACTGCTAACAAGCCGTTTGTGTTGTGACCAAACGGTTGCTGGTATACAATTGTGAGTGATTGATGAAAACATCACCGACGAGTTCCATTGTTTAGTTCGTGTGTGTAACATCCCAAATTTTCAATTTGGAATGTTATACATAGGTCATACATGCATATCATATTTTATTGCTTCCATTTCTCGATCCTCGAAATTCTAAGCAACTCAAGGACCCTCGGAGAGAGTTGGGGATTTCACCGTTTTCATATTTGAATTTTATCAAATGTTGAAACAAGGGTCTTTTGTTTTAATTATTTTTCTCTCCAAAAATATTTCATATCAAAATATATGAGAGGGGATAATATGACTTCCCCAAAATAATGAAATATTGGAGGAAAATATTTAAAAACAAATAAACATTTTTATTTGGATTTTATTGCTATTTTATTTGAATTAGGAAAAATATGCGATTTTCAAAATTGCATTAGAGTCCTAAATAAATGTTCACCATGTCCGGTAGATTTTTAGAGCACGGGGAATATTTATTTCAGGATTTATTGGAGTCCGTTTAGTATTTCTTTTCTTTGTTTTTTTGCAGGTTCGAATAATTTTTTTTAAAGTAACCGACCTAACCGGGCCGTGTCCGCCTAGGACTCCTGGCCCGGTCGGCCTTTATAAGCCGGGAGGCCCGACCCCAGCAGCCCAGCGGCCCGCCCAAAACTCTAAGCCGCCACCGCCCTAGCGCCGCAGCCGCCGCGCACTGCTGCTGCCGCTGCCGCCGTGCCGGGCCGCCGCCCGCGCCACCCGCGCCGCTCGCCGGAGTTCGCCGCCGCCGCCGCCGTTTTTCTTCGCCGGTTCGGTTTATCCGGTTAAAAACCCTAGATCCTTTTTTAATAGATCGGTTCGGTTTTTTCCGTCGGTTTATTTATTTAGCGGACGTTCGTCCGTACGTTCGCGTTAACGAACGCCGTTCACCCGTTAGCCGCAGACAGCGAACGTTCGTTCGTTAGCCTGTTCATCAGTTTTTCTTTTTCCATGGTTTTTCGCGATTATTTTCGATCGCGATTTCTGACCCGATTTTCGACCGCGATTCAAGCGCCTAGGTCTTCGTCTCGAAGCCCTCTTTCTGTTTAATCAACTTGAACAAGAATTTGGTACTGTAAAATTTGACTTTATTCCAGATTAGTAATCGGATCTTGTTTCTTTCGTAGTTGAGTTTCGTTGCTCCGTTTGATTTGATTCTTTTTGCAAATCAAATCTCTTCAGTTGAGTTTTCAGATTCGATCTTCTTATTTGAGCTTTACTCGTGCATCTTTGCTTGATTGCTTATGTATGCTATTGTTTGTTTGCTATAGAATTCCCGGAGTGCGAAGCGTGCTACTACGGGTCACTAGGTTTTGCGGATCGTCAGCAAGGCAAGTAACACATTGATCATACTCTTTTCATACCTAGTTTTATACATTAGTTCCAAACCTCAAACACTACATGAATAGGATGTGATTAACTTGTGGGTATTGGGAAGTAGTTGATGAGGTAGAACCTATTGCCCTGTTTATTATCAAACCCTTGGGATTTACTTCTACGTTATGCTTATACTACTATGCTATGCTCGTAGACGTGGTTTGGGTGAGTGAATCCATGACAGATGTGAGATGATTATTTAATGGTTCAACTTAAGGTGGCAACTTTAATACACATCTGGGTGGATTGCTTGTTTGGGCACCTGGACAATCCAGTGTTGTCCTAGGATATCCTGGAGTACCCGTGAGATAATCCTACGGTCCGCCACCCAGGATCAAAGGGATCTTAGATATCTCATGCTAGAAACTTCCGTGTGCAGCCACAAGCTATTATGGGCTCTAGCATAGTTGAGTAAGTTGCATGACCTCTTCCAGTGGTAGGCTAGCAGATGTAGAGGGATGTAGGTTGGTACTGTCTACCCGGGGTTAGCAGTAATGCTTCTGAAAGACTGTGTCTCGGTCATCCATTTCTCAAACACCATGAAGTGCGAGAAATCCAACGGAGGAGATTGAGTCTTGTGGGGAAAAGTGCGCAAACCTCTGCAGAGTGTACAATCTAATCAGGGTTAGCCGTGTCCCCGGTTATGGACATCTTGAGTATCTAGTACTTGGATTATGATAAGTATCTCATCATTCTAATTTAATTTGTTCGGTTGATAATTACTTTTAATTGGGATTGAGTTGGATGTACCTTCTCAATGTTGTTCAACCACCATGATAGTTAAATAAAATATATTCCTTTGTTGTAGGGGAAAATTGGCTTTTCGCAAAAACCATATAACCATAGAGCCTCCACCAGCCATATATGCATATAGTGATAGCATTATTTCTGTTCTTGCTCTACTGTGTTATATTGCCAGCATATTCCATGTGCTGACCCGTTTTCGGGCTGCAACGTATTATGTTGCAAACTTTTCAGACGACGAGTAAAGGTGCGATAGGTCGTTGTTGTGCATCTCAGCTATACCGTTGGAGTTGATGGACTCACTTATCTTCCAAGTCTTCCGATGTTACCTTCTTAGATGGCCTTAAGCCATATTTATTGTAATAAGTTCTCTTTTGAGACATTCGATGTAATAAGTGTGTGATTGCTACTCTGTTATAAATCCTTCGAGTACTGTGTGTGTCAGCATTACCGATCCAGGGATGACACTGAAGCACAGAGACTTGACCATTTGAGGTCGGGTCGCTACAGCGTGCGATGTGATTTTCTTTGTCCGCGAAACATCTACGCTCTTTCTACAGAGCATCAACATATATACTTAAAGAGACATCATTGCATAACCAAATAAAGCATACAATTACACAAGTGACTACACACATAACATTTCCACACACCAAAAGTAAGCAATTACATGCATACTAAAGTAGGAGAAACGAGGATCTAATCATCTACTTATTGTTGTGACGACGCTTGCCATTGCTCTGCGCCCGGCTGGAACCCTGGCCGTTTTGAGGAAGGAGGCACTTCCACATGTCAACGATCCGCCTGTACATGTCGTAGCTTGTGTACGCCTCCTTGGGCACGTACACGACGTGAGCTTTGTCGAGTTTCTCCATCCAGGCCGCGTGCCAGGCACGCTTTTCCTTGTTGCATGAATCCTTCATGTCTCTGTAGTAGGGGTCGATGATGACCTCAGCGAGGTGAACAAGCGAGTCCTTCTCATGATCCTTCCTGGCCCAGATCTTGTATTGGCCCTAGATGTCGACAAGATTCTGGCAGGCGATGCCCGAATTCTCAAGCGCCTTTACATCGTTGGTGATGTCCACCATAGCGAACATGTAGTGGGAGCTGTTGACAAACATAGCGAAACGCTCGCAAGGCCTTGTGGCCAGGAAGTAGTGGTAGACAAGGATGTGGTGGCGCACGCACATCTGGGCGACGACGACCTTGGGACGGGACCCGACACGAGCACGGATATACTCAAGGTCGAACCTGACCACCTTGTACTTCTCCTCGGCAAGCAAATGTGGATGGAGTGCTCCACTCAGACCGGGTCGTTGGTGTACACCACCAAGAGGTCCATGAACCTTGAGTGGGTGTCCACCACGGCACACATGGTGAACTGTTGCTCGTCATCGGCAGCCGCTCGGAGCGCCATTGGAGCCACACTGGATACCATCTTAGAATTTCTCGTGGTGGGTGTGCTTCATGCAATGGTGGGGCGCGATCGAAAGGTTGAAGAGACACAAGGGTTAAATGGCCGCTGTAATAAATGGAGGCCGGCGGGCCTGTAATCGTCACGTCTTGTCATGGTGTTCATAGCAAAGGATTCCAGTGCACGCTTGGCAACACCGCACCGCATGCGTGGGCTTGAAGAGGCGCCAAATGTATCATCGGTGAGCCTGTTCCCGTGCTACCGCCCTGTTTACCGCGCAAGCTTCCCGCCCGACTAGTTTTGCCATACGTCGGTTATAAGAGGGACAAATCATGGGCCTTTATTAATTGGCAAAAAGCTTTGTAAAAACGAAGTGTGTGGAATGACTTCGGTCATAAGTTTACCCGTGGGTGATGAGGTCAAAGTTACGCAGAAGGGTGATGACGGACACTCGAGTGTGATAATTAATTATGCGCTCCACAAGGCACAGGGTGGAAGAAAACAAATGTGTGCAATAATGTCGAAGATCGCACTTGTGTTAGCTATACAGATCATGTGCTATGAGATCGACAAGGTAAACATATTTGAGAATGGTTAATAAAATCTAATACCATTGCATATTAAGGTCAAAATAGTGCTACCAATATACGAGTCTCATACGATGCCATTTCAATGATTGTACCACAAAAGCTCGAAATATTAAAAGGTCCAAATTCCATAGTTATATGGATCAAATTCGAAGATTACAAGGTTCAAACTGATATTAGAAATGAAATTCAGCTCAACAGCTGCAAACGCTCGCACTGATCCGCTTAACAAGGATATCAGAGAGGTTCAAACTAGTATTACCACATCTAAGTCTGGTTTCGAAACCTCACAATTTTTGCAAAGGGGTCAGCCACTGAGAAGTCATGTATGGGGTTGACACGATGACTTTCGATTACTCTGTCATCTGAAGTTCCAAAATGAAATTAAGCATTTTTGGAGCCTATTCCATTTTGCCGCAGGCGCTGGCGCTAACCAATGAACCATTCATTTTTGAGAAATAAATGTAGGGCGAACCTCATTTCCTTTAGCACCCTTGCTCTGAGAAGAAAGAACCTGGCATGTGTGATTGACGCAACAGGCAAAATGAAAGTCATCGCACATGGTTCCAATTTTGGGAACCATGTGTGATTGACGTACTACCTCCGTCCTGGTTTATTGGTCCCCTTTGTATTTTTTACCAAATTTTGACAAAATATTTAACTAAGAAATGTTTATGCATGTCACCAAAAATTATATCATTGAACACTATGCTCAAATACCCATCCAATGATACAATTTTTTCTGACTTGCATTATCATTTTGTCAGTTAAACCTTTGGTCAAAATTTAACAGATATTACAAAGGGAACCAATAAACCAAGACGGAGGTAGATTCCATCAACCAAACTGATTGAATCCATATCCCACGGTTAGACATAAGTAAACATAGATTAAACATACTCTGACATAGATAATAAGCGTACACGTACACAAGCATAGTTCAACCATAAGTACGTAGTTCAGCCGTCATTAAGCATACTCAAGCGTACATAGTTCGATCCCACATCTCATCTCGCATTCCCGCAAGATCCTGAAGTTTCTCCAGGTACTCACCGTACGCGCCGTGCGCCACCCTGCGGGAATACTTCTGCTTGAAGGAGCCAACGGCCCGTCCTCTTGCATGCGCCAGAACACTTAGATACGCGTCATGAAGCTTGCGGTTGCAAAATAGGCATCGATAGCCGCCGGTCCAGGTCCTAATACGCCTATTATGCATTCCCGCCTAAAGCTCCCTCAGGATTTGCCTCTTGTACCTCCTCTGGCCATCTTCATCCTCGCTGTCCACATCGTCAGACAACACCTATACAAATAGTAAAACAAATTTGGCATCAAATCAATTATTACATGTCATGAAATAGGATTAGGAATTTATGGCTATTTATTTATACATATCCAGAGATTATGGTTCGATTTTTAAGCAAAGTCCTCTATGTACAGACCAATCTTGAAGAAAATAATGGCACAAACATATGTAGGTCATTCAAAATCAATTGTCAAGTCCTTGCTAGGAATTATTAGCACGAACACTAAACCTAGTCGGATTACTAGCAGAAATCATTTTCATAGATGAAGCAACTAATCACTTATCACTTCTATTCAAACATTCAATACACTACATGGATCTAGCGAAACTTACTTAGATTTCATGGATTGGGAGAGCATAACCATAAGATTTCTATTTCAAAAAGGGGGAGGCAGGAGTAACCAGAGAAATCCTATGATCTATTTGGCACATAAATGGTTATAGATGACTAACCAGCGATGCGTCGTCGCCGGAGTCGTCGCCGGAGTGGTCGCCGGGGTCGTCACCAGAGTCGGTGTGGAACTCCGCCTCCGGCTGTGGAAGCTCGACGCCGTCGACGACGTCAGGGTGCAGCGATAACTCGCTGGCAGTGACGAAAACCTTTGTCTCCATCTCCATGCCGTGCTCCGGTGCTTTAGTAGCCCCGGCGTCGCCACTCCATCCGATGGGGTGCTTCGGTGGCATCCTCATACACTGACGGCTTTGAGGACTAAGAGCGGTGTCGAGGATGCAAGCGGAGAGAGAGGATTGTGTGTGTGGCAAGGATGTGAGGTGCGGCCGCTCGGGCAATGCGAGCGCACCATTAAAATGGAATAGTGGGAGTTGTGGGAGACAGGCGGGCGGCGGTCAAACCGATGGCTTGCCTCCCGGTGAGCCTGCACACCGGACTGCTGGCATGCCTACCAAAGTTTCACACAGCTAGTCGCACGCCTCTCGTTGACATTGCGCAGTGAGCACGCCTCCGACAATTCACACACCTGCACGCATGCCTCCCGGTCTGCCTGCCAGCGGACTGCTCGCATGCGTCCCGTCAACTCAGGCCTGCTCACATGGCACACGGGTCGCGCGGCGGGACGTATATTTTTTTCTATTTGGATGATTAATGCTACCGCTTTATTGCTTAACCGAAGCATGGCACGTATCCATTGTTGGTCTAACACTCACGGTTCGAATAAATAATCTTTTTGGGATATTGGTTCCCAATTGTTAATAATCTCCCGTTTGTAATTAGATAAAGATTACATCAAAACTGGTCTCAAATTTGACAAAGAAGTATAATGCCACTTTGTATTGGTGTCCATATGACAACACGATAAGTTTCATGAACTTACAATAAGTTTTGGATGTACTAGAATTTAAAAATCAAGATTCTCAATGTTTGAAATTTGTTGCACGTGGAGTAAACATGTGTTTTTGCAATCCATTTAGGTGCACTGTCACGTGTGCATGTAGCTCAAATTTGATTTTTGCACATTATAGCTGTAGAAAATCAATCAATGAATGTACTAAAATGTCTTAATGATCCGTGTGATTTTTTCAAAATTAAAACGTCCCTCCTTTGGTAACATATGTTCACCGCGGGATAATTAATTTAACATGGATCATGGTTGTGGTGGAATTCGCGGTGTGTGTGTGGGTGTGTGCATCTAGGGGTGGCGGGTAGCTTGCAGTACAGTACTAGTTGTGAGCCACCCTGTGCGTTGGCCGTTTTTTTAGGCAGACCGGCGCCACATCAGAGTTGTGAATTCGTTATTTAAAACATTACACAACCCTTTCATACATACATGTATTGGCCACATGCAGTCGATGGTTGTCCTACACGACACTCGATACTTCCGTGTGACGCTTTCTGTGGGCCCGCGAGGTCGTCGTCCATCAGTTTGACGAACAACCGGCAGTGAGGTTAATTTGACCAGCAAGGTAGAATCTTTTTCGTTTGTCTTATGGTGGTATATAGTACGCGTCGAAGAGGTGGGAGGGGACTAGTAATATATACGATACGTATGCGTCCGTGAACAAGTACACCTCACTCAGTGTTGGGGCTTTTTGGTTTCCGAGGCACGTGCCACATCAAAATTGTGAAATTGGCTATTCAAACATATCCTAGCTAGGACACTCATGTGTGATGCTTCCATCTGTGGGCCCACGAGGCCATCATTGATGCATGCATGCATCACTCTGACCTACATCGGGAGAGGCTAATTAATTTCACCATCAATGAGGATTCTTTTGGGTTGTACGTATTACGGTAGGAGCATATAGTATGCGGTGAAAAGGGGGGAAGGGGACCATCATATGTAGTACGCTTCATGAACCTCACTCTGTGTGGGTGCATGGTTTCCGGTTTTTGAGGCATGTGGCACATCAAAGTTGTGCATTTTGGGCATTCAACATATATATGTTTGGCCCACATGCAAAGCGGTGGTGGTTGTCCTCTCGCACCCACTTAAGCGGTTATCAGTGATATCGATGCTTTCCATCTGTGGACCCGCTTGGTCCATCACTACTTTTTGCCTGACAACAAGAGATGTTAATTTGACTTAGGAGGGGTTATTTTTTTGCATATAATATGGTATATATATAGGTCATGCTCTGGGATGACATGCATGATATAGTTTGAGCACACACACTTGCATCCCTCCCATCGAGTCAAAGTGGCTAGTACAACGACACGTCATGAACCGATCTCGCTGTGTGTGGGGAGCTAGTGTATGATTTTTGACGCACGCTCCATGTCAATGTTGTGGTATTCAAACATGCATGCATGCATAATCTCCATACATATGCATGTAGTGGTTGCCTTCGAACGGTACACTCCCTCGCGTGGTTATCGGCGACAAGCCTATATATTCGTGGGCCCGAGTGGACATCCATGATCACCTTGACCGACAACAAGATAGGTTACCATGGTGGATTCTTCATTTGGTTCGTGTTATCGTAGTATAGGCCATGGTGAGATTCAGACCCAATTAAGTTTGAGCGCATATAATATGCACGCATGCATGCATGGATCCCCATCGTTGGCTTGAAGTGTGGTGTAACATACATATGCATCGCCAACCTAACCCTCACTCAGTGTGGGGATTTCTAGTTCAAAATCACGGTGCCACATCAAAGTTGTTCCATTGTTACTCAAAAACACACCCCTCCATACATATGTTTGGGCCACACGCATGAAATGGTTCTCTTCGGGGACTAGCTACTTGCGTGATTATTGGCGAGCTAGTCCACCTCGGGGGTTGCATGGACGGCCATCACTTTGACCAACAACAAGAGAGAGGTTGTACGACCAAGGCGGATTATTCTTGGTCCATTTTACGATCCATCTGGGTGAGATATGCCTCTCCGGCCCGCCGACTGAAAGTGTGTGTGGGGGGGGGGTGCTACTTCACACTTTGCTAGGTGAACCTCGGTTGGGGGGCATGCATTCATAGCTTAGGATTCCCTTCATGGTGACACGAGGGGTGGGGCTGCTAGCTACTTCGCACTTTGCTAGGTGAACCTCAGTTGGGGGGCATGCCTTCATAGCTTAGGATTCCCTTCGTGCCGACACGAGGGGGGCTGCTAGCTACTTCATACTTTGCTAGGTGAACCTCCGTAGGGGGGCAGGCATGCATTCATAGCTTAGGATTCCCTTCATGCCGACACGAGGGAGAGGGGGCTGCTAGCTACTTCGCAGTTTCCTAGGTGAACCTCGGTTGGGGGGCATGCATTCGTAGCTTAGGATTCCCTTCGTGCCGACACGAGGGATGGGGGGCTGCTAGCTACTTCGCTTTTATCTAGGTGAACCTCAATTGGGGGCGAGGGGGCAAGCATTCATAGCTTAGGATTCCCTTCGTGCTGACACGAGGGGGGTGGGGGCAAGCAATACCATGCACTTTGCGAGATAGTTGCCACATCAAAGTTGCATTTGGTATTTGAAAATCAAACCACCCTTTTAATACATAAATTTTGTCCACATGCAAGTGTGTTCGTGTTCTGACCCTCTCCCGCATCATTTTTCGCCAAATTTATGAACATTAGACAAGTCGGATGACGCAACAGACACGGTTCACTCAAACTAACCATGTGCATTGGGCTCCACGAGGCATCCCCTCAAAAATACCTACCCGCCTACAACTTTTTCTGTTTGATGACACACGGTTATTGTGTTTCAATCGTGTGTGTTGTTTCTTGTTCCCAATCCCGCCTGCATCGCTCGAAAATATCTGCCCGGCTCGAGGCTTTTTCTGTTTCATAATGCACAGTTGTTATATCCGGACCGTGTGCCATGCACCATCATCAAAATTTTCAATAGCCCCGGCATTTCACTCCCCCATTTGACTCCCATGTAGTAAAAGTTTCAGTACCTGCGTCATTTCCTCAAACACCCCCACCCATCTCCACACACACGCACGCGAACACACACGCACACACACAGACACCAAAACCTCCTCGGGCGTGTGCGCGCACACACACACCCCTCCGTCGCTCGAAACCTTAGCAAGGTCCCCGCTGCCACCGCCGCCGCAAGGCCTCCATTGTCAACAGCTGCCGGTTTGCCCGTGCAGCTTCCCCACCGATCTCCATACCCAATCCGCCCTGAGTTTCTTAGATGACGCCTGCCAAACACCCCCTTTCCCACAGATCCCCATCCCCATCCCCAACTCTAGAGCGTTGCAGCCTAGGCCCGGCTACGCTTCCCGTGGAGATCGAGGAGCAACTGGCCCAAAAGATGTGTATCGCGGTCTCTTCGCCCGACGTCGCCGAGGAAGCTGATGACCATTACTGGCGGAAGGCACTCAAGCAGCGGGCTAGAGTATGCGGGCATGACTCGGCCGCCGGCTACGACAGCGACGGCCTGAGGCGGGCTATGTCACAGGTTAAGTGGCCCACCCCCAAACCCTCGGGTTCAACCGCCGTCGATCTCATCCATGGCCCTGCCGCTGATCTCCTCTGGCTCGCTGTCAACAATTTTCCATCCTACATCGCCATCAAGCCCCTTTTGTCATTTCTGAAGGACACATTCTGCGACGCTGGCTTAGGATCCATAGCTTCCAAGTCAGACCTCATTGATGGCGACCACGAGGAGGGCACCCTCTCGGGCTCTTCTAAGGGGAAAGAGCCCATCTGCTCTTCCAAGGGGAAAGCGCCCGTCTGCGACATCAAGGAGGGCACCCTACATCCGTGCTCTTCCAAGGGGAAGGAGCCCATCTGCGACAACATGGAGTGCATCCAGGGTCCGTGCTCTTCCCACGGGAACGAGCTCATCTGTGACAAGTGAGGAAACACATGATTTGTTTTATCGTGCCTCTTCACAGGGGGAAACCCATGATTTGTTTTGTCGAGTCCCTTTTGTAGTGTAGTGAGAATATGTCCAGTTTTAATTGCTATATCTGGTTGCTTGCAGTATGCCTTCTTTATTTCAGTTGTTCACAATGTGATGCTCTATATGTGCAATTATTTACTATGCAGTATATTTCATCATTCCGGTTTTAAACATACCAATAGGAATGCATATATTTGCTTACTGTTAAGCCTGTTATAGCTAGCATGTGCCTCTTTTAAAGTTATTTGATTGTTCGGTTGTTTGTAGTTAGCATATGTTTAGTTTGAAATGATATCTTTGGTATTTCATAGTATGCCTTGTTTATTCCAGTTATTCACAGCGTGATGTTCTATATGTGCAAATATGAACTATGCAGTTCAATTTCATCAGTACCAGTTTCAACAATACCACTATGAATGATTACATTTGGTTGCTGCATCTTGTAGTTAACATGCCTTTCCATTTTTTTTAACAATAACGAGTGTACTTAGACCGGCACAATACCAGTTTGAATGACTATGTTTGCTTGTTGTTAAATGTTTGGTCTATTGCAGTTAACACACCTTTCCACTTGTTTTGCTTTACTAGCGTGCTTAAACCTGCACACTGAAGCTATCTTTTGGAGATTATTTTGTCTACCATGGGTAATTTTGGTTGATGTTTAGCCTTTTGTGCTTAACATGCTTCTCGATGTACCTACACAAGACAATTTTGGGAACGACTGCTGTTTTCCATCGAGGTTAGTTTCATCCCATGGCTTATATATGCTCATTGTTTAGGATATCGGTAGCTGGTACCATATAGGTCAGGGGCTGATAAGGGACTAATCGGTGAATCGGACTTTTAACTGAATATATCTGCAACCCATTTATCGTTAGGTTAACTAGGGCCATATGTAATATATCTGAGGCTACATAGCCGCATGCACTGTATTTAGTGTCCAAATATGCAATCCTGGGCTACATAGCAAGAAGGAAGAGTGTTACATTAATGTTCTGATGATGTCTAGATATACGTAGAAGAGCAGCAGCAACAACAACAACAACACAGCCTTGTTTGGATACTCAACTTAGCTAGAGGTTAGAGTTAGCTTCTAGCTCATGACTAAACCTGAACTAACTCATTTCAAAGAGTTGTTTGGATGGCAGGGTTAGATTGACAATAAATGCACTAGGAGAACTAGCTCCAATTAGAACCTCTTGGGTTGGATAGTTTTTTTGGGTGGGTTATAGATGCAACTAGCTCAAACTAGCCCTCATGTTTAGACATAATTTAGGGCTATTTGAGCCCGAACTAGCCCAAACTAATTGTAACCCATGGATAGAGCAGTAGTTAATCAGCCGATAATTAGTAAGAATGCACTAAACTCCTTCCGGCCCATAATATAAGATGTTAATTCATGTAATATGTCTGTATATTGGATGCTATAAGATATTATAATTCTTTATATGCTTCTTATGTAATTCCTGAACATATGTACCTATGAATCTAATAATGCATTGGTTGTTTGAACCTGATGGATATGAATAAAGCTATAGCATACATTCCAATCCGGTACAATTTGAAATAGCAGCAATTAAATTACAGTGAAATTATGCTCTCTAGGTCGTTACGGCACACACGGTTGGTAAAACACAAATGTTTGCGATATACACCATAATCCGAGATGGTGCACAGTGAGGAAACGTGTGCAAGCATGCACACAGTTGCCATTTGCAAAGCATGGGCGATGTCAGACAATATCACAAACGGTGCGGAAAACTAAACGTTTGTGTCAGTTGCCTTATCGTACACGATTCGCAACCATGAACCGTTTCTGATGAAGGATGCATTGTAAACGTTGCACCAGAGAATAGTGTGTGCGATAGTTGTCGTGTACGACGATGTTACGATGGTCCGACGTTTCGTAATCCTGTCCGTCACTCGTACGTAGGGTAGCTAAACTTCTTAATTAGTTACACATACGGTTTGGGAAAAGCGAATGTGTGTGATTGTATGCTTATCATACACGTTCTATAATAGTGAACCGTTTGTGATGGGCCGCGCATTGTAAACGTAGCACCACGGAATACCGGATGCGATGGAAATGCGAGTAGAAACGAGTAGGAGTACTATATATACATCAAGGCTCCCTATCCCCGACAGTTTCTGGTTCATGTGGGAAGAGCCCCCCTATCGCCGTCACTCACTAGGCGACGGTTCTAAATGTCATCGCGGAAAGGGGTTAAAAACTGTTTGTATAGCACCGACGCGTACCAATGCGAGTTCTGGACAGAGAGGATGTCTGTGATGGAAGTACCATTTTGGTGAATCCAATTGGTCTGAATTTTTTACAGTGTCTTCTTATGACCATATCATCAGGCCTTGCCAAATTTCAGCTCAAGTTGATACTCCATGTGACTGTGTCATCTAGATCAAGTTTCTAGACCAAATATGAAGTTACAAAGAAACCCTTTTGTTTTGTGGTCCAATTCCTCTCACAACCCCCCCAGGATTATAGTCCTTTCTAAGCTAAACACACCAGACAACAACTTTCCCCCAATCTGTTCTCTGTTGAGCACAGTGGCCTGATAAAGTTTGATCTAGCAAACTTTCATAGATGCCTCGCTTCGCTACAGAGCCTCTTCTCTCACGTTTTCACTTCCCACAGTCTCCATGTTGGAAGGACATCATGCTAGACATAGTTTCCCCACCTCTCATGACCTCTCTTTGCCATGTCGCATGGTGACCGCGCAGCTGGCACGCCTGTGCACGTGCTCTGCTCGTTGTGGCCGCGTCCAGGACGTCGCCTACCTCCGGCCCCTCTCCCTCTTGTCATCTTCGCGCGCGTGACCATTTATAGTGCCTTCCCCTCGCCGCCGCCTTCACCATGGACCCCTCTCCCCCTCTGTCAGCTCGCTCGTCGGCGCTCGCTGCTGCGTGCCCATGGCCGAACAATGGCCGACATGGCTCTGTTCGTCGCCTGTCTACTTCCTCCCCGTGCCCCTTGGCCCCCTCTGCCCTGTGAGCTCTCTCTTGTTCCTCCCCCGTCGCCTACCTCCGAGCTCGCACGCGTGGCCACACGTCCGCGGCTACGGCCATGAGTCCGCGGCGTTCTCTAGCTCAGGCACCTCCTCTCCTGGCTATATAAGCCGTCCCCAACCCCTCCCGATCGCACCAGCAGCTCCCCCCACTCACAGTAGCGACCCCAACTTCTCAGTCCATCACCGGAGCCCCTCATTCCTCCTCCATGGCCACCGTGCACGCCTCGGCCTCGGCCTAAATTAGCTCAACGCCGAGCTCCCCTCTCCTTCTCTCCACCACCAGATCACCTCACTATCTCCGGCGGAGCTTCCCACCCCGTTTCCTTGACCATGGGTGCACCAGAGCCCCGACTCCCTCATTGTCCGACCACCCCATCCGCCGACACCGAGGCCGTCGTCGCCTCGATCCTCCCCTCTGGCCATGCATGGCACCGTTGGATGCGCCTAGCGACACGGAGCTCATCCGTAGCCAAAGCGTTGCCAGAGGTGCAACGTGGCGCCGGCAATCGCCGCCTGACGCCGGCGGCCTCCCTCTACCTCGCGGGCATGCAGCAAAGGAAGAAGAAGGAAGGGACCTGCAGGCGGGCCCCGCGTGTTAGCGTCCTAACTCGCTGACCCCACGCCCGCTGACATGGATAAGTGGACGCGGCTCTACAGAAATACGTTTTTAGTCATTGAAAGCGTACTTTGGCTCTGCTTTGACCGAGAATACGCTTTCCCTGCTGGAAAGTGTATTTCCCCGAAAGACGTTTTCTGTTTAACCAGCCAGGAACCCATTTGTAGATATTCTTTTTACATATTGGTCCCCGATCTTCTTCTGCTTGTATCTTTTCAACCGCAACTCCGATTCAGGTGATTCCAAAGCCCACATCTTCGCCTCGTCAAGCCCATTCTGTTGGTATCATTTTTGTGATGTTGTCACATTCTGAAAATGACCATAATGCCCTTTCCCTTATTCAGCCCCCTCCGAGAGAGAACGTTTTCCGGCGATTCTTTTCGCGAGCTTCTCGCACTTCCTCTCGGTGTATCCATCCATCCCAGGTAAGCCACACCCTCCATTTGCATGATTGCAATGCAATGCAATGGTTTACTTATTTAAACTTGTTTCAAATTTGCTTTAGCTACATGTGACTGATTCCTAGCATTTCTCGGAGTGATATTTTGATATTGCTATTGCCATGATGCTGTTTGGAGTTCTAGGACTAATATTTTGCAGCTTATGTGGATGACATGTTACCATTGGATTACTCGTGGCTTATGTTATGATTATTTTATGTTGATATCTGATATTATATTTTGGATATGATGATTGCATGTGGATCTTAGTTGGATTGCTTGTTCTTGCTGTTGGAGTAGTAGTATTATTATTCTTTGTCGGGGGAATCGACACCTATGGAATCACTGAGATCCGTTCGACGGTTGGCGGGAGCGGGGTTGTGCAAAGAGCGCGTCTGACTGGAAGCACATGGATCGTTTAACCAGGTTCGGGCCGCGGAGACGCGTAATACCCTAGTCCTGCTTTGGTGGATGTATTTGAGAGTTGTTCTTGAGCTCTTGAACTAGCTACGGTGGCTGTGTTGTTCAAAAGAGCCGAATCCTTCTCCTGCTCGCCTCGGGCCTCCTTTTATAGACAAAAGGGGTTGCCACAGTGGCACACAGGAGGTGGAAAGGTGTACGGTGGATGAGTCTATCCTCTGGCACCGCCCGACAAACGCATTTAATGCGCTGCCGACGTGCCCCTCTTGGTTTATCGCGGACGGCAAGGAAGCACGTCCCAGGTGTCGCCGCCTTACCTGGCTTCGACACGCGTCCGAGCTGACGAGGCATTGTGGCGCCAAGTTGGCTGGCTGCTGGGCTGGCGTGGTGGTGGAGCCTTCACAAAGATCTGCATGCCACCACGCAGGTGCTTGTTGGGTCGGTGTAGAGGCCGCTCGTCGCCACGCAGGTGCCTGCCCAGCTGGTTGAGCTAGCAGCTGCATGGGGACGGCGGTGGCATCTTGGCAGGTGTGGGCCTTGCTGCGTCCCCGGTGGTGTCATCCGCAAGGGTCTTGTCGGGGCCCCGGCAAGGGTCTTGCCATGGCGTCGTGGTCGTCCCCGGCAAGGCGTGGATCGCATTGGCAAGGATCTTGCCGAGGGTCGTCGTCTTCTAGTCCTCATCTAACATTGCGTGTTTATGATCTTGACGAAGATCTGCATGCCATCACAGAGGTGCCTCCCGGGCCTAGGTCCCATTGTAGTTGTTTGGCAGCGTTTGGAACTCTTAGGCGCAAGGGTGGCTTGCTCTGCTGGTATTGGGCAAGCTGCCCCGACAAGGCTCTTGCTGGGGCCGCGGAGACTGCCCCGGCAAGGCCCTTGCCGGGGGAGTCCACCTCGCCCTTTTGCGTTGCCCTGTTTGCCTTGTGCTCCGGCTCCCCTCTTCCGCCCTGCTTGGTGTGGCCGTGGGCGCGGCTCCGACTGCCCGTGCATAAGTAAAGGGGTCAAAAGGAGAGCCCCTACTTTTGTACACCGACAGGATCCCCCGGTCCTAGGCCACCAATAAGCGCGACGCGTTGTTGGGCCAGGCCCAGAACGGTGCGCGGGCTGGTGGGGTGGATTTTACCGCAGTACTTTTCGTCCGCTGCGCTTCTCCATGACCCGCGTTGAAAGCGCGACGTGGAGGGTCGCGCGTGACGTGGGGGTCATGCGTGGGGCG
Source organism: Aegilops tauschii subsp. strangulata (assembly GCF_002575655.3). NCBI lineage: Eukaryota > Viridiplantae > Streptophyta > Magnoliopsida > Poales > Poaceae > Aegilops > Aegilops tauschii. The sequence continues at coordinate 422,111,737 of NC_053038.3, read as the reverse complement.
GTTCCCGCCCGCATTAGTCCCAGTAGCGTCATCTGGGCCACCCAATATGATTCCAGCCCATTTTCACTTCTGGCCCATGTATGGCCCATGACGTCTTTCGGCCCATATGAGGCCCTATGTAACTCTTGGCCTATTAACGGCCCGTGGTGAAACTGGCCCATAATGAATAGTGTATCACTTTACACCCATTATCGGCTCGTGGTGAAATTGGCCCGTAATGAACAGTGTATCAGTTTATACCCATTAACGGCCCGTTATTCCGTTGGGCCGTTTCCATCCCATGTTATCTTTCAGCCTTCTCAGAGCCCATTTATTCTTGGGCTCATTTCCAGCATTCGTTTACTTACGGCCCGTTACTGTCATTTTCTGCTTGTGGGCCAAATTCAGCCCGTGGTTACAGTCGGCCCGTTTGTGGTCCGTTAATACGTTGGGCCATTTTCATAGCGTCATCAAATACGGCCTATTAACGATGGCCCGTTATGGTCGGCCCATGAACGGACGATTCCAACTCTAGCCCGTTTACGGCCATAATGCGGCCTGTTATTGGCCCATGTTTGGCCAATCGATCATACTGCCCGTATAAGGCCCATTGATGATACGGCCCGTAGAAGGCCCATTGTTTCTACGGCCCGTTGAAGGCCCATTGTTTCTACAGCCCGTAGAAGGCCCACTATTTCTACGGCCCGTAGAAGGCACACTATTTCTACGGCCCGTAGGAGGCCAATGTCACTACAGTAAATATTAGCCCATGGTTATTGTGGCCTAGTTCTAAAAAATAGGTTATTGCAGCCACTAGCAAACCGCGGAAAAAGAACTGCAATGACTACAAGCAAACAAATAAACAAGACAACAAGGAAATAAATAAGCAAGCAACTTACGCTAGGCTATCACGGCTATCACACATATTAGATCCACTGGGCATCAAAGTTCGCCACCAGTGCAAATAAACGCGCCAACAAAAGAATATACAAAACTGAGAGCACTTCAGAAGGCACTAGGCCTAGCCACGTCGGGCCCCCCAAACAGCTGAAGAAGCTGAGTAGACCTCAGTTGTGTCAACGATAGATGCATCAACACTAGATTTAAGGCATGATGGTGCGCACGGCAGTCCTCTGACATCTTCATTGCATCCTTGACTTCAAGTCGGAGCTGAGTTGAAGCAAGCCTTTCCGCTTTAAGTTGAGACTGAAGAAGTCGAACTGATTGAGGCGGCGAGTTGCACAGAGGTTGTCTCACACCTGCTGGTGAGTAGCTTCAACTCACTGTCTTCATCAAGACAGCACCTTGGGGTCATCTCGCTGTCCTCAAGATGGTTTGGCTCACTATCTTCCCTAAAGTTCTGCCTGGCGTAAGAGATACGAGTCTGAAAGAGAAACAAGGAGACACGTAACAGGTTTCACAATTATATAAGCAAATAAATGGATCTGTTCTGCATAAGGGACATGTTTTTACAACTACAATTTGAAACGGGTAGTTGTTGCAAACATCCAATCAGATGTAAACAACAAAGCAAACAGCAGTGGAGGACATGATGCCTATCCAAATCTATACTAGAACAAAGTTTGAAGGCTTGAGAAGGATGAACTTACATTACATGTTAACACGGGCTGGACAAAGCCCTTCTCCATGTTGATGGAAGGATAATTCAATAAATTCCCCAAAGAAAATTCTTTATAAGCTTTGCCATTATTCTACATTTTGCAAAGAGTAAATATAGATCAAATAATATTGGAGGAAACAGAGGATAATGAAGCTCAGGTGCAGACTGATGATACATAATCAAATAGCAATTAATTAAGTACAGCGTTACAAGGCAAAAGGGAGAGAGGTACTGACAAGAGCAATGCAGAGCCCATTATTGTTTTGAGATCGTATGATCCTTTGAGCAAGGAGATTCATCTGAAATTAGTTTTCATACAAGAGAGAAGGTAAGGCACAAGCAGAAATTTAGGAGTTCAAATTTTGAATTGATATCATAGACAGTACCTGACGCTGGGCTCCCAGCAGTTCTAATATGGGTTTGGCCACTGGAGTAGGGGTAAAGTGTGGTACAGTTGGGCCTGTGTTTTCTGTGGCTGCTGATCTATCTGATTTAACAGGTATCACTACCTTTTCCAAATACCTAGTTTGTACTCCTTGAGGATCTACACTCACCCTCTTCCTTTTGGACATCTATTACGAAAGAACAACATTTGACTCGAAAAACATAGTGTGACGACACATGGAATAGGTACAGAAAATGGATAGGTATGGCATATACTCATATATGATGCTTAAACTAAGCAGATGGTGTAACAAAGTAGAAGTAATGCAAGAGGTCAGATGCAAAATATGTGCGACCAATACAACTTTGCAAAGTTAGAGCAAGCACCTTGACCGGTGAATAAGATAGGCCATCCTCCACCATGCCAAGTTTGTTAGCCAGTGGATCGTTCTGCAATATTCCTCTCGTGCGCCCATTCTCATATTCATTTTGATAATGTTCAATATCTGACATGCATGAAAACATAAAAACAAGTGAGATTTTCTTTGTAATGCAGAAGTGATTCTAATCCAATACTGCCTCCCTTTAAACCCCTTTGTGCTATCTCTGCAATTCTTTTAAAAGATGCCACGCATGCTGTAATTTGTTGTGTGCATTAATATAATGTGGCCTACTACTCAAAATATGAGAGCTCCAGAAGTGATGACACTTCGCAGATGATAGCTTCAACATATAGTAAAGAAGAACAAGTCGACCTGACCTGACAGATTCAAAATATACTAAGGGAGAACAACTCGACCTGACCAGTCGACCGCAAGAGAAGAGTATCATCTTACAGAAGAGCAGAACAGCAAGCAGATTGAAGATATTACAAGTCTTTCAATACAATGTCGGTTGGCCACCCATGATGAACCAGAGCGCACAGAGAAATACTATTCTTTTCGGTCTCCCCATATGTGGCTCACATGCATTTCGAAACTAAAGTAGGAACATTTAGATAACCAATTAAACATCTCTCAGTTTTACTAATATTAGCAATAATATCATATATGAATTTGTACAACTAAGCTTGTTTAGCTCGATGGGTGGAGCAGTGCTATTATGACACGAACCATGTAGGCTGATTGTGGTCATCATAAAATGGGGAAAACATAAGCATGATGAGTACAGTGTTGACCGTGGCAGTGGGATGGCAGATCTGAAGCTGCAAACCGCGCAAAGGGTACTTAGCAACCGATGTTTGCTTTGAAATAACAACTAAGATTTGGTATGGACAAGAAAGTACGGTCAACAAGTGACAAAGAAATTCAATTATGCTGTCTCTCTACATGTCGCCACATGCATTTGGGAACTCAAGTGGGACCTTTAGCTAACCAATTAAATGTGTCGGTTAACTAATATTAGTATCATATCACAATCATATTTGAACAACTAAGCTTTCAAATTCTGAGTGTTGTGTTGTTTAGCTTGAAGGGTGGAGTAATGCTAGTATGACAGAAAGCACCTACGCAGATCATAGTAGAGTAGATAAAAGGGGAAAACCCTAAGCATCAAGAGAAAAATCAGGAAAGTGGAACTAGCTGGACCAGTGGGTGGCACACATGCTTTTCGAAACGAATATAGGAACATTAGGTGACCAATTAAACGTTCTCTGTTTTAGTGATATGAGCATCATATCAGATTCGTATTTCAACACGTAAGCTTTGGGTTGAGGTCTTGAGGAGCAGTGCTAGCACGACACGAAGAACCTACGATGATGGTAGTGAATATAAAGGGGGGCAACCATAAGATTTACGAGTATAGTGCCCGTGCCATGGCGGATCTGAAGGTGCAAACCGGACAAAGCTAATTCGCAACCAATGTTTGCTTTCATCTAGCCACTACGATTTGGTATGGACAAGAAAAGTACAGTAAACAAATTACGATCTATTTTCCGGGTGAGATCAATAACTTAAGCACATATGGAAGAGTACCACCTCTTTTGCGACGCCGTGTAGACCTATGCTGATACGTTGATGGTGTTGCGGGTGCGATGGCTGTCGGCGGCGGGGAAGAAGACTTTAGACGGTAGACGGCCGGGTCGGGGGATATATCATGTTGCGTGGACGAGGCGGTCCTAGGAGCGGCAATGGCAAGGTTGACGACGGCACCGATGAAGCGAGAGGAGGCGATGAAAGGATCCAGGTCCAGCGTCGTGGATGAGAGACGTCCATCTCTTGCAGTGGACGACGGGGTAGGGGTAGCGGCTCTGGCAAGGTGGAGGATGGGGTGGCGGACGGAGGAGGCTGGCCGCAATGCGGAGGTTGTCGTGCCGCCGACGGTGTATGAATGGGGAAATGGAGGGGAGGGGGATCTCAATCTTTGTGACGTGCTTCTCTGAAATGGGGGAAAGTTACAAACTTATCCCCCGTTTAAAATTTCGGACATCGCGTCGGTTGGGGACATGACGGTAATCTCGCTCTCCCAAATATTTGCCGGTAACTATTTCGGGCGAGGAGAGGGTGTTTTGCCGGCCACGGTTGGCGCCCACGGTGTATGAACGGGCCTGACAGGTAGGGCGGTTGTGTCACGTCTGATGGAAGTTACACATCTGCCCCTATTTAAAATATTAGCCTACATCGATTTCGGACGAGGATAGTTTGTTTTGCCGCCCACCATGTATGAATGGGGAAATGGAGGAAGAGACACATGTCTTTCGGACGAGCTTGAATCAAATGTGTTTTGCCGCCCACGGTTGGCGATGGGCTCAGAGGCCGTCGTGTCACGTCTGATTGAAGTTACTAGTCTACCCCTATCGACAACAGTGTAAATCCGGTTGATAAGGATGTCAAGTGTCAGGGGTAGACAGTAATTTCCATCTCGCAAACACTTGCTTCGGGCAGCCCACAAATTATAGTGGGTGTTTAGCCGCTTCGTTCAAAACTTGGGAGAATTAGCATTCACGTTTGCCCCGGGACCTGGCAAACTAAATTCAAATCCAATTTGTATTCGATTACGAATATCCACAGGTAATTATATGTTTTGTTATTTATTTCTTCAAAACCACAATAAAGATTTATTCCACCTTTATATATTATTATGATTTAGAAATGCCGTGATCTTCGAATTCATTAGGTTGGATACACTCTGAGTCAAACAGTTATTTTATCCAATACAATATGCTCACACGAAAAACAGTTCACCTTATGTCAATCATACAAGTACTGAGGATTACCTCGCCTAAAAAATTCGGATCATTACAACACATGGACACCATAGAGGGTCTTGCAACATAATCCATTCAGAGACATGACACAACATGCAAGTACAATAATCTAATGACAATTTCAACTGGTATCTAAAGAAGAACCGGGACTACCTTAGGCTTCAGATAGCAGAAACAGCAGGACCTCCTCCGTCTTCAAATGCAACATTCTTACTTCCTCCAATTCTTGGGTTGCTTGCATAATGCGTGCTGCTAAGTCCATAATTTCCAGCCTCAAGATAAAGATTACCTCATTCATGGCAGCCACACCATCTCTTTCTGCCTCTAGTAGAGCCTCAAGCACTATAATATCTGTGCTCAGACTGCTCTCCGGCGGTGTTGCCTCTGAACGGCTACCATCTGGTAACATGGATGGCGCACTGCTTCCACAAATGGATTCTGGGGTTGTACATTGTGTCCTAGTGTGAACGGCATACTGAAAGGTTTCTGCTGGACATCAGTAAGAGATAGTTATCGTATGATCCAGGCAGTAAGCTTACATGGTAAACGACAGACGAATTATTGCCGAGCATGGCAAACTATATTTAAATGGTTCGAAGCAGCATCAGCCGAAATGAAATTAAAATGGTAAGATGAAACTAGGGATGTAAGTGGCAAATAAACGATATCCACCAGTCCCATCTAGTTAGTTTTTGCTACCTCCCTAGTTCATTTTCCTCAAAAAACTAAAAACTCTTTTGAACTATCATACCACTAGTGGACTTTAATCGGGATTAAACGGGACCCAGTTGACATCCCTAGTTGAAAGCGAGTGTACAACCGCTATATTTAAGTTGCCAAGGCATCTAAGCAGTTGAAATAATCTAAGAAAGCACTTAACAGTGTGGCCTCATATAAACTAGGAAGACAGTCTTGTGATGAAGTTGAGAGGAAAAGTTAAGGACTCAAATGAAATAGGCATGATTTCTTTATGATAGTACAACAGGCACTGCTGACATATTGGCCAACTTAGGAATAGCATAACAACAAATAAGCATTCGAATCAAGCAATACAGCAAAGTAGACAACTGAACTATTTGTAATTCGGTAGGATTACACGTTGAGGGGACAAGCCAAGAAAGCAGCCCACTCGCATTACATTTCACATGTACTAAAACACACTGGCTTACCATATGTTGCTGTGAAGCCTAGCTGCTGTTGCAATGTTCTTTGAAGATATCGTCAGCATCCCGTGGTTGCAAATCTAGTTGTTGTAGTTTATTCTGCACCATCTATTTAGGTAAAATTAATTTTAATCGCATGCACTGGTCCGAATTGATCATCAATGGTTTATCTAAACTAATGAAAGAAGGGTGTGTGCATACACGACAATATATCTGCTTCCCTCTATTTTTATGCTTGTTCGAGGTGCCAGCCCCAAAAGAACAAATATTTTGCTTGATGGGGTTGGCAGCTCCATAATTAATAGAAGCATCAAATTAGTCATGCAACTTGGGAAGATCAAGAACACACAAACAAGTAATGAACAGAGGCTTGGAGAAGTGATGTACTAGCTAGCATTAGAAAATGTAGGGTAAAACAAACAAAAAGCAGTGGAACCACATGCTAGTTTGCTAATGTGTAATTAAGCATAGAGAACATTAAGCAGTCTGATGGAACCAACAGGTGGCATCAGAACAAAACTAAAGCATATTAACTATATGTGCACTGGTATGTAATTTAGCACATGTAACATGTTCACTGCCAGAAGTATGGCCCTACAGGTGCAAGCAGAATAACGCGTCTCATGAAAAACTGAATGATGCCCTGAAGAAATTCAAAGGTGCGGTGCTTATGCTAGGAAAGTGAACGTAGGCGCCGACGGTTGGATAATAGTACCTGATTCTCAGCGATGTATGGGTATCGTTTTCATACTTGATAGCTAAGGATCGTCGATGGTGCTCGTGTTGCGATTGAGTTTGGGCCGGCTGTCGCCATCGCTGAAGCGGCTCCGGTGCTACGGTTGCGGCGCCTGTCGACATACAAGAAAGCTCATCTGTGGTAAGTGAACAGTTGCACAATAAAGAGAAAAACCGAAGGAGTACAAATCGAAATAACCTGATGAGGCTGCGGTGTCGGTAAAGCAGGGCCGGTGGAGTTGAATATGGCATCCGTGGAGCGGGTCCGGTGCAGTTGACGAAGGCTTCGGCGGGCGCATTGTACAGTGCTTTCGGTGAGGCGGATCTGTTGCGGCGGACGAGGGCTTGTATGAAGGGCCAGCGAAGGGGCGGACGAGGGCTTGCAAAGAGGTTGTATTTCCAGCTTACCAAAGATAGCTGATGATGTGTTATTGATTTGCTATTTTAAACCAGACAGCTCGCCAGTCACCAGTTTATGTGCCATTTCAGCATCCTCTGCTCTCTTCAATAGAGCTGCCTTTTCAGTTTCCCAGCCGTTTTTGTCAGCGTTCAAGTTTTTCTTAAGCTGCTCAATGTTCTCCAAAGCAGTCTTTAGTTCTGATTTGGCATTGGATGTTTCAAATTGTTGAATTTTAATGTTGGCCTTCAGATCATTTAGCTGCTAGTCCTTCTCAATCAGTTCAGCATGTGATATAAACAAACATGGACAGATGTTATGAGTATGATCACTGTTGAAGTCCCAAGCATAATACAAGTATTTTCCTTGGCACTTGGGGGCTAATGTCTTTTGCTCTTAAGATCTTTTTGAAGTCCCTAGCACAATACAAATATTTTCCTTGGCACTTGGGGGCTAATGCCTATTGCTCTTTTCAAAGATGAATTTATATGATGACTCGGGTATAATGATATGACCCGTTTTACCAAAGTTATGTATTGAAGTGTGGATCTATCAATGCTGACAAGTCCCGGCTTAACCTGATGATCTCAGCCGGCCCTTGGGTGCTACGGATGAGAAGTTCATTTGTACTACTTAAAGTCCCGGCTTAATTCCATGATTCAAGCCGGCCCTCGGGGGCTACTAGTGATGATATTCAGTTTCTTTGTGGCAATTGGAAAGTCTACAACATATTCAATCTTATCATATCCAATAGACTTGGGGGCAGATAGACATATAATTATGAAGAGAATAGTGATTGGATTACCTCATAGCGTTCCTTCATCAAATTGACTAAGCCGGCTTTGAAGTCACGACTAGTGTACAGACGGTTCAAATAACCAGAGTGGATGTCTTGGGCACTTAACTGGGCGTAGCTTTCTAAGTCTACCTTCCACTTGCCTTTATCTTTAGTAGAAATTTCTTCCTTGGAGCTGTGCTTGGATAAGACAGTGGGGTGACCCAACATTGTGAAACCAAACCCGGTGACAACAACGTTGTTAGTTTTTTCCTCAACAGGTTTAACTGGGCTTGGCGGCTCAGAAATGACCGGCTCAACGTCCATATGGTCTATGGAGACTTCATGGTATTCTGGTGGCGGATTATCAATGGTGGCCTCAACAATTGGGTTAGAAGATTCTGGCTATTGTTTTTCCGGTTCAGACGGATTGGAGTCGTCAACCGGTTTATTCAGTTTAGCCTTTTTGCTGGGTTTGGCCTGACCACTGAGAATAAGACACACACAGATGTCAGTATATTAAACAGACATGAAGTATGAATGATTGAATATACCCTTACCGAGGCACAGTCTTGAAAGCTGGGATCTGAGTTCCGGTTGAGTCGCCAGAAGAAGAATGAGATGTTCCCTGATAATTTGAATCAGACGTGTTAAGTGGTTGACGAACAAGACCCGCCTTGGGATAATCTAAGTCAGAAATTTTCAAGACCTCCTGTTGACGCTTGCGAGGTACGGGGGTGGTCAGTAAGCCGGAGGACAAAACTCCACTGCCACTATTCCGGGTTGTACGGCGAGCTTCATGTTGCTGCTTCAAAAGAAAGTTGGGATCCAAGTGAGCTAAAGCACGAGAAAAGCTTAATTTCTGGCTCGCTTGTCGGGTTTTCTGTGTTGACAGGGGTACTGCATCATCTCCACGGCTGGCGTCTGCTTCATCCTGATAATAGTCATTGTCAATAATATGTACAAAAAATGAGCCAAGGGAATCAAGTTCTACCTCCGACTCATCATCATCATCTTTTTCATCCAAATTAAATAATTTAGCAGCATTGGACTTCTTCTTAGCAGGCCTTTTGGTGGCTTTGCTCTTTGTCCAGGTTTTCTTTGTTTTTTCTGGTAATTTCTTGGACCAGAAAGGTGAGTCGGCCTGTAAACAATGGATGAGCAAGCAACAAAACTAGAAATATGAATCAAGTACAAGCTGGGTTTAACAGAGTCTTGGTCATGTTATTGATGTCTTCCTCAGTTATTTCGATGTTATTGATGTCTCATTCAACAGAGTCTTGGTCATTCAACAGAGTCTTGGTCATGTTATTGACTGCAATCTTCCAATCTCTCATTCAACAGAGTCTTGGTCATGTTATTGATGTCTTCCTCAGTTATTTCGATGTTACAGTGGCGCTGAGGGTCTGTTAGCTCGCCAGTGTACTCACACATTAAACCGGGCCGGATGGTCAACGACAAGACTCTCCAAGCGACCCAGCAGCAAACTAAATCAATTCCGGTTAAGCCGTTCGCCATTAGAGCCTGGATCTTTGCGAAAACCTCCACATATTTCTTCTGTTCCGCTGTGCTGATACGGTCCGGAAGATGATGTCTGCTACTAAGCCGGCTGGCGCGGTAACCCGGCAAGGGGTTCTCTCCCTCTGGTGAGGTGTCTTGGTAATAAAACCAAGTATGGTTCCAGTCCTTGGGTGGCTGGGCGGATTTCCAGCTGGGAAAATGGCTTCTTTCCGGCGTTGTATGGATATGGCGTCTAGTTTAAGGCTAGGTCCATCTGTGAGTAGAATAACTCTCTGAATAGTTCTACAGTAGGCTCCTGTTGAAGGTACACCTCGCAGAACACTTGGAAATTGCAGATGTTTGAGACAGAGTTTGGACCGATATCTTGCGGATGAAGCTTAAAGATGTGCAGTACATCTCGAAAGAATCTTGAGCCAGGAGGACTGAAGCTCCGGACCATATGGTCCATAAACACCACAACTTCATTGTTTTTGGGCTCAGGTCGAGGTTCGCTTGCTGGAGCCCTCCAATGGATGACCTCTTTTTTGGCTAAAACGCCAGTTTGAATGTACACATTCAAGTCTTCCTATGTAACCCGGGAGATGACCCAGTTGCAAGCCGTGACAGTTTTGACCATCTTGAAAGAGCAAGGTCCCGAATGAAGGAAACATTACCGACTTGAGAACATGCTGTTAAACTGGGTCATTGATTCAAAGATAAAATGCAATGGACAAGTGACAAATTAAGCCGGGGATAAGCTTTGAAGCATTGGCGGCTTAAAAGGGGACTAATGGTACCTACCGGATTAAGGATTTTGCTGTTGAGCCAGACAGAGTATAACAGTCAAGATATACGTTGTGGATTAAATTTCGTGAACAAGTATGGTTAAACCAGAGATATATTGCCGGGTCAGGCAAAGTTTTAAAGCGTATGGTGGCGGTTTAACAAGATTTTTGTGTTTTATGATGAATCACAGTTTGCGGTATAAGCCGCCATGGCAGTTATGGTACTTCAGATTTGGCTAAGTGTTGGACAAACAGATTTTGCAAGATGAAGCAATAATTTTGGATCTACCACGGTTCTGAAAAGGCAGTAAAATCCTAATAAGGTGGTGATAGTGGAAAGCGTGGATGTTTGAATGGGAACTTCTATGGGGAGATGTTCTTCTAATGATAAAAATGAATGTTAAAACTGCTTCCGCGCAAGGTTTGTGGTTTATCCAGATTAAAAACAGCAAAAGTTGAAGGGAACGGCGAAGAACAGCAAGAGCGCCGACGAACAAGCGCGAACCCTAATGCAAATCTGAACTGGAGGAAGAGTAGCACTTACAGTTGCATATGGACTGCGGTGGTTCACCGGAGCTTTCTGGTCCGATCAGGATGATGCAATAGCTTGTGTTGTTGCAGTGGTCGGAGGTCGCGGCGGTGAAGGTCGAGCGCTGGAGCGGCCGCGTGAAGGAGGAAGACGAAGGAGGAGACGAAGGGGAAAATGATAAAGACCTCTTTCCCCTATTTATAAGGGGGTGGCTGCAAGGCATGCGCGGGAATCGAGGAGGCCAAAATCATCATATGGCTATATGGGTGTCGCGGTTTTCGGAGGTTCAATAAGATAAGTATCAATTAAGGATGTTCTGGGCCACGTCCGAAGTTAATGCAAAATGACGTCATGGTGACTTAAGAAACTTCTGTGAGCTGACGTCAGGGCGGTTTATTGCAAGGTTTATCAAACAAGGCGGTGCGAAATTTTGACAAGTCAGGTATTGAAGATTGATGTGAACAAGTTCAAATCAACCTGGGGCCTAATGTTGGGGATATAACTACTAGGTATGAACCGCCCAGGAGGGGCTGGTTTATACCACAGGCGGTACCAATGAAGACGGTGGATCATACGAGCCTGCTGACGGCCCAAGACCCAGAAGTGACTTAAGGCCAAGGTGGATAAAGCACCATGTATGTATGACTTGTATTGTAAGGCATATGTAATTAGTCTCCGAGACGAACACATGTATGAGTCGTCTGGGACTCCGTGGGCCGCCGGGTGTCAACCTGTGTATATAAAGGGAGGACCCGGCGGCGGCTTAAGGGCAAGAGAGAAGAGATCGAGAACTAGGTCAAGCCTATTCACTCCCTGGTAATCGAAACACAAGCAATACCACCACAAACTGGACTAGGCCTTTACGTTCACCGCAAGGGGCCGAACCAGTATAAACTCCCTGTGTCCTTTGTGCTGTTTAACCCCTTTAAGCTAACCTAGTTGTGATGACTCCACGACTAAGTCCTTATGCTAGGACATCTACCGTGACAATTCCACGACAGTCACGGAGGTGGACGACAACAATTTTGAGCCAAAAGAGCCTGCGGAAGTGCGCGCGTGCTATGGCAATCAAATAGGCTGCATCCTACGGGCTTGCGCCACCATCAATGATGTGAAACTATGGAAGATACCAGATATGAGGCAGTCCCTCCTAACGAAGCTGCACCAGGTGTTCTTGTTCCCGGGCCGGGATGAAAGCAAATATAAAAACCCAGATAAAGACCCGGGAATGAAGAAGATAAACAAACGCGCCATGGGCAAGTTTGCAGCGCGTTGTCCACCTGGAAAGTAAGGGTGAAACATCGGATCATCGACAAAAAGGAACCTTACTGCGAGATTTTAAAGGATAATCCGACAATTACGGAAGAGCAGTGTGAAATATTCAAGGCGGTTTGCGTTGCCGAAGCTACCAAAGAAAAGTCAGAATACATGAAGGGGCTTCAAGAGAGGAACATGGGATGAGACCACCTCAGAAGCCATGGTTACATGAGGAAGAGGTCCACCGGCCAAGGAGGACGCAGAACGCGAAAGTCTGGGCATCCCAGACCCCTTGGCGGAGTTCACCGTCCGGCAGGAGCGTGACATCCTCAAGGCCCGGTACCACTGGGACCCAGTCAAGAAGGTTTTCGAGACGGACGCGGTCACGACGGAGTTCATGAGACTCCTGGTAATCTTTCATTTACCCCCTAATTTTAGCTTCTGATCAATTTGACTGCACGTTTAGTCATATTTGTAAACGATCCTTGTTCCTTTTGCAGAGAGAGCAGCACAGGATCACGGCCGAAAGCGAATCGCCGTCGGAGGCGTTAGCGAGGCCCAAGTGGGACAGCCTATTCAACCGGGCCTTGAACATATTGAAAGGACTCCCGGTGGACACTCGGCCGTCGTATGGACGTGTGCACGGCGTTGGAGATGGTGCCACGTGGAAGAAGTACTACCGTGAGACCATGGAGGAGACAAAGGAAAGACGATGGTTAACTAAAGAAAACATCGACAAGAAGGTTGCGATTGCGGTTGATAAGAAATCAACAGAGATAGTCAAAGCAGCGATAGCTGCCGCAAATGAGGAAATGGCAGCTTCGTATGGTGTGTTGCTTTCGGCTATCGTCAATTGGAGCAGGCAAAATCCCAATAAAGATGTAGGGCACTTTCCCCCTGCCAACTTCTTTGGTTGTAGCTCGACTAGCATTGCACCAGCACCTGCTCCCACACCTGCACCAGCACCTACTCCCGCACCGGCTCCCGCACCTGCTGCTGCACCGGCTACCGCACCAGCACATGCACCGGCTCCCGCACCTGCTCATAGCAGCCCGTCCTCCGTCTCGGACGTGCTCAGCGATGCTTCGTCTTTGGCTGAGCTCGACGCCCTCAAGGTACCTGTCACACCGGCCCTCTTCAAGAAATGTATAATATCCCGTTTCCGTTGCCTTTTAGATGTCTCACATCGCAGACATGTCTTTGCAGGCCGACGTAACCCCGTGCACCATATTGTAGACCATCAGCGGCAAGAAGGTGGATGTGGGGAAGGCGGCGGTAGTGAAGCCGAAGTAAAAATTGTTCCACAGCCGGCCGATCCACCCTGACGTCTTCAAGGTTTCCGTCACCAGAGTCAAACTGGGCCACAAGAATTTGGCTCCTCCGGTACTAGGGGGAGATGACGACGAGACCCCGCGGTGGCTTGGCGATTGCAAGAGGTGGGTCCTGTTATGGCCAAAGAGTCTGCTTCGTCTGCAGGCGGCTGGGAGCACACCCACGACAACGCAGCCTCAGCCTGGTATGCACATCAACACCCCACCTACCCAATTAGCGTTGGCTGTCGTGCTAGGTGATAGCGGACAGGGTGAGGAAGAGGCTCCATTAGCCGTTGATGACGTCGCTGCCGTTGAAGAAGCAATGCATGATATTGATGCCATCGATGAGTATGACGATGACACTCTACAGTATTTCAATACTAGAGCCTATGACAATGGAGGATTGATGGCTCAGTAGTATGAGTACTCAGGATTTGAGCGTCATGAGTCGGTGCCTGAAATGCCAGAGGCTGGACGTATTATAGTTGACCTTCTAGTAGCAAAGAATCATAGGAAGAGAACGAGGAAATGCAACAAAGCTACTTCTATGATCCAGCCGCCTCCGCAGCCTCGGTTCAAGACCCTAGATCCGGCGATGCCCATATTCTGCAATGGGCAAAGAACCTAGGAGATATCCCAGATCGACCCCGAGCTGAGTTCTATCACATCAAGTGTGAACTTGCCCAAATCATCATGAAGGAGGTCCTAAAAATAACAGGGATGTTCTACGAAGAAGGGCAAATGTCGCGGGAAGACGTCCGAACATGCTTAGCCGCTCAGCGTCTCGACCTGAAGCCTTTCGCTTTGCTCGAGGACTATCAACCTGACTTGGATGGATGGCACGACATGTTGGAGTGATTGATGATATATGACAACGTGTCCATTTAGTCCATACTTTCTTTATTACCAAACTTTGAGTTATGCACGATGAAACTTTATTTGTGATGTAATTAAGCCGTCCACCTCAACTAGCGAAGATCACTCTAGTTAGGGCGTTTTGGGTACGATGAACTTTGTTATTTATGCTTATGATATGTTTCTTCTATTTTTGCCAAGTCTGTCTCTTTATGTTGCTCAACTACGTATGTTGCATATCATCGACTCATGTGGCGATGCAGGCGCATAGATCATCGATGGCGAAGAAGTGCTACGCCAGGAGTATACGACGAGTGGCCGGAGTGTCAGGCCTAGGTGTACCGATTTCCGAGCGACAACCAGTAGTTAGTTTAGGTTCATGCTAGTGCGAAAGAGGTATGCGAATCGACACCTCAAGAAGTACTACATTATGTGTGGTGAGACATGTCATGTAACTTGTATAGCTATATAAAGATTATGATGTGACGACATGATTTGTGTTGGATGATATGATGAGACTATTATGTGTATGATATAATGAGCATATTGCATGTTTATGATATGATTAGAATACTGTATATAACCTTTACAAAAACATAGCAAATACGTATAAAGGAATATATGAGAAAATATAGTAGTAGCGCTCTTTGGCGCTGGACAGAAAAACACTACTACAAAAGCACTTAGCAGTAGCACTGGTATGGAAAGAGCTACTGCTAAGTAGCCATAGCAGTAGTGCGTGTTAAAACGCGGTACTGCTAAACGTTAGCTATAGTGCCGTATCAGTAGCGCGGTGCCCCGTGCTACTGATAGCCCTTAGACCCGTGCTACTGCTAGGCTTTTCCCTAGTAGTGTGGATTTACCCGTGTTAATCTTCAGACTTGTAATAATTCCGTGTCACCTTTCCGTGAACCAGAAATTCTTGCCTCTTGAATCTGTCTTGTGGCCGGGTCATATAATGTTGCCGGCTTGTGGCACTTCTACACTTTAACATTTCTCACTTCTTTATACTGTGACATCACTGCCCTGAAATTATGGGATTCGGGTGAGACATCGCAACGAATCTTTTAAGCATATCGATTAGGCACAAGAATCGAGGCACCCCTTTTGCCCAAAAGTTACTGTGCCTCTTCTTTTCTAGCACTTGCCGTTCCATCTTCTCGCCAAATTATAAATACATCCGAGGGGCGTCGGGTTTTACTTTTACCGCTTCCATCTCCTCTCTGCGCCTTTTCGTTATGCCCGAGCCATCTCGTTACCGGAGCAACGCCACGCTTTCTTCAAGTTCAACAGCTGCCTCGACCGCGACCTCAACGCCCTCCAGGTCGTTGCCAGAGCACTCGAGAATGCTCCATCCACTCTCCGCCGTACCCAGGTATGCCTAAACCTTTCTCATTAGATCCATAGATTTTCTTCCCCTTGCACAGTTCGTCGTAGTTCATTGGTGCTTTCCACCTCTCTTCGGTTAGTAGATCTAGATTCCTTTGAGCGATCCATAGAAGTGCTCTAGTTGCGGCCATAACACCATTTTGCATTTGGAGTCTCCGTATTGTTCTCAAACACTACTTATGGATTAGTTTATACTTGCAATTTGTGTTTTAGGTCTGTTAAAATTTTCCTTTTCAGGCTATTTTGTAGGTCTTTAGTTGTAACTACTTCTTTGGAATCCTCTTTATAGCTAGCACTTAGGAGAAAACCAGAAAAACTCCACACAGCTAGTGCCGGCTTTTGATTTGCCGGCTCATCATTACTTTTCAATAGCTTGCATAATCTTGAATCATAGCTTGAATAGGCATAGCTGCTCTTTATTTTTCCGGCTCATAATTTTGACTAGCCTGATCATAGCAGGACATACGTGTTAGCTTATCCATAATCATAGCAGCCTCATTACTATTGACAGCTCGTAACTTGAATAACCCGGCGACTTGCCGGCCATGAAAATAATGTGTCGGCTCATAATTATTACCTTTACTTCACAGTTCTAACTTTAGGCAAACCGTTATGGCTAAGACTGATAAGGCCTGCAACTGGGTTAAATCCCACTTCTCCACTCTTATGTTGGATGACCTCGTGGAGCAAGGCCTATTGCTGGCTCAAGCAATGATTAGTTGGCGGGCGCCTGAGGAAGAGCGTTCGCCCCAGCCTAACGAAGGAAAGTGGTTGTCTTCGTGGACAATCTTCAGAGGGGTTTCTGTCCACCCGGGTCAAGATTCTTCTGGGACGTGCTTAACTTCTTTGACCTCCGGCCCCAAGATCCTGGGCCAAACTCAGTCACCAATCTTTGCTAGTTTCAAGTTTTCTGCGAAGTCTATCTCCAAACAGAGCCAACCGTCCCCCTCTTCCAGGAGTTCTTCTACAACAACCACCAGACAGAGTTCAAGGACAGTCCTAGCATAGAGCTTGGTGGAATTTCTGTTCGAAGGCGTAAGAACAGTCCCTTTCCTGAAGGCACGCTGGCGAGTTATCCCGAGGGCTGGAATAGGAGTTGGTTCTATTGCAAAAACACTCCTCTTGAAGGCGAAAACACCCTGTCGGGCTATAGGTCAGACCGGCTCGACGCCACTATTGCTTTTTTGGGTTGGCCATCCGATGAGGAGCGACAACAAGTTGCAACTATTTACTCAAAGCTGAGAGCCTTGACAGTCAACAGCCTCACGGGGATTGATTTGACTATGTGCTGGATAAGCTGGCGCATCTAGCCCCTTAGCGTAAAGGGCAATTTAATGTGCAATTATACTGGTGAGCTAGCAGATGCACAATGCTTCAGTCAAGTCAACTGAAATCAAGAAAGCCACGAAGAATCTGCTAGGAGAGCCCTAGAAAAAATGTAATAAGACTGGGTTGGCTCCCTTCTACATAAAAAATCATGTGCCTCCAGTAAGTATTCTTGCATTTTCTTACTCATTATGTTCTTTACTTGTTCATCTCAGTCTTAATTTCTGGCTTATCACATATGCAGGCAGATAATCAGTTTTGGAGAATGAAGAAACATCGAAATTCTGCCCTACACCAGTTAAAGAAGAAAATGAGCCCATCAATGCTGATGAGCAGGACGCCGAAAATGAGTCGGAGGTAGAGCTTGACTCACTTGGTCATCTTTATAACCAACTTGCTGACGCCCCTTCTTCTCAGGATAACGCCAAAATCAGTCGAGCCAGCAATGTCGAGGTAATTTCAATCTCATCCAGCTCGAAAACTTTAATCCCAAAGAGAATGAGACAAGCCGCCAGAAAGGTGCCGTTTCACATCCAAACGCCCACTTAGACCCTTTTTTTTAAGAAGTCGCAGCAAGTTGGTACATCAAAGCACAAGCTCCGAAGCGACACTGGCGAGCTGTCCGCTGGCTTATATGATGAGCCAGTCGCCCGTAGACAACGAAATGAGGTGCCTCATAGCCCAACTCCATATCTTCCATGAGCTAGACTTATTAGGCACCCACATAATAATTCTGACTCGAATTATAAGGAGACGTCACCCTCGTTTGGAGAATCAACTGCCTCCTAGCTCCCACCATTGGTCATTAAGCTTGGGGAAGCATTTGGTAATTTATATTTTGACATAACACTTATTTCTTGAACTTGAATATACACATATGATTGCAGTCCAAATGCCATCAAGAAGAGAAAGGTGGGTGAGTCGTCTTCTGATGTAGAAATCCTCTAGTCTCAAGATCCACCATTGGTGACTCCAGAGGCTCAAACTGAAACTGTAGTTGAAGACAAGCCTAATCTAAGGGTTGAGCAGCAAAATGAGTAGGCTGGTGCTGATGAGCTGTTGAGAATGGAGCTACTCCAAATGGACGAACAAAGCAACACGGATGACCCGCGCATAACATGGACCCGTCAAGTCCCGCTCGAGCCTCCAGTCCTATGAAGGAAGTCGAAAATGTCATTCCGTCGCACATAGTGGTTGATGAAGAGGTCAACATTATTGGAGAGGCTTATAAGGCTCCAGAGGCGTCAAATTCTTTGACAAATTCATGGCCAACGATGAGTCGGAAACAATGCCAAAAGGGAAAGCTAAAATGGAGCTTCCCAATTTTCAGAAGATGAGCGTCAATGACCTACATGACCAATATTTAACCCTGCTGTTTGAGAGCCAGGACACTGAATGATCATAATAAACAAACTGAAGCGGAAATATGAGGTACGAAATACTCCTGTGTCATATATACTCATAGCCCCCAAGGGTCGGGTCGTCATGGTAATGACGAGCCGGTTCTTCCGAAAGTACTTAAATCAATACTTGGTAGAAAAAGCGACCTGTAGCCCCCAAGGATCGGGTCATTATGAAAATAACAAGCTAGTTCTTCAAGATATTCACTAGTCAAATGTTGTCGAAGAACGACCTATAGCCCCCAGGTGTCAGCTCATCTCCATGAGATAGCCGGGTCTTTCATAATTATAAGTTCTTGAAAAAATTACTTGCATTATCCCCCAAGTGTCATGGGGTCTGCTTGCAGCTTCATGAGACTTGTCTTTGTTAATAAAAATCTATACTATAGGCCCCAAGTGCCAAGTCATGCAACCTCGCCAGAAAAAAGCTGACGGCTTGCAAAAAGAGTTGAAAACTGAATGCAAACTACGTAAGAGGGTAGAAGCACCGTCTGTATATGTGCAAGAGTCTGTTGCTATGGCCAAAGAAAACCTGCAAGCCGCGAAAGCTGCCCATGAAGAAGAAAAGCTACGCGTGTTAAGCGCGCTGAGGAAGCAGAAGGCCAGCTTGAGCCGGTGACAGAACAACTGAACACTCTCAAATGTCACATAACCAACATGACGGTCGCCGTCTTTGGTAAGTAATATAATCATAGTCAATTCGGTTAACTGTTTTAGCCGGCTTATTGATATAGTCCTTTGTGTTGGGAGAAGGAACAATATTGGCGTCTAGCTTCCAATGGTAAAATTAAAGGCCATTTACACTTATCTGGAGCAGCTATATACAGGTGGCGTGTATGCAATAATGGTGGCAAACAAGAACGCTGCGCCGCCCCAACGGATTAAGGAGATGCTTAATGAGTTGTCAACAGTTCCTCATCGGTTCTAAGATTTGGCAAAGTTGGCGGCTCGTTCTCGGACTTGCATGGTGCTCGCTCGAGCCAAAGCTTTCCTTCTAGATATGGATCCGTCTGAGATGGTTGGCGAGTTTCCACAGTTTAAACTAGATGGGACAAACTTCTCTCTAGAGTACTTTGCGCGCTGTGTGAAGGAAACCCGGGTGGCGGCGACCCAACTGGTAGAAGAGCTGGACTTAGCCAAATATCAAGACGCCTATTCAGAGGATAACAAGCGCATCAACCCACCTGAGTTCAAACCTTTGACTCTCGCGTGGCTCCTCGATATAAGAAAACTTTTGCCCCTGACGCCGACACATCTTCTATAATCACTGATCATTCAAACTTCCTAGCTTTGTCCACCGTTCAGTGGCAACAAGGGACCTCCAGACCGGAGAAGATGAGCCGCCGCAAGATGACCTGACGGGACTGATGTGGAAAGCCAACTCAAAGATGTCCCGGAGAGCTCTGAGGCCATCTTGATTGAGTAGTTATCTTTGTGAAAAACTGTGATATCCAGACCTCGCTTGGCTTGTAATAGGCTAGGAAAAAACTTGTGCGTCTGTGGTGCCATCATGCCCTTGACACTCCTTGGTATATGTTTTGCAGAAAAATTGAGCCGGTGGGGTGTTTCATAACCCGCCGATTTTCATTAAGCGTTTTGGCTGTCATTGTTCTGCTTGCAGTAATAAGCAGTCGTCTTAATGATAGCTCGGGTCATATGTCCCAGAGACTCTATGATCAAAATAACCCTATCATATTTACTAGGCGACTCTTGGTTGATATGAGCTAAATCTTAATCAAAATAACACAGTGGGTTGTCGACCCGCCAACTCGTGCTTGATATAAGAACTTGATTAAGGAGCAGAATATCCTATAAAACAAAATTCAAAAACACAGATAATAGTAAGTGTTAAGCTGGCTTTTGAGGCACGACAGAAAAGACTGGCTTTCGAAGCTCGTGTCTTGCTTCAATGAAGCTGGCATGATAACCCATGGTTTATCCTAGCTTTCTGTAAGCCGGCTCTCACGCGACACAAGCCGGTGTTTTAACCTTGACAAGTTCAGGGTCATAATAGATAGACCGTCAAGACGCCAGGTCACCTTGGCGGAGTAGCATCAAGCAGACAGGCAGGTTTAACAAAGATATATAATGGCATATGCCGGATCAAGAGGGATATTAATAACTAGACTCGATGAGTTGGAAGCCCCCAAGTGACCGATCAGAAAATAAAGACTCATGCACAAGATGTGAAACGAAGCAACAAAGGCCCCAAGTTTCGGGGATGCCAGCTTTATTATAATGATCACAGTGATATATACAAAGTTATTTTACAAGATGTGGAGCTAGTGGCTCTTAAGTATAATAAGGCCAAAGATGAGCAATATTCCCTTTATCTTTGAAGGAAAAAAGAATTGGCATGGTATACGCTATGCGATGATATTGGATCTTGAAACTGGAATCGATTGAAATTGGAATTTCACGAAAAAAATTATCCTATGCATCTAGTTCATCGTGATCGGAATTATATATATAATTTTTGGCCTCGTGAAGGAGAAAGTATTGCTCTAGCTTGGAGGAGGCTTAAGTCAATGTTATATTCATGACCCAATCATGAGCTCTCGAGAGAAATTATCATTTAGAATTTTTATGCTCGGCTTTCTCGTGATGATCAATCCATGCTCGATACTTCTTGTACTAGTTCTTTTATGAAGAAGCCTATTGAATTCAGGTGGGATCTTTTAGAAAGAATTAAACGCAACTCTAAAGATTGGGAACTCGCAAGTTTAGCACTAAATATGGACTTGACTCTGAGATAGTAGCCTCTTTTTGTGAATCATTTGCTACTCATGTTGATCTCCCTAAGGAGAAGTGGTTTAAATATCATGTAACACCCTGGTTTTTGGCCCTTTCTTTTTATCTTTGATTTATAGGTTTTTGCTCTATTTTTCTTTCGGAGAGGATCTATGGACTTGAAACCTGGGAGATCATCATCATTTCTTCTCCCAAGTGCCTCATCATTCTTAAATCTCTCCCATGATCATGTCAATTCCATTATAGCTCAACCTCAAAATTCTTTTCTAAGGAATATTCTAGTTTATATTAAAGGAATAGTCATGTTTACCCTAGGTTGTCACTAGTAGAAAAAGGGTCATCTGTCCCGGTTGGTAAGGGCCTTCTGTCGCGGTTTTTGAACCGGGACTAAAGGGTCGTTACTAATGCCCTAGCCCTTTAGTCTCGGTTCTTACACGAACCGGGACAGATGGGCCTCCACGTGGCAGGTGCGGCGATCCTAGGTAGCAGGGCCTTTGGTCCCGGTTGGTGGCACTAACCGGGACCAATAGGCATCCACGCGTCAGCATTTCAGGGACTGGGGTTTTTGTTTTTTTGAAAGGGGGGATGTTTTGGGGGGTTAATTTAGGTGTTTCATATATTGTGTGAGCTAGCTAATTAATAGAGAGAAGTGTCCTCTCTTATCTCCGTGCTTGGTCGACGCTACGTACTATATACGTATAGAGAGGACTAGACACGCTAGCTGGTAAGAAAACGAAGGAAACAGAAGATCGTCATGAACATATGCATATAGAGAGAAGTGATATCAACCACCTCTCCTTCTTCGAGAGATTGGTCGAACAACAAGTTCTTGTATATCTATCCGGCACTACTGGCTACATATATACAATAATTATCTCTTACAATATAATCTCCTAATTATATACGAAGTCAAGGTCCACATGGTATTCTCCGTCTTCAGTGATCATGTGGTCAAGGAGGAATGCCGCCAATTCCTCTTGAATTGCTCGCATACGATCTGGTGCTAGGAGTTCATCCCGCATCCGAAAGATCTAATTTGAAGAAGTGGGTCAATACATATATATATGAATAAATGAAACTCAACACAAATGATGGTAATAAAATAAAATTGTGAATATTATTGCTTACGCACTTCATATTTTTCGTCAGATTAGCCTCGCTCACAGGTCGTGTGGCGGATGGACTCGCAAACGTAGTATCCACAAAAATCATTCCCTTGTTCCTGCCACAACCACTTTACAAGAAATAGAGGTCAATCAAGCTGATAAGAAAGCATGCTAAATGGTATTGATCAAACTAGCGCTTGAATCACTAGGAGATGCGTGGAACATGCTACTATAGTACTTACTTTCGAGTGTCTAAATTGCAGCTTCTTCGGCAGTCCCGGAGCTTTTTTGGTGAATTCTCTCCAAACCCTGCCAGAGAAAGAAAACAATTACTTGATATCATGAAAATGAACAAAGTTGCTGATATGGTGGATAATGATCGATTTAACTTACTTCTCGAGCATTTGAGTCATGTCCGCATAGTCTTGGGGATCTTTTCGTCTCGAGTCTAAGATGGTTACTACTCCCTGCTCAAGCTTAATCTCTAGGAGAATATAGTGGAAGCTGCGCACGCATGCATAAGTCATCAATTACATTACTATAACCTAGACTAATAAGGGAAACCGAATATGCACAAGACAGTAACACTCACTTGAAGTTGTAAGGAAAGAGTATTATATCTTTGTTTTCATTTATTACCAACGATCGTAGCAAGTTGGCCTCAGTATTTTCGGCATGATATTTAACCTCAGTTGCATCTATGAATTTGTGTTAATGAATCCAATATCACCGATTTTTCTTTTCTTAAATTCGGCGATCTTCAGTCTGCATAATATAGTGAGGATAATTATAAATACATGCAATGAAAGAGCTGACCTATATAGAGAGACTTAATGACAGAAGTAGTACTACTTACAGATAGTAGCAAGTGACCGTTGATTTATCGAGGGCCTTTTGATTGAAAAACTGGAAGAACTCCTCAAATGGAACATTCAACAGTTCAATTCCAATGAGGTCATGCTCCTCTTTAACTCTCAGCATCAAAGTATCCCTCCCCCAGACTCTCTGCAGGTTTTCATGTACCAATCATGTAATCCTCACATCATCGTTGTTAGAGATCTTTCATCTTTGACGAGAGGCTTCCCGTAATGGTATTTGTGTTCGTCCACCTCCATTAAATCATAATGTACATCGCCGGGCAGGTAATCTCCAAGATTGCTATAACCGGCCACCATCCTCGGATCATTAGCGACGATGTCGCTAGACACCTTGAGCGGGGGGGGGGGGGGCACGATTGGTTCGCT
The DNA here is from genome assembly GCF_002575655.3 of Aegilops tauschii subsp. strangulata. NCBI lineage: Eukaryota > Viridiplantae > Streptophyta > Magnoliopsida > Poales > Poaceae > Aegilops > Aegilops tauschii. The sequence goes on along the minus strand of NC_053038.3, from coordinate 422,088,023 downwards.
TGTTCGCCGAGCTGGGCAATTTTTTCCCAGCTCGTCGTTCTTTTAACCTTTGATCACTGACAGTACTTCCCGACCGCTCCTCTTCGACAAATGTCTTTGCAATAATGCGCTCATAGTTGCCTTTCGGCGGAGACTTTGGTGGTTTTGTCAGGGCAGCCAGAGTGCGCTTCGCTTTCACCGGATCTACCTTCTCCTCCGAAGGTGGATGTTTCTTTGCTTTCACCCCTTCAAAGAAGTTCGTCACTTTGGCTCACACGATCTTCGTGGTTTCCTCCTCGGTCCTCTCGTATGGTAACTTCTCTGGAGTCTTCAGAGAAGGACCGAATCTGTATTGCCTCCCGCCTCTGGCTGTACTGCTAGACGCCAGCAGAGCAGATGGAGCAGCTGCGGCTGTCTTCTTTCTATGCTTACGAGGCGGAGGAGAAGGACTACGACACGCCGGAGCAGACGGAGCGGCGGCAGGTCTCTTCCGCCCTTGCTGACGAGGCGGAGAAGGAGGAGGCTAGCTGCTCGGGCGCGCCGGCGCAGGTGGAGAAGGAGGCGGAGTGCCGCCACGCGCCGGAGAAGGAGGCTGAGTGCCCTGATCACTCGCCAGAGGAGGAGGCGGAGGAGGAGGCGGAGTGCCGCCATGCGCCGGAGAAGGAGGCTGAGTGCCCTGATCACTCGCCGGAGGAGGAGCCGGAGGAGGAGGCGGAGTGCCCTTACTCGCCAGAGTCGTCCAGTTCGGAAGGTTGATGAGCTCCTTCCGCCATAGGCCTGGGGTCTTCCGAGCAGAACCCAGCCGAGTCTCCCCTTCAACAGTAGGGTGGTCAAGTTGGAGGTCCACAAATCCTTCCGTCATTTCGTCCACCGTCACCCTAGCATATCCTTCTGGAATCGGACGACAGTGAAAAGTTGCGCCGGGTTCAGGAGGTCGAACAGAGCCGACAGCCGCCTTGACTTTGAAGTTCTCACATCGCGTCATAAGGTGGCAATGGTGAGACTCCGTGATAGCATCCACGGGGTAGCTAGCAGGACCGTCAAGACATGCTCCGGCTGAAGCAGCTCAGTGGAAGCCACGCTGCTTCTCCGCTGAGATGGCGGGGTAGCTTCGGGGGAAGTTTCGGCAGGTCGATTGCTGCGAGCTACGTCTCGTACCTCTAGCGCTTGAACCCTTTCGTGCAGCTTCTGAATTTGGGTATGCTCCAATTTTTTCCTCCTCTCCTGGCATTTGTAACCGCATGCGTCCGGAAAACCGGCCTTCCACGGAATGGAGCCTGGCATGCCTCGTGTCCGTCCAGGGTGCTCAGGATTCCCGAGGGCCATTGTGAGCCCGTCGTTCTCTCTGTCTGGAACGAACGTCCCTTGGTGCGCTGCATCGATATAATGCTGAAGCCTCTTGACTGGTATTCTCATTTTCTCGTCCGTCCAAACGCACTTCCCTGATACAGGGTCCAAGGTTCCGCTAGCCCCGAAGAACCAAGTCCGGCAGCGGTCTGGCCAGTTCATTGTCTCTAGTTCGATCCCTTTATCAAGCATATCATTATCCGCCTTGGCCCACTTAGGCCGGGCTTTGAGGTAGCCACCTGACCCCGTGCGATGGTGTAGCTTCTTTTTCTTGTTTGTCACTGACAACTTCTTACTCTTTTCCGATGTCTTGTGGGCCACAAATGCGGGCCAGTGATCTCTGATCTTCTCATATTTGCCGATGAATTCTGGTGTCTCTTCTTTGTCGACAAATGTTTTCAGCTCATTCTTCCACCTCCTGAATAGGTCTGCCATCTTCTTAAGAGCATGAGACTTGATTAATTGCTCTTTAACTGGCTTCTCCGGATCCTCCTCTGCCGGTAGGGTGAAATTTGCCTTCAGCTCAGTCCAAAGATCATCTTTCTGCATATCATTGACATAAGACACCTCAGGGTCTTCCTTCTTAGGCTTATACCATTGGTGGATGCTGATCGGGATCTTGTCCCTAACAAGAACCCCGCACTGAGCAGCAAATGCTTCCTTTGTCCGAATGGGTTCAATCGGTTGGCCGTCGCGCGCGATTGCTATGATCTCAAACCTTTCATCCGAGCGCAACTTGCTGTTCGGGCCTCGTCTCTTTACCGAAGTTGTGCTCGATCCGGAGGGCTAGAAAAAAGAAGAAAGACGAGAGTTAATTAATATGTGTACATACCAAAACAATGAATGCATCAATTAGCTAGTCAGCACAGGCTTAACTAATATATTTACCTGGCCGGACTTTGTTCGGTCACCAGAGCCGTCACCACGGGCTCCTTCTTGCACCAACATTGGGTCACCGGAGCCATCATAATTATGTCTTTCCTCCTTGACTCTTCGATCACCGTAGCCTGCTTCTTCACCCTGTTCTTCCAGACCAACATTGTCATTAAGATACGACAAGACATCACATCCGGCTAAGATTATGTCCCCCAACACCTCTTCTACTTCCTCGTCTCGTCCGTGCTCCATTGTTTCTGCAAATATTACAACATGGCAATTATTACACAAACATGACAGCAGGTGGATATATTAGTGCAAACGTAGACCTAGCTTATTCCGGGTTTGGGGTGGCCTCGGCAACGCTTCAAGGGTAGGGGCGCGGCGGGTGGGGGTAGGAGACCGACATCGTTTTTTTTCCAGGGTTTGGGTGTCGTCGAGAGTTTTGGTTCAGCGAGAGGGCCAGGGGGTGCTCCCGTGTTATAAGTTATCACGGTCGAAGTTATCCTGGAGGGGGTGATATCGACAACGACGACATACATACATGGGAAAATAATGTTATCGGGGAGGGGGTAGGTCGACCCCCCCCTCGTGTTGAAGTTATCGGGACACGGGGTATATCGACAACGACATATCCGATAAAAAAAAGAAGACCAAGAAGAAATAAAAAGAGGAGAAGAAGATATTAATAGAGGAGATGATTGAAGAAAAAAAGAAGAAAAAAAAGAGGAGAGGAAGAAAGGAATAGAGGAGAAGAAGAGAAAATAGAACATTCTCTTCTTCTCCTCTATTCCTTTCTTCTTCTCCACTTATTTTTCTTCTTTTTTCTTCTTCTTATTTACCTTTTTCCTCTCCTTCTTTTTCTTCTTCTTCATTATCTTCCTAGCTAGATATATAATACTTTTCTAAAAATGTAACTTTTGCATATATAAAACTTTTTCTTCTTCTTCCTTCTTCCTTCTCTTCCTTCTTTTCCTAAATATATAAAACTTTTCTAAAAATGAAACTAACCTAAAATCTACCCAAATGTACTAAAAATCTAACTTTTATATGCACAGAGAACATACATACATATATACATTTTTATAAAAATGCAAAAAACAAAGCATCATATATATGAACAAAAAATCTGAAAAATATATCATATATATGAAAAAACAGAGAGGAAGGCCGGCGGCCGGACCGAACGTGGCGGCGGCGTGTGGTCGGGGCAGGCCGGGGGCGTGGGGCGGCCGGACCGAACGTGCCGGCGGCGTGTGGTCGGGGCAGGCCGGGGGCGTGGGGCGGCGTCGGGGCAAGGGCTCGGGCAGGGAAGGCGCGTCGGGGCAGGGGCGCGCGGGCCGGGGCGGCGCGTCGGGGCAGGGACATGGGTCGGCGCAGCGCGTCGGGGCAGGGCAACGGCGAGGAGGAGTGGGCGTTGACGAGGAGCAGGCGGCGGGGCGTCGACGGTGAGCACGGGCAGCCTGGCGGCGTCGGTGAGCATGGGCAGCAAGGGCGCGGGCGGCGACGGCGAGCACGGGCAGCTTAGCGGCGTCGATGAGTTCGGCGTCGTCGGGGGGCAAATGTTCGATGAAACTGAAAAATTTACAAGTCCTGCTTGTATACGGAGAGCATTGGTACCGGTTCATGGCAGCAACCGAGACCAATGCCCCTTTTAGTCCCGGTTGGTGCCACCAACCGGGACCAAAGGTCTCTTTTCAGCAGCCAAAGGGCGGGAAGCGGCGGCCTCTGGTCCCGGTTGGTGGCACCAACCGGGACTAAAGGGGGGGCATTGGTACCGGTCAGTGCCACCAACCGGTACCAATGCACCCCTTTAGTCCCGATTGGTGCCGCCAACCGGGACCAAAGGCCTTGTGCTGCTGCGCCCGCATCGAATGTTTAGTCCCACCTCGCTAGTTGAGAGGGGCACACAGTGGTTTATAAGCCCCACTGCCGCTCCCCTCTCGAGCTCCTCTCCATTGCAGGCTTACGGGCCTAATTGTCACTGCTATGCCTGATGGGCCTACTGGGCCTTCTTCGGGCCGTGGTGGCCCAGTAGGTGGCATATTTTTTATTTTTTGCCTGTTTTTTTGTTTTCTTTTTTGCTTTATTTATTTTGTTTTGTTTCTACTTACAACAAAAAACTTATTTATTTTATTTTGTTTCTAATTACTTATTTATTTTACTTTAAGATAATTCTTTTTGCTATTAAAGTTTCTAACAAAAATGTTATTTATGAAAATTCTTTTTGCTTTCAATGATTTTGAACAGAAAATACTTCGATAATTTTAGTTGCATCAATTTTATATAATTTTAGTTTCAATAATACTAGAGGTTGCTTATAATGTTTTGAACAGAAAATACTTTGATAATTTTAGTTTCATAAATTTTATTTATGTTATTAAAGTTTATTTTATTTTGTTTGTACTTATATATTTTATTAAAGTTTATATTATTTTGTTTCTAATTACTTATTTATTTTATTTGTTATTTTCATGCACCATTTTTCATGCATTTACTGATTATTCTGAGCAATAAGACCCTAAAATTGAAAAGCATTTCAAATGAACTCTGAAAAGGTTGAAAGTTGGCATGGTTGATACCATGCCAACTTTCAACCTTTTCAGAGTTCATTTGATTTCATCCACATAGCATGTGCAAGAAAGTTGAGTGGGTTACGGCAAAAATTGGATGCACTTCGTGTACAAAACGGACAATCTCTTTCGAAGTATCAGGATTTCACACGGAAACTCATCTGTGACAAAGGGATTTTATTTTTTAAAACTTATTTGAACTCCTGACTTTTGTGTGTTCAAAATGCACCATTCAAAGCCACATCATCAATTTTCAACCCTTTCTGACTTCATTTCTTATTTTTCATGCATTTATTGATTATTTTGAGCTATAAGACCCTGAAATTGAAAAGCATTTCAAATGAACTCTGAAAAGGTTGAAAGTTGGCATGGTATCATCATTTCATCTACATAGCTTGTGCAAGAAAGCTGAGAGGGTAACGGCAAAAACTGGATGCACTTCGTGTACAAAACGGACAATGGTATCATACTTGTCTGTTACAAAGTTGGCATGGTATCATCATAATAGTTGCGGGAGAAAGTCTTAACTTTTTCTTTGCTTGTGTCATTTGCTTATTGCGCGGTAACCATGGATAATCTTCATCGTTTATCAAGATGCTTGGGTCAGCCTTGACTTTGAAGGGAGGAATTTCATAAACCTTTTCATAATCTTCAGACATGTCTGTCTTGCCCTCCACTCCCACGATGTCCCTTTTTCCTGAAAGAACTATGTGGCGCTTTGGCCCATCATATGATGTATTCGCTTCCTTATCTTTTCTTTTTCTCGGTTTGGTAGACATGTCCTTCACATAGATAACCTGTGCCACATCATTGGCTAGGACGAACGGTTCGTTAGTGTACCCAAGATTTTTCAGATCCACTATTGTCATTCCATACTGTGGGTCTACGTGTACCCCGCCTCCTGACAGATTGACCCATTTGCACTTAAACAAAGGGACCTTAAAATCATGTCCGTAGTAAAGTTCCCATATGTCCACTACGTAACCATAATATGTGTCCTTTCCCCTCTCGGTTGCTGCATCAAAGCGGACACCGCTGTTTTGGTTGGTGCTCTTTTGATCTTGGGCGATCGTGTAAAATGTATTCCCATTTATCTCGTATCCTTTGTAAGTCAATACAGTCAAAGATGGTCCCCTGGACAACGAGTACAACTCATCACAAATAGTGTTGTCACCTCTGAGACGTGTTTCCAACCAACTGCTCAAAGTCCTGATGTGTTCACATGTAATCCAGTCGTCGCACTGCTCCGGGTGTTTGGAGCGCAGACTGTTCTTATGTTCATCGACATACGGGGTCACCAAGGTAGAGTTCTGTAGAACTGTGTAGTGTGCTTGAGACCAAGAATGCCCGTCCCTGCATATTATTGAGTCCGCTCCTAGCGTGCCTTTTCCAGTCAGTCTCCCCTCATACCGCGATTTAGGGAGACTTATCTTCTTAAAGCCAGGAATGAAGTCAACACAAAACCCAATGACATCCTCTGTTTGATGGCCCATGGAGATGCTTCCTTCTAGCCTAGCGCGGTTATGGACATATTTCTTTAGGACTGCCATGAACCTCTCAAACGGGAACATATTGTGTAGAAATACGGGCCCCAGAATGACAATCTCGTCGACTAGATGAACTAGGACGCGTGTCATGATATTGAAGAAGCATGGTGCGAACACCAGCTCGAAAATGACAAGACATTGCGCCACATCACTCCTTAGCCTTGGTATGATTTCTGGATCGATCACCTTCTGAGAGATTGCATTGAGTAATGCACATAGCTTCACAATGGCTAATCGAATGTTTTCCCGTAGAAGCCCCCTCAATGCAAGCAGAAGCAGTTGCGTCATAATCACGTCGTAGTCATGAGACTTTAGGTTCTGGAACTTTTTCTCTGGCATATTTATTATTCCCTTTATATTCGACGAGAAGCCAGTCGGGACCTTCATACTGAGCAGGCATTCAAAGAAGATTTCTTTCTCTTCTTTCGTAAGAGTGTAGCTGGCAGGACCTTCATACTGCTTCGGAGGCATGCCGTCTTTTTTGTGCAAACGTTGCAGGTCCTCCCGTGCCTCAGGTGTATCTTTTGTCTTCCCATACACGGCCAAGAAGCCTAGCAGGTTCACGCAAAGGTTCTTCGTCACGTGCATCACGTCGATTGAAGAGCGGACCTCTAGGTCTTTCCAGTAGGGTAGGTCCCAAAATATAGATTTCTTCTTCCACATGGGTGCGTGTCCCTCAGTGTCATTCGGAACAGCTAGTCCGTCGGGACCCTTTCCAAAGATTACGTGTAAATCATTGACCATAACAAGTACGTGATCACCGGTACGCTTGGCGGGCTTCTTCCGGTGATCTACCTCGCCTTTGAAATGCTTGCCTTTCTTTCGACATTGATGGTTGGTCGGAAGAAATCGACGATGGCCCAGGTACACATTCTTCCTGCATTTGTCCAGGTATATACTTTCAGTGTCATCTAAACAGTGCGTGCATGCGTGGTATCCCTTGTTTGTCTGTCCTGAAAGGTTACTGAGAGCGGGCCAATCGTTGATGGTTACAAACAGCAACGCGTGCAGGTTAAATTCCTCCTGTTTGTGCTCATCCCACGTACGTACACCGTTTCCATTCCATAGCTGTAAAAGTTCCTCAACTAATGGCCTTAGGTACACATCAATGTCGTTGCCGGGTTGCTTAGGGCCTTGGATGAGAACTGGCATCATAATGAACTTCCGCTTCATGCACATCCAAGGAGGAAGGTTATACAGACATAGATTCACGGGCCAGGTGCTGTGATTGGTGCTCTGCTCCCCGAAAGGATTAATACCATCCGCGCTTAAACCAAACCATACGTTCCTTGGGTCAGCTGCAAACTCAGCCCAGTACTTTCTCTCTATTTTTCTCCACTACGACCCGTCAGCGGGTGCTCTCAACTTCCCGTCTTTCTTACGGTCCTCACTGTGCCATCGCATCAACTTGGCATGCTCTTCATTTCTAAACAGACGTTTCAACTGTGGTCTTATAGGAGCATACCACATCACCTTCGCAGGAACCCTCTTCCTGGGGGGCTCGCCGTCAACATCACCAGGGTCATCTCGTCTGATCTTATACCGCAATGCACCGCATGCCGGGCATGCGTTCGATCCTTGTACGCACCGCGGTAGAGGATGCAGTCATTAGGGCATGCATGTATCTTCTGCACCTCCAATCCTAGAGGGCATACGACCTTCTTTGCTGCGTATGTACTGTCGGGCAATTCATTATCCTTTGGAAGCTTCTTCTTCAATATTTTCAATAGCTTCTCAAATCCTTTGTCAGGCACAGCATTCTCTGCCTTCCACTGCAGCAATTCTAGTACGGTACCAAGCTTTGTGTTGCCATCTTCGCAATTGGGGTACAACCATTTTTTGTGATCCTCTAACATGCGATCGAACTTCAGCTTCTCCTTTTGACTTCCGCATTGCGTCCTTGCATCGACAATGACCCGGTGGAGATCATCATCATCGGGCACTGGTTCCTCTTGATCTTCAGCAGCTTCCCCCGTTGCAGCATCATTGGGCACATCGTTTGGTTCCTCTTGATCTTCAGCAGCTTCCCCCGTTGCAGCATCACTGTATTCAGGGGGCACATAGTTGTCATCGTCCTCTTCTTCTTCGCCGTCTTCCATCATAACCCCTATTTCTCCGTGCCTCGTCCAAACACTACAGTGTGGCATGAAACCCTTGTAAAGCAGGTGGGTGTCAAGGATTTTCCGGTCAGAGTAAGACTTCGTATTCCCACATTTAGGGCATGGACAACACATAAAACCATTCTGCTTGTTTGCCTCAGCCACTTCGAAAAAATCATGCACGCCCTTAATGTACTCGGAGGTGTGTCTGTCATTGTACATCCATTGCCGGTTCGTCTGCGTGCATTATATGTAATTAAGTGTGTCAAAAACCATCACAGAACATCATGAATAGATAATTAAGTGACCAAATTAATAGAAGTTCATCATCACATTAAAACCAAAGTACATACATAGTACTCATCTAACAACATATAGCTCTCCAGAGCATGTAATTAATTAAACCATACATTGAAACTATGTAAAACATTTCAATGCGAAAACAAATGCGATCATAATCGCAACCAAGGTAACAGTTGACCCAATGACATAATGATACCAAGCCTCGGTATGAATGGCATATTTTCTAATCTTTCTAATCTTCAAGCGCATTGCATCCATCTTGATCATGTGATCATCAACGACATCCGCAACATGCAACTCGAATATCATCTTCTCCTCCTCATTTTTTTTAATTTTCCTTCAAGAAATTGTTTTCTTCTTCAACTAAATTTAACCTCTCGACAATAGGGTCGGTTGGAATTTCCGGTTCACATACCTCCTAGATAAATAATATCTATGTCACGTTGGTCGGCATAATTTTCATAAACAATAAATGAACCAATAGTTATAAAGATAATATATACCACATCCGAATCATAGACAGGACGAGGGCCGACGGGGGCGGATACCAAAACCATCGCACTATATAATAACAAGCAATAAAATAGTAAGAAACTTAGACAAGTATCTATCTAAAGTAAGAATTTTTTCTTTTAGAAAGAAGATGAGAACAAGAGTCTCACCACGGTGGTGCCGGCGACGAGATCGACGCGGGCGATCGACGGCGGTGAAGACGGGAATGGGACATGATGGGCCGCTAAACCTAGACAATTCTCGAGGAAAATGGAGCTTTGAGGTCGAGCTTCGAGAGGAGAAAGCTTAACTAGTGTGGCTCGGGCATTTCATCGAACACCTCACGTGCATAGGAGGTGAGCTAGAGTACCACAAAGCCCTCACCTCGCTGGCCAGAGAAAAAAAGAGCACTCGAGTGCTCTACTCGCGGGCGAGGGGCATATATAGGCACCTCATTGGTCCCGGTTCGTGGCATGAACCGGGACTAAAGGGCAGCATGTGGTCCCGGTTCAAGCCACCAACCGGGACCAATGGTGGTGGGCCAGGAGCGAGGCCCATTGGTCCCGGTTCGTCCCACCAACCGGGACCAAAGGGGCCAGACGAACTGGGACCAATACCCCCACGAGGCCCGGCAGGCTCCTGGCCTCACGAACCGGGACCAGTGCCCCCATTGGTCCCGGTTCTGGACTGAACCGGGACTAATAGGCTGACCCGGCCTGAACCAAAGCCCTCTTTTCTACTAGTGTGTGAAGCAACCTATATTTCTGTCATCCACAAAATTCCCAAATAATTCTCATAATTTCTTTGGGTCATATATTGCTCAAATATGCCCAAGCTTTCCTTTCCAAGCCCAAAATAATTCCCTAGTATTATTTCTTCATTTCTGTCGAAAGGGGCTTTTCTGTGAAGGAAGTGCCACCTATCCTTTCTTGATTGCTCCCAAACTTTTTGGGCATGCTATCTCATCCAAATATTGCCTCATGCCAAAATTCAACTTCATTTGCCTAGCCAACCTTCCTTAGTGATTTTTCAAATTTCTGTCAGACATAACCCATTGTGAAGGAAGTACTAGCTAGAAGTACCCAAATGAGTTGAAATTTTGCATGCCTATTCATGTGCTCACATTATCACACTCCTCCAATTTTCAGCTCCACCCAATCATCTATGTGATCACAGCTTCAATTCTTTGAGTGAGTGAATATTTTCAGGTTGTGAAGCAAGTATAATTTATATTACTTCATTAATTCTAAACAATTACCAGATCATGCTCCTACCCAAATCACTTATCTCCACAAAATTTGGGATCATTTAAACAAGCCATTTTCTCTCCAAAATTATTCCAACACTACTTCAGGATGCTGCTAATGCGACACTACAATGAGAGACCCTTCGACGAAACTGTGTGCGATGCAATAATCGCAAACGGTGGTGTAAAAAAACCATCAAAAAAGGTGCAAAACATTTGCGATGGAGGATGCATCAAACATGGTTCAAATTTTAGTTGTGTGTGCGATGCAGGGCATACGGTTTAGTTCAATTAACTATTTGCGATGAGCAGGAACAAAAGAAACGGGCAGCCAGATGAAGGTGTGTTCGATACACGGCATGCGAGTCACTAGGATGAACTATTTGCGTTGAGACAAGAGAACAGAAACGGTTCAACTTAACAAGATGTGTGTGATACGCGTCAAATAGGTCTGTAATCGGAAATGTGTGCGAAGACCGATAACAACACAGACGATTACTGCTAACAAGCCGTTTGTATTGTGATCAAACGGTTGCTGGTATACAATTGTGAGTGATTGATGAAAACATCACCGACGGGTTCCATAGTTTAGTTCGTGTGTGTAACATCCCAAATTTTCAATTTGGAATGTTATACATAGGTCATACATGCATATCATATTTTATTGCTTTCATTTCTCGATCCTCGAGATTCTAAGCAACTCAAGGACCCTCGTAGAGAGTTGGGGATTTCACCGTTTTCATATTTGAATTTTATCAAATGTTGAAACAAGGGTCTTTTGTTTTAATTATTTTTCTCTCCGAAAATATTTCATATCAAAATATATGAGAGGGGATAATATGACTTCCCCAAAATAAAGAGGAGGAAAATATTTAAAAACAAATAAACATTTTTATTTGGACTTTATTGCTATTTTATTTGAATTAGGAAAAATATGCGTTTTTCAAAATTGCATTAGAGTCCTAAATAAATGTTCACCATGTCTGGTAGATTTTTAGAGGACGGGGAATATTTCTTTCATGATTTTTTGGAGTCCGTTTAGTATTTCTTTTCTTTGTTTTTTGCGCATCGGAATTTTTTTTTTAAAGTAACCGACCTAAACGGGCCGTGTCCGCCTAGGACTCCTGGCCCGGTCGGCCTTTATAAGCCGGGAGGCCCGACACCAGCAGCCCAGTGGCCCGCCCAAAACCCTAAGACGCCGCCGCCGCGCACTACTGTTGCCGCCTCGCCGCCACGCCACCCGCGCCACTCGCCGGAGTTCGCCGCCGCCGCCGTTTTCTTCGCCGGTTCGGTTTTTCTGGTAAAAACACTAGATCTATTTTTTAATAGATCGGTTCGGTTTTTTTCCCGTCGGTTTATTTATTTAGCGGACATTCGTCCGTACGTTCGCTTTAACAAACGCCGTTCACCCGTTAGCCGCAGACAGCGAACATTCGTTTGTTAGCGTGTTCATCTATTTTTCCTTTTCCAGGGTTTTTCGCGATTATTTTCGATCGCTATTTCTGACCCGATTTTCGATCGCGATTCAAGCACCTAGGTCTTCGTCTTGAAGCCCTCTTTCTGTTTAAGCAACTTGAACAAGATTTTGGTACTGTAAAATTTGACTTTAGTGCAGATTAGTAATCGGATCTTGTTTCTTTCGTAGTTGAGTTTCGTTGCTCCATTTGATTTGATTCTGTTTGCAAATCGAATCTCTTCAGTTGAGTTTTCATATTCGATATTCTTATTTGAGCTTTACTCGTGCATCTTTGCTTGATTGCTTATGTATGCTATTGTTTGTTTGCGATAGAATTCCCGGAGTGCGAAGCGTGCTACTACTTGTCACTAGGTTTTGCGGATCGTCAGCAAGGCAAGTAACACATTGATCATACTCTTTTCATACCCAGTTTTTATACATTAGTTCCCAACCTCAAACACTGCATGATTAGGACGTGATTAACTTGTGGGTATTGGGAAGTAGTTGATGAGGTAGAACCTATTGCCCTGTTTATTATCAAACCCTTGGGAGTTACTTCTACGTTATGCTTATACTCCTATGCTATGCTCGTAGACGTGGTTTGGGTGAGTGAATCCATGACATATGTGAGATGATTATTTAATGGTTCAACTTAAGGTGGCAACTTTAATACACATCTTGGTGGATTGCTTGTTTGGGCACCTGGAAAATCCAGTGTTGTCCTAGGATATCCCGGAGTACCCGTGAGATAATCCTACGGTCCGCCACCCAGGATCAAAGGGATCTGAGATATCTCATGCTAGAAACTTCTGTGTGCAGCCACAAGCTATTATGGGCTCTACATAGTTGAGTAAGTTGCATGACCTCTTCCAGTGGTAGGCTAGCAGATGTAGAGGGATGTAGGTTGGTACTGTCTACCCGGGGTTAGAGTTAATGCTTCTGAAAGACTGTGTCTCGGTCATCCATTTCTCAAACACCATGAAGTGCGAGAAATCCAATGGAGGAGATCGAGTCTTGTGGGGAAAAGTGTGCAAACCTCTGCAGAGTGTACAATCTAATCATGGTTAGCCGTGTCCCCGGTTATGGACATCTTGAGTATCTAGTACTTGGATTATCATAAGTATCTCATCATTGTAATTTAATTTGTTGGGTTGATAATTGCTTTTAATTGGGATTGAGTTGGATGTACCTTCTCAATGTTGTTCAACCACCATGATAGTTAAATAAAATATTTTCCTTTGTTGTAGATGAAAATTGGCTTTTCGCAAAAACCATATAACCATAGAGCCTCCACCAGCCATATATGCATATAGTGATAGCATTATTTCTGTTCTTGCTCTACTACGTTATATTGCCAGCATATTCCATGTGCTGACCCGTTTTCGGGCTACAACGTATTATGTTGCAGACTTTTCAGGCGACGAGTAAAGGTGCGATAGGTCGTTGTTGTGCATCTCAGCTATACCGTTGGGGTTGATGGACTCACTTATCTTCCAAGTCTTCCACTGTTACCTTCTTAGATGGCCTTAAGCCATATTTATTGTAATAAGTTCTCTTTTGAGACATTCGATGTAATAAGTGTGTGATTGCTACTCTGTTATACATCCTTCGAGTATTGTGTGTGTCAGCATTACCGATCCAGGGATGACACTGAAGCACAGAGACTTGACCGTTTGAGGTCGGGTCGCTACAGCGTGCGATGTGATTTTCTTTGTCCGCGCAACATCTACGCTCTTTCTACAGAGCATCAACATATATACTTAAAGAGACATCATTGCATAACCAAATAAAGCATACAATTACACAAGTGACTACACACATAACATTTCCACACACCAAAATTAAGCGATTACATGCATACTAAAGTAGGAGAAACAAGGATCTAATCATCTACTTATTGTTGTGACGACGCTTGCCATTGCTCTGTGCCCGGCTAGAACCCTGGCCATTTTGGGGAAGGAGGCACTTCCTCATGTCAACGATCCGCCTGTACATGTCGTAGCTTGTGTACGCCTCCTTGGGCACGTACACGACGTGAGCTTTGTCGAGTTTCTCCATCCAGGCCGTGTGCCAGGCACGCTTTTCCTTGTTGCATGAATCCTTCAATTCTCTGTAGTAGGGGTCGATGATGACCTCACCGAGGTGAACAAGTGAGTCCTTCTCGTGATGCTTCCTGGCCCAGATCTTGTATTGGCCCTGGATGTCGACAAGATTCTGGCACGCGATGCCCGAATTCTCAAGCGCCTTTACATCGTTGGTGATGTCCACCATAGTGAACATGTAGTGGGGGCTGTTGACAAACATAGCAAAACGCTCACAAGGCCTTGTGGCCAGGCAGTAGTGGTAGACGAGGATGTGGTGGCGCATGCACATCTGGGCGACGGCGACCTTGGGACGAGACCCGACACGAGCGTGGGTATACTCGAGGTCGAACCCGACCACCTTGTACTTCTCCTCAGCAAGCAAATGTGGATGGAGTGCTCCACTCAGACCGGGTCGTTGGTGTACACCACCAAGAGGTCCATGAACCTTCAGTGGGTGTCCACCACGGCACACATGGTGAACTTTTGCTCGTCATCGGCAGCCGCTCGGAGCGCCATTGGAGCCATGCAGGATACCCTCTAAGAATTTCTCGTGGTGGGTGTGCTTCATGCAATGGTGGGGCGCGATCGAAAGGTTGAAGAGACACAAGGGTTAAATGGCCGCTGTAATAAATGGAGGCCGGCGGGCCTGTAATCATCACGTCTTGTCACAGCGTTCATAGCAGAGGATTCCAGTGCACGCTTGGCAACACTGCACCGCATGCGTGGGCTTGAAGAGGCGCCAAATGTATCATCGGTGAGCCTGTTCCCGCGCTACCGCCCTGTTTACCGCGCAAGCTTCCCGCCCGGCTAGTTTGGCCATACGTCGGTTATAAGAGGGACAAATCGTGGGCCTTTATTAATTGGCAAAAAGCTTTGTAAAAACAAAGTGTGTGGAATGACTTCGGTCATAAGTTTACCCGTGGGTGATGAGGTCAAAGTTACGCAGAAGGGTGATGACGGACACTCGAGTGCGATAATTAATTCTGCGCTCCACAGGGCACAGGGTGGAAGAAAACAAATGTGTGCAATAATGTTGAAGATCGCAGTTGTGTTAGCTATACAGATCGTGTGCTATGAGATCGACAAGGTAAACATATTTGAGAATGGTTAATAAAATCTAATACCATTGCATATTAAGGTCAAAATAGTGCTACCAATATGCGATTTCAACGATTGTACCACAAAAGCTCGAAATATTACAAGGTCCAAATTCTAGAGTTATATGGATCTAATTCGAAGATTACACGGTTCAAACTGGTATTAGAAATGAAATTCAGCTCATTAGCTGCAAACGCTCGCACTGATCCGCTTAACATGGATATCAGAGAGGTTCAAACTAGTATTACCACATCTAAGTCTGGTTTCGAAACCTCACAATTTTTGCAAAGGGGTCAGCCACTGAGAAGTCATGTGTGGGGTTGACACGAT
Organism: Aegilops tauschii subsp. strangulata; assembly: GCF_002575655.3. Taxonomy (NCBI): domain Eukaryota; kingdom Viridiplantae; phylum Streptophyta; class Magnoliopsida; order Poales; family Poaceae; genus Aegilops; species Aegilops tauschii. Next base: position 422,072,593 of record NC_053038.3, on the reverse strand, counting down.
GACTTTCGATTACTCTGTCATCTGAAGTTCCAAAATGAAATTAAGCATTTTTGGAGCCTATTCCATTTTGCCGCAGGCGCTGGCGCTAATCAACAAACCATTCATTTTTGAGAAATAAATGTAGGGCGAACCTCATTTCCTTTAGCACCCTTGCTCTGAGAAGAAAGAACCTGGCATGTGTGATTGACGCAACAGGCAAAATGAAAGTCATCGCACATGGTTCCAATTTTGGGAACCATGTGTGATTGTCGTACTACCTCCGTCCTGGTTTATTGGTCCCCTTTGTATTTTGTACCAAATTTTGACAAAATATTTAACTAAGAAATGTTTATGCATGTCACCCAAAATTATATCATTGAACACTATGCTCAAATACCCATCCAATGATACAATTTTTTCTGACCTGCACTAACATTTTGTCAGTTAAACCCTTGGTCAAAATTTAACAGATATTACAAAGGGAACCAATAAACCAAGACGGAGGTAGATTCCATCAACCGAACTGATTGAATCCATATCCCACGGTTAGACATAAGTAAACATAGATTAAACATACTCAGACATAGATAATAAGCGTACACGTACACAAGCATAGTTCAACCATAAGTACATAGTTCAGCCGTCATTAAGCATACTCAAGCGTACATAGTTCGATCCCACATCTCATCTCACATGCCGGCAAGATCCTGAAGTTTCTCCAGGTACTCACCGTACGCGCCGTGTGCCCACCCTGCGGTAATACTTCTGCTTGAAGGAGCCAACGGCCCATCCTCTTGCATGCGCCAGAACACTTAGATACGCATCATGAAGCTTGTGGTTGCAAAATAGGCACCGATAGCCGCCGTTCCAGGTCCTAATACGCCAGTTATGCATTCCCGCCTAAAGCTACCTCAGGATTTGCCTCTTGTACCTCCTCTGGACATCTTCATCCTCGCTGTCCACATCGTCAGACAACACCTATACAAATAGTAAAACAAATTTGGCATCAAATCAATTATTACATGTCGTGAAGTAGGATTAGGAATTTATGGCTATTTATTTATACATATCCAGAGATTATGGTTCGATTTTTAAGCAAAGTCCTCTATGTACAGACCAATCTTGAAGAAAATAATGGCACAAACATATGTAGGTCATTCAAAATCAATTGTCAAGTCCTTGCTAGGAATTATTAGCACGAACACTAAACCTAGTCGGATTACTAGCAGAAATCATTTTCATAGATGAAGCAACTAATCACTTATCACTTGTATTCAAACATTCAATACACTACATGGATCTAGCGAAACTTACTTAGATTTCATGGATTGGGAGAGCATAACCATAGGATTTCTATTTCAAAAAGGGGGAGGCAGGAGTAACCAGAGAAATCCTATGATCTATTTGGCACATAAATGGGTATAGATGACTAACCAGCTGTGCGTCGTCGCCGGAGTGGTCGCCGGGGCCGTCACCAGAGTCGGTGTGGAACTCAGCCTCCGGCTGTGGAAGCTCGACGCCGTCGACGACGTCAGGGTGCAGCGATAACTCGCCGGCAGTGACGGAAACCTCTGTCTCCATCTCCGCGCCGTGCTCCGGTGCTTTAGCAGCCCCGGCCTCGCCACTCCCTCCGATGGGGCGCTTCGGTGGCATCCCCATACACTGATGGCTTTTAGGACTAAGAGCGGTGTCGAGGATGCAAGCGGAGAGAGAGGATTGTGTGTGTGGCTAGGATGTGAGGTGCGGCCGCTCGGGCAACGCGAGCGCACCATTAAAATGGAGTAGTGGGAGTTGTGGGAGAGAGGCGGGCGGCGGTCAAACCGATGGCTTGCCTCTCGGTGAGCCTGCACACCGGACTGCTGGCATGCCTACCAAAGTTTCACACAGCTAGTCGCACGCCTCTCATTGACATTGCGTAGTGAGCACGCCTCCGACAATTCACACACCTGCACGCATGCCTCCCGGTCTACCTGCACGGCGGACTGCTCGCATGCGTCCCGTCAACTCAGGCCTGCTCACACGGCACACGGGTCGCGCGGCAGCACGTATATTGTTTTTCTATTTGGATGATTAATGCTACCGCTTTATTTCTTAACCGAAGCATGGCACGTATCCATTGTTGGTCTAACACTCACGGTTCGAATAAATAATCTGTTGGATATTGGTTCCCAATTATTAATAATCTCCCGTTTGTAATTAGATAAAGATTACATCAAAACTGGTCTCAAATTTGACAAAGAAGTACAATGCCACTTTGTATTGGTGTTCATATGACAACACGATAAGTTTCATGAACATACAATAAGTTTTGGATGTACTAGAATTTAAAAATCAAGATTCTCAATGTTTGAAATTTGTTGCACGGGGAGTAAACATGCACAAACTGAGACACATGTGTTTTTGCAATCCATTTAGGTGCACTGTCACGTGTGCATGTAGCTCAAATTTCATTTTTTGCACATTATACCTGTAGAAAATCAATCAATGAATGTACTAAAACGTCTTAATGATCCCTGTGGATTTTTCAAAATTAAAACGTCCCTCCTTTGGTAACATATGTTCACCGCTGGATAATTAATTTAACATGCATTGTGGTTGCGGTGGAATTCGCGGTGTGTGTGTGGGTGTGTGCGTCTAGGGGTGGCGGGTAGCTCGCAGTACACTACTAGTTGTGAGCCACCCTGTGGGTTGGCCGTTTTTTTAGGCAGACCGGCGCCACATCAGAGTCGTGAATTCGTTATTTAAAACATTACACAAACCTTTCATACATACATGTTTTGGCCACATGCAGTCGATGGTTGTCCTACACGACACTCGATACTCGCGTGTGACGCTTTCTGTGGGCCCGCGAGGTCGTCGTCCATCAGTTTGACGAACAGCCGGCAGTGAGGTTAATTTGACCAGCAAGGTAGAATCTTTTTTGTTTGTCTTATGGTGGTATATAGTACGCGTCGAAGAGGTGGGAGGGGACTAGTAATATATACTATACGTACGCGTCCGTGAACAAGTACACCTCACTCAGTGTTGGGGCTTTTTGGTTTCCGAGGCACGTGCCACATCAAAATTGTGAAATTGGCTATTCAAACATATCCTAGCTAGGACACTCATGTGTGATGCTTCCATCTGTGGGCCCACGAGGCCATCGTCGATGCATGCATGCATCACTCTGACCTACATCGGGAGAGGCTAATTAATTTCACCATCAATGAGGATTCTTTCGGGTTGTACGTATTACGGTAGGAGCATATAGTATGCGGTGAAGAGGGGGGAAGGGGACCATCATATGTAGTACGCTTCATGAACCTCACTCTGTGTGGGTGCATGGTTTCCGGTTTTTGAGGCATGTGGCACATCAAAGTTGTGCATTTTGGGCATTCAACATATATATGTTTGGCCCACATGCAAAGCGGTGGTGGTTGTCCTCTCGCACCCACTTAAGCGGTTATCAGTGATATTGATGCTTTCCATCCGTGGACCCGCTTGGTCCATCACTACTTTTTGCTTGACAACAAGAGATGTTAATTTGACATAGGAGGGGGTTATTTTTTTTGCTTATAATACGGTATATACATAGGTCATGCTCTTGGATGACATGCATGATACAGTTTGAGCACACACACATGCATCCCTCCCATCGTGTCGAAGTGGCTAGTACAACGACACGTCATGAACCGATCTCACTCTGTGTGTTGAGCTAGTGTATGATTTTTGACGCACGCGCCATGTCAATGTTGTGGTATTCAAACATGGATGCATCATCTCCATACATATGCATGTAGTGGTTGCCTTCGAACGGTACGCTCCCTCGCGTGGTTATCAGCGACAAGCCTTTATATTCGTGGGCCCGCGTGGAGATCCATGATCACCTTGACCGACAACAAGATAGTTTACCATGGCGGATTCTTCATTTGGTTCGTGTTATCGTAGTATAGGTCATGGTGAGATTCAGACCCAATTAAGTTTGAGCGCATATAATATGCACGCATGCATGCATGGATCCCCATCGTTGGCTTGAAGTGTGGTGTAACATACATATGCATCGTCAACCTAACCCTCACTCAGTGTGGGGATTTCTAGTTCGAAATCACAGTGCCACATCAAAGTTGTTCCATTATTACTCAAAAACACACCTCTCCATACATATGTTTGGGCCACACGGATGAAGTGGTTGTCTTCGGGGACTAGCTACTTGCGTGATTATTGGCGAGCTAGTCCATCTCCGGGGTTGCATGGACGGCCATCACTTTGACCAACAACAAGAGAGAGGTTGTATGACCAAGGCGGATTATTCTTGGTCCGTTTTACGATCCATCTTGGTGAGATATACCTCTCCGGCCCGCCGGCTGAAAGTGTGTGTGGGGGGGGTGCTACTTCACACTTTGCTAGGTGAACCTCGGTTGGGGGGCATGCATTCATAGCTTAGGATTCCCTTCGTGGTGACACGAGGGGTGGGGCTGCTAGCTACTTCGCACTTTGCTAGGTCAACCTCGGTTGGGGGGCATGCCTTCATAGCTTAGGATTCCCTTCGTGCCGACACGAGGGGGGCTGCTAGATACTTCGTACTTTGCTAGGTGAACCTCCGTAGCGGGGCAGGCATGCATTCATAGCTTAGGATTCTGTTCATGCCGACACGAGGGAGAGGGGGCTGCTAGCTACTTCGCAGTTTCCTAGGTGAACCTCGGTTGGGGGGCATGCATTCGTAGCTTAGGATTCCCTTCGTGCCGACACGAGGGATGGGGGGCTGCTAGCTACTTCGCATTTTGCTCGGTGAACCTGAGTTGGGGGCGAGGGGGCATGCATTCATAGCTTAGGATTCCCTTCGTGCCGACACGAGGGGGGTGGGGGCAAGCAATACCGTGCACTTTGCGAGATAGGTGCCACATCGAAGTTGCATTTGGTATTTGAAAATCAAACCACCCTTTTCATACATAAATTTCATCCACATGCAAGTGTGTTCGTGTTCTGACCCTCTCCCGCGTCATTTTTCGCCAAATTTATGAACATTAGACAAGTCAGATGACGCAACAGACACGGTTCACTCAAACTAACCATGTGCATTGGGCTCCACGAGGCTTCCCCTCTCAAAAATATCTACACGCCTACAGCTTTTTAGGTTTGATGACACACGGTTATTGTGTTTCGATCGTGTGTGTTGTTTCTTGTTCCCAATCCCGCCTGCATCGCTCGAAAATATCTGCCCGGCTCGAGGCTTTTTCTGTTTCATAACGCACAGTCGTTATATCCGGACCGTGTGCCATGCACCATCATCAAAATTTTCAATAGCCCCGGCATTTCACTCCCCCATTTGACTCCCACGTAGTAAAATTTTCAGTACCTGCGTCATTTCCTCAAACACCCCCACCCCTCTCCACACACACGCACGCGAACACACACGCACACACACAGACACCATAACCTCCTCGGGCATGTGCGCGCACACACACACCCCTCCGTCGCTCGAAACCCTAGCAAGGTCCCCGCTGCCACCGTTGCCGCAAGGCCTCCATTGTCAACATCTGCCGGTTTGCCCGTGCAGCTTACCCACCGATCTCCATACCCAGTCCGCCCTGAGTTTCTTAGATGACGCGTACCAAACGCCCCCTTTCCCACAGATCCCCATCCCCCACTCCAGAGCGTCGCAGCCTATGCCCGGCTACGCTTCCCGTGGAGCTCGAGGAGCAACTGGCCCAAAAGATGTGTATCGCGGTCTCTTCGCCCGACGTCGCCGAGGAAGTTGATGACCATTACTGGCGGAAGGCACTCAAGCAGCGGGCTAGAGTATGCGGGCATGACTCGGCCGCCGGCTACGACAGCGACGGCCTGAGGCGGGCTATGTCACAGGTTAAGTGGCCCACCCCCAACCCCTCAGGTTCAACCGCCGACGATCTCATCCATGGCCCTGCCGCTGATCTCCTCTGGCTCGCTGTCAACAATTTGCCATCCTACATCGCCATCGAGCCCCTTTTGTCATTTCTGAAGGACACGTTCTGCGTCGCTCGCTTAGGATCCATAGCTTCCAAGTCAGACCTCATTGACGGCGACCTCGAGGAGGGCACCCTCTCGGGCTCTCCCAAGGGGAAAGAGCCCATGTGCTCTTCCAAGGGGAAAGCGCCCGTCTGCGACATCAGGGAGGGCACCCTACAGCCGTGCTCTTCCAAGGGGAAGGAGCCCATCTACGACAACATGGAGCGCATCCAGGGTCCGTGCTCTTCCCAAGGGAACGAGCTCATCTGTGACAAGTGAGGAAACACATGATTTTTTTGTCGTGCCTCTTCACAGGGGGAAACCCATGATTTGTTCTGTCGAGTCCCTTTTGTAGTGTAGTGAGAATATGTCCAGTTTTAATTGCTATATCTGGTTGCTTGCAGTATGCCTTCTTTATTTCGGTTGTTCACAATGTGATGCTCTATATGTGCAATTATTTACTGTGCAGTACATTTCATCAATCCAGTTTTAAACATACCAATAGGAATGCATATATTTGCTTACTGTTAAGCCTGTTATAGCTAGCATATGCCTCTTTTAAAGTTTTTTGATTGTTCGGTTGTTTGTAGTTAGCATATGTCCAGTTTGAAATGCTATCTTTGGTTGTTCATAGTATGCCTTGTTTATTCCAGTTATTCACAACGTGATGTTCTATATGTGCAAATATGAACTGTGCAGTTCAATTTCATCAGTACCAGTTTCAACAATACCACTATGAATGATTACATTTGGTTGCTGCATCTTGTAGTTAACATGCCTTTACATTTTTTTAACAATAACCAGTGTACTTAGACCGGCACAATAACAATTTGAATGATTATGTTTGCTTGTTGTTAAATGTTTGGTCTGTTGCAGTTAACACACCTTTCCACTTGTTTTGCTTTACTAGCTTGCTTAAACCTGCACACTGAAGCTATCTTTTGGAGATTATTTTTTCTACCATGGGTAATTTTGGTTGATGTTTAGCCTTTTGTGCTTAACATGCTTCTCGATGTACCTACACAAGACAATTTTGGGAACGACTGCTGTTTTCCATCGAGGTTAGTTTCATCCCATGGCTTATATATGCTCATTGTTTAGGATATCGGTAGCTGGTACCATATAGGTCGGGGGCTGATAAGGGACTAATCGGTGAATCGGACTTTTAACTGAATATATCTGCAACCCATTTATCGTTAGGGTAACTAGGGCCATATGTAATATATCTGAGGCTACTTAGCCGCACACACTGTATTTTGTGTGCAAATATGCAATCCTAGGCTACATAGCAACAAGGAAGAGTGTTACATTAATGTTCTGATGATGTCTAGATATACGTAGAAGAGCAGCATCAGCAACAACAACAACACAGCCTTGTTTGGATACTCAACTTAGCTAGAGGTTAGAGTTAGTTTCTAGCTCATGACTAAACCTGAACTAACTCATTCCAAAGAGTTGTTTGGATGGCAGGGTTAGATTGACAATAAATGCACTAGGAGAACTAGCTCCAATTAGCACCTCTTGGGTTGGATAGTTTTTTTTTGGGTGGGTTATAGATGCAACTAGATCAAACTAGCCCTCATGTTTAGACATAATTTAGGGCTATTTGAGCCCGAACTAGCTCAAACTAATTGTAACCCATGGATACAGCAGTAGTTAATCAACCGATAATTAGTAAGAATGCACTAAACTCCTTCCGGCCCATAATATATGATGTTAATTCATGTAATATGTGTGTATATTGGATGCTATAAGATATTATAATTCTTTATTTGGTTCTTATGTAATTCCTGAACATATGTACCTATGAATCTAATAATGCATTCGTTGTTTGAACCTGATGGATATGAATAAAGCTATAGCATACATTCAAATCCGGTACAATTTGAAATAGCAGCAATTAAATTACGGTGAAATTATGCTCTCTAGGTCGTTACGGCACACACGGTTGGTAAAACACAAATGTTTGCGATATACACCATAATTCGAGATGGTTCACTGAGAGGAAACGTGTGCAAGCATGCACACAGTTGCCATTTGCAAAGCATGGGCGATGTCAGACAATATCACAAACGGTGCGGAAAACTGAACGTTTGTGTCAGTATCCTTATCGTACACGATTCGCAACCATGAACTGTTTCTGATGAAGGATGCATCGTAAACGTTGCACTACAGAATAGCGTGTGCGATAGTTGTCGTGTACGATGATGTTACGATGGTCCGACGTTTTGTAATCCTGTCCGACACTCGTACGTAGGGTAGCTAAACTTCTTAATTAGTTATCGCATACGGTTTGGGAAAAGCGAATGTGTGTAATTGTATGCTTATCATACAAGTTCTATAATAGTGAACCGTTTATGATGGGCCGCGCATTGTAAACGTAGCACCACGGAATACCGAATGCGATGGCAATGCGAGCAGAAACGAGTAGGAGTACTCTATATACATCAAGGCTCCCTATCCCCGACAGTTTTTGGGTCGTGTGGGAAGAACCCCCCTATCGCCGTCACTCACTAGGCGACGGTTCCAAATGTCGTTGCGGAAAGGGGTTAAAAACTGTTTGTATAGCACCGACGCGTACCAGTGCAAGTTTTGGACAGAGAGGATGTCTGTGATGGAAGTACCATTTTGGTGAATCCAATTGGTCTGAAATTTTTACAGTGTCTTCTTATGACCATATCATCAGGCCTTGCCAAATTTCAGCTCAAGTTGATACTCCATGTAAGTGCATCATCTAGATCAAGTTTCTAGACCAAATATGAAGTTACAAAGCAACCCTTTTGTTTTGTGGTCCAATTCCTCTCACACCCCCCCAGGATTATAGTCCTTTCTAAGATAAACACACTAGACAACAACTTTTGCCCCAATCTGTTCTCTTTTGAGCAAAGTGGCCTGATAAAGTTTGATGTAGCAAACTTTCATAGATACCTCGCTTCGCTACAGAGCCTCTTCTCTCATGTTTTCACTTCCCACAGTCTCCAGGTTGGAAGGACATCATGCTAGACATAGTTTCCCCGCCTCTCGTGACCTCCCTTTGCCATGTCGCGTGGTGACCGCGCAGCTAGCACGCCTGTGCACGTGCTCTGCTCGTTGTGGCCTCGTCCAGGACGTCGCCTAGCTTCGGCCCCTCTCCCTCTTGTCATCTTCGCGCGCATGACCATTTATAGTGCCTTCCCCTCGCCGTCGCCTTCACCTTGGAGCCCTCTCCCACTCTGTCAGCTCACTCGCCGGCGCTCGCTGCTGCGTGCCCATTGCCGAACAATGGCCGACATGGCTCTGTTTGTGGCCTGTCTACTTCCTCCCCGTGCCCCTTGGCCCCCTCTGCCCTGTGAGCTATCTCTTGTTCCTCCCCCGTCGCCTACCTCCGAGCTCGCATGCGTGGCCACACGTCCGCGGCTCCGGCCAAGCGTCCGCGGCGTTCTCTAGCTCAGGCACCTCCTCTCCTGGCTATATAAGCCATCCCCAACCCCTCCTGATTGCACCAGCAGCTCCCCCCCACTCACAGTAGTGACCCCAACTTCTCAGTCCATCGCCGGAGCCCCTCATTCCTCCTCCATGGCCACCATGCACGCCTCGGCCTCGGCCTAAATTAGCTCAACGCCGAGCTCCCGCCTCCTTCTCTCCACCACCAGATCACCTCACTATCTCCGGCGGAGCTTCCCACCCCGTTTCCTCGACCATGGGTGCACCGGAGCCCCGACTCCCTCATTGTCCGACCACCCCATCCGCCGACACCGAGGCCGTCGTCGCCTCGATCCTCCCCTCTGGCCATGCATGGCATCGTTGGATGCGCCTAGCGATACGGAGCTCATCCATAGCCAGAGCGTCGCCAGAGGTGCATCGTGGCGCCGGCAATCGCCGCCCGACGCCGGCGGCCTCCCTCTACCTCGCGGGCATGCAGCGAAGGAAGAAGAAGGAAGCGACTTGCAGGCGGGCCCCGCGTGTTAGCGTCCCAACTCACTGACCCCACGCCCGCTGACATGGATAAGTGGACGCGGCTCTGCAGAAATACGCTTTTAGTCATCGAAAGCGTACTTTGGCTCTGCTTCGACCGAGAATACACTTTCCCTGCTGGAAAGTGTATTTCCCCGAAAGACGTTTTCTGTTTAACCAGCCAGGGACCCATTTGTAGATATTCTTTTTACATATTGGTCCCCGATCTTCTTCTGCTTGTATCTTTTCAACCGCAACTCCGATTCAGGTGATTCCAAAACCCACATCTTCGTCTCCTCAAGCCTGTTCCGTTGGTATCATTTTTGTGATGTTGTCACATTCTGAAAATGACCATAATGCCCTTGCCCTTATTCAGCCCCCTCCGAGAGAGAACGTTTTCTGGTGATTCTTTTCGCGAGCTTCTCGCACTTCCTCTCGGTGTATCCATCCATCCCAGGCAAGCCACACCCTCCATTTGCATGATTGCAATGCAATGAAATGGTTTACTTATTTAAACTTGTTTCAAATTTGCTTTAGCTACATGTGACTGATTCCTAGCATTTCTCGGAGTGATATTTTGATATTGCTATTGCCATGATGCTGTTTGGAGTTCTAGGACTAATATTTTGCAGCTTATGTGGATGACATGTTACCATTGGATTGACATGTTACCATTGGATTACTCGTGGCTTACATTATGATTATTTTATGTTGATATCTGATATTATATTTTGGAGTATGATTTTGGATATGATGATTGCATGTGGATCTTAGCTGGATAGCTTGTTCTTGCTATTGGAGTAGTAGTATTATTATTCTTTGTCGGGGGAATCGACACCTATGGAATCACTGAGATCCCTTCTACGGTTGGCGGGAGCGGGGTTGTGCAAAGAGCGGGTCTGACCGGAAGCACATGGATCGTTTAACCAGGTTCGGGCCGCGGAGACGCGTAATACCCTAGTCCTGCTTTGGTGGATGTATTTCAGAGTTGTTCTTGAGCTCTTGAACTAGCTACGGGGGCTGTCTCGTTCAAAAGAGCCGAATCCTTCTCCTGCTCGCCTCGGGCCTCCTTTTATAGACAAAAAGGGGTTGCCACAGTGGCACACAGGAGGTGGAAAGGTGTACAGTGGATGAGTCTATCCTTTGGCACTGCTCGACAAACGCATTTAATGCGCTACCGACGTGCCCCTCTCGCTTTATCGTGGACAGCAAGGAAGCACGTCCCAGGTGTCGCCGCCTCGCCTGGCTTCGACACGTGTTCGAGCTGACGAGGCATTGTGGCGCCACGTTGGCTGGCTGCTGGGCTGGCGTGGTGGTGGAGCCTTCACGAAGATCTGCATGCCACCACGCAGGTGCTTGCTGGGTCGGTGTAGAGGCCGCTCGTCGCCACGTAGGTGCCTGCCCAGCTGCTTGAGCTAGCAGCTGCATGGGGACGGCGGTGGCGTCTTGGCAGGTGTGGGCCTTGCTGCGGCCCCACTGGTGTCATCGGTAAGGGTCTTGTCGGGGCCCCGGCAAGGGTCTTGCCATGGCGTCGTGGTCGTCCCCGGCAAGGGCCTTGCCGGGGGGTCTCGTGGATCGCCTTGGCAAGGATCTTGCCGAGGTCGTCGTCTTCTAGTCCTCATCTGACATTGCGTGTTTATGATCTTGACGAAGATCTGCATGCCATCACAAAGGTGCCTCCCGGGCCTAGGTCCCAATGTAGTTGTTTGGCAGCGTTTGGAAATCTTAGGCGCAAGGGTGGCTCGCTCTGCTGGTATTGGGCAAGCTGCCCCGGCACGGCTCTTGCTGGGGCCGCCGAGACTGCCCACCTCGCCCTTTTGCGTTGCCTTGTTTGCCTTGTGCTCCGGCTCCCCTCTTCTGCCCTGCTTGGTGCGGCCGTGGGCGCGGCTCCGACTGCCCGTGCACAAGTAAAGGGGTCAAAAGGAGAGCCCCTACTTTTGTACACCGACAGGATCCCCCGGTCCTTGGCCACCAAGAAGCGCGACGCGTTGTTGGGCCAGGCCCAGAACGGTGCGCGGGCAGGTGGGGCGGATTTTACCGCAGTACTTTTCGTCCGCTGCGCTTCTCCATGACCCGCGTTGAAAGCGCGACGTGGAGGGTCGTGCGTGACGTGGGGGTCATGCGTGGGGCGGTTCCCGCCCGCATGCGTCACATCGTGGTAAAGAGGCGGCTCGCACCTTCCCCATAAAAAGAGGGAGGCGCAGAGGCGCGGCTCATTTACTGAGTGGACTCGGGTCGTAGTCTTCAAGGCGTCCACGTCCCACGATCACTGGGCGGGAAACGGTCGGCTCACCCGTTCCCTCGATTCCGCGTGCTCGCACTACAAAAAAATACACTTCCGTGATGATACGTGTTTGTCACAGTAGGTCGCATTTTAGGTCATGCATGTACATCCATGACGATTTTATGACAGAATCAAGATAGTCATACCTGTGCTGTCGTAGAAGTGTTCCATGACATTACAAAATTATTATCACGGAAGTGTCCACTTCCATGACGATAAATCCCGCGTCACAGAAGTGCTTTCGTCAAGGGTGACCGACACGTGGCATCCACCGTAACGGAACGCCGTTAAGCTATCGGGTCGGTTTTTGGATCCGATAACCCATTAACAGCCCTGACCAATGGGGATTTTCCACGTGTAAAATCATCATTGGCTGGAGGAAACACGTGTCGGCTCATCGTTGGGACAGATATCATCCACTCATTGGACAGAAGGTGCCTATGATACGTCGACACATGGCACGGCCCAACAGAGGCCCAGTCCTGTGAAAAGGCCGGCCCGTTTGACTTAGTCAAAAGGTGGCGGGCCGGCCCATGTAAAGCCTGTTAACGGCCTGTTCGCATATAGCCCATTTACAGCTGCTAAGCCAAGGCCCGTTACGCCCTATCCGAATTAGGCCCAGTAGCGTCATCTGGGCGACCCAATATGATTCCAGCCCGTTTTCACTTCTGGCCCATGTATGGCCCATGACGTCTTTCAGCCCATATGAGGCCCTATGTAACTCTTGGCCTATTAACGGCCCGTGGTGAAACTGGCCCGTAATGAATAGTGTATCAGTTTACACCCATTAACGGCCCGTGTGAAACTGGCCCGTAATGAATAGTGTATCACTTTATACCCATTAACGGCCCGTTATTCCGTTGGGCCGTTTCCAGCCCATGTAATCTTTCGGCCTTCTCATAGCCCATTTATTCTTGGGCTCATTTCCAGCATTCGTTTACTTACGGCCCGTTACTGTCATTTTCTACTTGTGGGCCAAATTCAGCCCGTGGTTACAGTCGGCCCGTTTGTGGTCCGTTAATACGTTGGGCCGTTTTCATAGCGTCATCACATACGGCCTATTAACGATGGCCCATTATGGTCGGCCCATGAACGGACGATTCCAACTCTAGCCTGTTTACGGCCATAATGCAGCCTGTTATTGGCCCATGTTTGGCCAATCGATCATACTGCCCGTATAAGGCCCATTGATGATACAGCCCGTAGAAGGCCCATTGTTTCTACGGCCCGTAGAAGGCCCATTGTTTCTACAGCCTGTAGAAGGCCCACTGTTTCTATGGCCCGTAGAAGTCCCACTGTTTCTACGGCCCGTAGGAGGCCAGTGTCACTACAGTAAATATTAGCCCATTGTTATTGTGGCCTAGTTTTAAAAAATAGGTTATTGCAGCCACTAGCAAACCGCGGAAAAAGAACTGCAATGACTACAAGCAAACAAATAAACAAGACAACAAGGAAATAAATAAGCAAGCAACTTACGCTAGGCTATCACGGCTATCACACATATTACATCCACTGGGCATCAAAGTTCGCCACCAGTGCAAATAAACGCGCCGACAAAAGAATATACAAAACTGAGAGCACTTCAGAAGGCACTAGGCCTAGCCACGTCGGGCCCCCCAAACAGCTGAAGAAGCTGAGTAGACCTGAGTTGTGTCAACGATAGATGCATCAACACTAGATTTAAGGCATGATGGTGCGCACGGCAGTCCTCTGACATCTTCATTGCATCTCTGACTTCAAGTCGGAGCTGAGCTGAAGCAAGCCTTTCCGCTTTAAGTTGAGACTGAAGAAGTCGAACTGATTGAGGCAGCGACTGCACAGAGGTTGTCTCACACCTACTGGTGAGTAGCTTCAACTCACTGTCTTCATCAAGACAGGACCTTGGGGTCATCTCGCTGTGCTCAAGATGGTTTGGCTCACTATCTTCCCTAAAGTTCTGCCTGGCGTAAGAGATACGAGTCTGAAAGAGAAACAAGGAGACACGTAACAGATTTCACAATTATATAAGCAAATAAATGGATCTGTTCTGCATAAGGAACATGTTTTTACAACTACAATTTGAAACTGGTAGTTGTTGCAAACATCCAATCAGATGTAAACAGCAAAGCAAACAGCAGTGGAGGACATGATGCCTATCCAAATCTATACTAGAACAAAGTTTGAAGGCTTGAGAAGGATGAACTTACATTACATATTAACACGGGCTGGACAAAGCCCTTCTCCATGTTGATGGAAGGATAATTCATTAAATTCCCCAAAGAAAATTCTTTATAAGCGTTGCCATTATTCTACATTTTGCAAAGAGTAAATATAGATCAAATAATATTGGAATAAACAGAGGATAATGAAGCTCAGGTGCAGACTGATGATACATAATCAAATAGCAATTAATTAAGTACAACGTTACAAGGCAAGAGGGAGAGAGGTACTGACAAGAGCAATGCAGAGCCCATTATTGTTTTGAGATCGTATGATCCTTTGAGCAAGGAGATTCATCTGAAATTAGTTTTCATACAAGAGAGAAGGTAAGGCACAAGCAGAAATTTAGGAGTTCAAATTTTGAATTAATATCATAGACAGTACCTGACGCTGGGCTCCCAGCAGTTCTAATATGGGTTTGGCCACTGGAGTAGGTGTAAAGTGTGGTACAGTTGGGCCTGTGTTTTCTGTGGCTGCTGATCTACACTCACCCTCTTCCTTTTGGACATCTATTACGAAAGAACAACATTTGACTGGAAAAACATAGTGTGACGACACATGGAATAGGTACAGAAAATGGATAGGTATGGCATATACTAATATATGATGCTTAAACTAAGCAGATGGTGTAACAAAGTAGAAGTAATGCAAGAGGTCAGATGCAAAATATGTGCGACCAATACAACTTTGCAAAGTTAGAGCAAGCACCTCGATGGGTGAATAAGATAGGCCATCCTCCACCATGCCTAGTTTGTTAGCCAGTGGATCGTTCTGCAATATTCCTCTCGTGCGCCCATTCTCATATTCATTTTGATAATGTTCAATATCTGACATGCATGAAAACATAAAAACAAGTGAGATTTTCTTGGTAATGCAGAAGTGATTATAATCCAATACTGCCTCCCTGTAAACCCCTTTGTGCTATCTCTGCAATTCTTTTAAAAGATGCCATGCATGCTGTAATTTGTTGTGTGCATTAATATAATGTGGCCTACTACTCAAAATATGAGAGCTCCAGAAGTGATGACACTTCTCAGATGATAGCTTCAACATATAGTAAAGAAGAACAAGTCGACCTGACCTAACAGATTCAAAATATACTAAGGGAGAACAACTCGACCTGACCAGTCGACCGCAACAGAAGAGTATCATCTTAAAGAAGAGCAGAAGAGCAAGCAGATTGAAGATATTACAAGTCTTTCAATACAATGTCGGTTGGCCACCCATGATGAACCAGAGCGCACAGAGAAATACTATTCTTTCCGGTCTCTCCATATGTGGCTCACATGCATTTCGAAACTAAAGTAGGAACATTTAGATAACCAATTAAACATCTCTCAGTTTTACTAATATCAGCAATAATAGCAGATATGAATTTGTAAAACTAAGCTCGATGGGTGGAGCAGTGCTATTACGACACGAACCACGTAGGCTGATTGTGGTCATCATAAAATGGGGAAAACATAAGCATGATGAGTACAGTGTTGACCGTGGCAGTGGGATGGCAGATCTGAAGCTGCAAACCGCGCAAAGGGTAGTTAGCAAACGATGTTTGCTTTGAAATAACAACTAAGATTTGGTATGGACAAGAAAGTACGGTCAACAAGTGACAAAGAAATGCAATTATGCTGTCTCTCTATATGTTGCGACATGCATTTGGAAACTCAAGTGGGACCTTTAGCTAACCAAATAAATGTGTCGGTTAACTAATATCAGTATCATATCACAATCATATTTGAACAACTAAGCTTTCGAATTCTGAGTGTTGTGTTGTTTAGCTTGAAGGGTGGAGTAATGCTAGTACGACAGAAAGCACCTACGCAGATCATAGTAGAGTAGATAAAAGGGGAAAACCCTAAGCATCAAGAGAAAAATCAGGAAAGTGGAACTAGCTGGACCAGTGGGTGGCGCATATGCTTTTCGAAACGAATATAGGAACATTAGGTGACCAATTAAACGTTCTCTATTTTAGTGAGATGAGCATCATATCAGATTCGTATTTCAACACGTAAGCTTTGGGTTGAGGTCTTGAGGAGCAGTGCTAGCACGACACGAAGCACCTACGATGATGGTAGTGAATATAAAGGGGGGAAACCATAAGCTTTATGAGTATAGTGCCCATGCCATGGCGGATCTGAAGGTGCAAACCGGACAAAGCTACTTCGCAACCAATGTTTGCTTTCATCTAGCCACTACGATTTGGTACGGACAAGAAAAGTACAGTAAACAAATTACGATCTATTTTCCGGGTGAGATCAATAACTTAAGCACATATGGAAGAGTACCACCTCTCTTGCGACGCCATCTAGGCCTATGCTGATACGTTGAGGGTGCTGCGGGTGCGATGGCTGTTGGCGGCGGGGAAGAAGACTTTAGACGGCAGACGGTCGGGTCGGGGGATATATCCTGTTGCCGTGGACGAGGCGGTCGTAGGAGCGGCAACGGCAAGGTGGACGACGGCGCCGATGAAGCGAGAGGAGGCGATGCAAGGATCCAGGTCCAGCGCCGTGGATGAGAGACGCCCATCTCTTGCAGTGGACGACGGGGTAGGGGTAGCGGCTCCGGCAAGGTGGAGGAGGGGGTGGCGGACGGAGGAGGCTGGCCGCAGTGCGGAGGTTATCGTGCCGCCGACGGTGTATGAATGGGGAAATGGAGGGGAGGGGGATCTCAAACTTTGGGACGCGCTTCTCTGAAATGGGGGAAAGTTACAAACTTATCCCCCGTTTAAAATTTCGAACATCGCGTCGGTTGGGGATAGGACGGTAATCTCGCATCTCCCAAATATTTGCCGGTAACTATTTCGGGCGAGGAGAGGGTGTTTTGCCGCCCACGGTTGGCGCCCACGGTGTATGAACGGGCCTGACAGGTAGGGCGGTTGTGTCACGTCTGATGGAAGTTACACATCTGCCCCTATTTAGAATATTAGCCTACATCGATTTCGGACAAGGAGTGTTTGTTTTGCCGCCCACCATGTATGAATGGGGAAATGGAGGAAGAGACACATGTCTTTCGGACGAGCTTGAATCAAATGTGTTTTGCCGCCCACGTTTGGCGATGGGCTCAGAGGCCGTCGTGTCACTTCTGATTGAAGTTACTAGTCTACCCCTATCGACAGCAGTGTAAATCCGGTCGATAAGGATGTCAAGTGTCAGGGGTAGACAGTAATTTCCATCTCACAAACACTTGCTTCGGGCAGCCCACAAATTATAGTGGGTGTTTAGCCGCTTCATTCAAAACTTGGGAGAATTAGCATTCACGTTTGCCCTGGGACCTGGCAAACTAAATTCAAATCCAATTTGTATTCGATTACGAATATCCACACATAATTATACGTTTTGTTATTTATTTCTTCAAAACCACAACAAAGATTTATTCCACCTTTATATATGATTATGATTTAGAAATGCCGTGATATTCGAATTCAGTAGGTTGGATACACTCTGAGTCAAACAGTTATTTCATCCAATACAATATGCTCACACAAAAAACAGTTCACCTTATGTCAATCATACAAGTACTGAGGATTACCTCGCCTAAAAAATTCGGATCATTACAACACATGGACACCATAGGGGTCTTGCAACATAATCTATTCAGAGACATGACACAACATGCAAGTACAATAATCTAATGACAATTTCAACTGGTATCTAAAGAAGAACCGGGATTACCTTCGGCTTCAGATAGCAGAAACAGCAGGACCTCCACTGTCTTCAAATGCAACATTCTTACTTCCTCCAATTCTTGGGTTGCTTGCATAATGCGTGCCGCTAATTCCGTAATTTCCAGCCTCAAGATAAAGATTACCTCATTCATGGCAGCCACACCATCTCTTTCTGCCTCAAGTAGAGCCTCAAGCACAATAATATCTGTGCTTAGACTGCTCTCCGGCGGTGTTGCCTCTGAACGGCTACCATCTGTTAACATGGATGGCGCACTGCTTCCACAAATAGATTCTGGGGTTGTACATTGTGTCCTAGTGTGAACGGCATACTGAAAGGTTTCCGCTGGACATCAGTAAGAGATAGTTATCGTATGATCCAGGCAGTAAGCTTAAATGGTAAACGACGGACGAATTATTGTCGAGCATGGCAAACTATATTTAAATGGTTCGAAGCAGCATCAGCCGAAAAGAAATTAAAATGGTAAGACGAAACTAGGGATGTAAGTGGCAAATAAACGACATCCGCCAGTCCCATCTAGTTAGTTTTTGCTACCTCCCTAGTTCATTTTCCTCAAAAAACAAAAACTCTTTTGAACTATCATACCACTAGTGGACTTTAATCGGGATTAAACGGGACCCAGTTGACATCCCTAGTTGAAAGGGAGTGTACAACCGCTATATTTAAGTTGCCAAGGCATCTAAGCAGTTGAAATAATTTGAGAAAGCACTTAACAGTGTGGCCTCATATAAACTACGAAGACAGTCTTGTGATGAAGTTGAGAGGAAAAGTTAAGGACTCAAATGAAATAGGCATGCATTTGTTTACGATAGTACAGCAAGCACTGCTGACATATTGGCCAACTCAGGTATAGCGTAACAACAAATAAGCATTCGAATCAAGCAATACAGCAAAGCAGACAATTGAACTATTTGTAATTCGGTAGGATTACACGTTGAGGGCACAAGCCAAGAAAGCAGCCCACTCGCATTACATTTCACAAGTACTAAAACACACTGGCTTACCATATGTTGCTGTGAAGCCTAGCTGCTGTTGCAATGTTCTTTGAAGATATCGTCAGCATCCCGTGGTTGCAAATCTAGTTGTTGTAGTTTATTCTGCACCATCTATTTAGGCAAAATTAATTTTAATCGCATGCACTGGTCCGAATTGATCACCAATGGTTCATCTAAACTAATGAAAGAAGGGTGTGTGCATACACGACAATATATCTGCTTCCCTCTATTTTTATGCTTGTTCGAGGTGCCAGCCCCAAAAGAACAAGTATTTTGCTTGATGGGGTTGGCGGCTCAATAATTAATAGAAGCATCAAATTAGTCATGCAACTTGGGAAGATCAAGAACACACAAACAAGTAATGAACAGAGGCTCGGAGCAGTGATGTAATAGCTAGCATCAGAAAATGTAGGGTAAAACGAACAAAAAGCAGTGGAACCACATGCTAGTTTGCTGATGTGTAATTAAGCATAGAGAACATTAAGCAGTCTGATGGAACCAACAGGTGGCATCAGAACAAAACTAAAGCATATTAACTATATGTGCACTGGTATGTAATTTAGCACATGTAACATGTTCACTGCCAGAAGTATGGCCCTACAGGTGCAAGCAGAATAACGCGTCTCATGAAAAAATGAATGATGCCCTGAAGAAATTCAAAGGTGCGGTGCTTATGCTAGGAAAGTGAAGGTAGGCGCCGGCCGTTGGATAATAGTACCTGATTCTCGGCGGCGTATGGGTAGCGTTGTCATACTTGATAGCTAAGGATCGTCGATGGTGCTCGTGTTGCGATTGAGTTTGGGCTGGCTGTCACCGTCGCTGAAGCGGCTCCGGTGCTACGGTTGCGGCGCCTATCGACATACAAGAAAGCTCATCTGTGGTAAGTGAACAGTTGCATGATAAAGATAAAAACCGAAGGAGTACAAATTGAAATAACCTGATGAGGCTGCGGTGTCGGTAAAGCAGGGCCGGTGGAGTTGAATATGGCATCCGTGGAGTGGGTCCGGTGCAGTGGACAAAGGCTTCGGCGGGCGCGTTGTACAGTGCTTTCGGTGAGGCGGATCTGTTGCAGCGGACGAGGGCTTGTATGAAGGGCCAACGAAGGGGCGGACGAGGGCTTGCAAAGAGGTTGTATTTCCAGCTTACCAAAGATAGCTAATGATGTGTTATTGATTTGTGATTTTAAACCAGACAGCTTGTCAGTCACCAGTTTAAGTGCCATTTCAGCATCCTCTGCTGTCTTCAATAGAGCTGCCTTTTCAGTTTCCCAGCCGTTTTTGTCAGCGTTCAAGTTTTTCTTAAGCTGCTCAATGTTCTCCAAAGCAGTCTTTAGTTCTGATTTGGCATTGGATGTTTCAAATTGTTGAATTTTAATGTTGGCCTTCAGATCATTCAGCTGCTAGTCCTTCTCAATCAGTTCAGCCTGTGATATAAACAAACGTGGACAAATGTTATGAGTATGATCATTGTTGAAGTCCCAAGCATAATACAAGTATTTTCCTTGGCACTTGGGGGCTAATGTCTTTTGCTCTTAAGATATTTTTGAAGTCCCTAGCACAATACAAATATTTTCCTTGGCACTTGGGGGCTAATGCCTATTGCTCTTTTCAAAGATGAATTTATATGATGACTCGGGTATAATGATATGACCCGTTTTACCAAAGTTATGTATTGAAGTGTGGATCTATCAATGCTGACAAGTCCCGGCTTAACCCGATGATTACAGTTGGCCCTTGGGTGCTACGGATGTGAAGTTCATTAGTACTACTTAAAGTCCCGGCTTAATTCCATGATTCAAGCCGGCCCTCGGGGGCTACTAGTGATGATATTCAGTTTCTTTGTGGCAATTGGAAACTCTACAGCATATTCATATTTATCATATCCAATAGACTTGGGGGCTGATAGACATATAATTATGAAGAGAATAGTGATTGGATTACCTCATAGCGTTCCTTCATCAAATTGACTAAGCCGGCTTTGAAGTCACGGCTAGTGTACAGACGGTTCAAATAACCAGAGTGGATGTCTTGGGTACTTAACTGGGCGTAGCTTTCTAAGTCTACCTTCCACTTGCCTTTATCTTCAGTAGAAATTTCTTCCTTGGAGCTGTGCTTGGATAAGACAGTGGGGTGACCCGATGTTGTGAAACCAAACCCGGTGACAACGACGTTGTCAGTTTTTTTCCTCAACAGGTTTAACTGGGCTTGGCGGCTTAGAAATGGCCGGCTCAACGTCCATATGGTCTATGGAGACTTCATGGTATTCTGGTGGCGGATTATCAATGGTGGCCTCAACAATTGGGTTAGAAGATTCTGGCTATTCTTTTTCCGGTTCAGACGGGTTGGAGTCGTCAACCGGTTTATTCAGTTTAGCCTTTTTGCTGGGTTTGGCCTGACCACTGAGAATAAGACACACACAGATGTCAGTATATTAAACAGACATGAAGTATGAATGATTGAATATACCCTTACCGAGGCTCAGTCTTGAAAGCTGGGATCTGAGTTCCGGTTGAGTCGCCAGAAGAAGAATGAGATGTTCCCTGATAATTTGAATCAGACGGGTTAAGTGGTTGACGAACAAGACCCGCCTTGGGATAATCTAAGTCAGAAATTTTCAAGACCTCCTGTTCACGCTTGCGAGGTGCAGGGGTGGTCAGTAAGCCGGAGGACAAAACTCCACTGCCACTATTCTGGGTTGTACGGGGAGCTTCATGTTGCTGCTTCTTCAAAAGAAAGTTGGGATCCAAGTGAGCTAAAGGATGAGAAAAGCTTACTTTCTGGCTCGCTTGTCGGGTTTTCTGTGTTGACAGAGGTACTGCATAATCTCCACGGCTGGCGTCTGCTTCATCCTGATAATAGTCATTGTCAATAATATGTACAAAAAATGAGCCAAGGGAATCAAGTTCTACCTCCGACTCATCATCATCATCTTTTTCATCCAAATTAAATAATTTAGCAGCGTTGGACTTCTTCTTAGCAGGCCTTTTTGTGGCTTTGCTCTTTGTCCAGGTTTTCTTTGTTTTTTCTGGCAATTTCTTGGACCAGAAAGGTGAGTCGGACTGTAAACAATGGATGAGCAAGCAACAAAAATAGAAATATGAATCAAGTACAAGCTGGGTTTAAAACTTACAGCTGGCGGCTCATTCAGCATACAGAAAGGGCTCAGTCCGAATTGACTGCAATCTTCCAAGCTCTCATTCAACAGAGTCTTGGTCATGTTATTGATGTCTTCCTCAGTTATTTCGATGTTACAGTGGCGTTGAGGGTCTGTTAGCTCGCTAGTGTACTCACACATTAAACCGGGCCGGATGGTCAACGACAAGACTCTCCAAGCGACCCAGCAGCGAACTAAATCAATTCCGGTTAAGCCATTTGCCATTAGAGCCTGGATCTTTGCGAAAACCTCCACATATTTCTTCTGTTCTGCTGTGCTGATACGGTCCGGAAGATGATGTTTGCTACTAAGCCGTCTGGCGCAGTAACCCGGCAAGGGGTTTTCTCCCTCTAGTGAGGTGTTTTGGTAATAAAACCAAGTATGGTTCCAGTCCTTGGGTGGCTAGGCGGATTTGCAGCTGGGAAGATGGCTTCTTTCCGTCGTTGTATGGATATGTCGTCTAGTTTAAGGCTAGGTCCATCTGTGAGTAGAATAACTCTCTGAATAGTTCTAGAGTAGGCTCCTGTTGAAGGTACACCTCGCAGAACACTTGGAAATTGCAGATGTTTGAGATAGAGTTTGGACCGATATCTTGCGGATGAAGCTTAAAGAAGTGCAGTACATCTCGAAAGAGTCTTGAGCCGGGAGGACTAAAGCTTCGGCCCATATGGTCCATAAACACCACAACTTCACTGTTTTTGGCCTCAGGTCGAGGTTCGCTTGCCTGAGCCCTCCAATGGATGACCTCTTTTTTGGCTAAAACGCCAGTTTGAATGTACACATTCAAGTCTTCCTCTGTAACCCGGGAGATGACCCAGTTGCAAGCCGTGACAGTTTTGACCATCTTGAAAGAGCAAGGTCCCGAATGAAGGAAACATTACCGGCTTGAGATCATGCTATTAAACTGGGTCATTAATTCAAAGATAAAATGCAATGGACAAGTGACAAATTAAGCCGGGGATAAACTTTGAAGCATTGGCGGCTTAAAAGGGGACTAATGGTACCTACCGGATTAAGGATTTTGCTCTTGAGCCGGACAGAGTATAACAGTCAAGATATACGTTGTGGAATTAAAGATCGTGAACAAGTACGGTTAAACCAGAGATATATTGCCAGGTCAGGCAAAGTTCTAAAGCGTATGGTGGCGGTTTAAGAAGATTTTTGTGTTTTGTGATGAATCACAGTTTGCGGTATAAGCCGCCATGGCAGTTATGGTACTTCAGATTTGGCTAAGTGTTGGACAAACAGATTTTGCAAGATGAAGCAATAATTTTGGATCTACCACGGTTCTGAAAAGGCAGTAAAATCCTAATAAGGTGGCGATAGTGGAAAGCGTGGATGTTTGAATGGGAACTTCTATGGGGAGATGTTCTTCTAATGATAAAAATGAATGTTAAAACTGCTTCCACGCAAGGTTTGTGGTTTATCCAGATTAAAACCCGCAAAAGTTGAAGGGAATGCCGAAGAACAGCAAGAGCGCCGACGAACAAGCGCGAACCCTAATGCAAATCTGAAGTGGAGGAAGAGGAGCACTTACATTTGCATATGGACTGCGGTGGTTCACCGGAGCTTTCTGGTCCGATCAGGATGATGCAGTAGCCTGTGTTGTTGCAGTGGTCGGAGGTCGCGGCGGCGGAGGTCGAGTGCTGGAGCGGCCGCGTGAAGGAGGAAGACGAAGGGGAAAATGATAAAGACCTCCTTCCCCTATTTATAAGGGGGTGGCTGCAAGGCATGCGCGGGAATCGAGGAGGCCAAAATCATCATATGGCTATATGGGTGCCTTGGTTTTCGGGAGGTTCATTAAGATAAGTATCAATTAAGGATGTTCTGGGCCACGCCCGAAATTAGTGCGAAATGACGTCATGGTGACTTAGGAAACTTCTGTGAGCTGACGTCAGGGCGGTTTATTGCAAGGTTTATCAAACAAGGCGGTGCGAAATTTTGACAAGTCAGGTATTGAAGATTGATGTGAACAAGTTCAAATCAACGTGGGGCCTAATGTTGGGGATATAACTACTAGGTATGAACCGCCTAGGAGGGGCTGGGTTATACCACGGGCGGTACCAATGAAGACGGCGGATCATACGAGCCTGTTGATGGCCCAAGACTGAGAAGTGACTTAAGGCCCAGGTGGATAAACCACCATGTATGTATGACTTGTATTGTAAGGCATATGTAATTAGTCTCCGAGCCGAACACATGTATGAGTCGTCCGGGACTCTGTGGGCCACCGGGTGTCAACCTGTGTATATAAAGGGACGACCCGGCGGCGGCTTAAGGGCAAGAGAGAAGTGATCGAGAACTAGGTCAAGCCTATTCGCTCCATGGTAATCGAAACACAAGCAATACCACCACAAACTGGATTAGGCCTTTACGTTCACTGCAAGGGGCCGAACAAGTATAAACTCCCTGTGTCCTTGGTCCTGTTTAAGCCCTTTAAGCTAACCTAGTTGAGATGACTCCACGACTAAGTCCTTATGCTCGGACATCTACCGTGACAATTCCACGACAGTCACGGAGGTGGACGACAGCAATTTTGAGCCAAAAGAGCCTGCCGAAGCGCGCGCGTGCTATGGCAATCAAATAGGCTGCATCCTACGGGCTTGCGCCACCATCAACGATGTGAAACTATGGAAGATACCAGATATGAGGCAGTCCCTCCTAACGAAGCTGCACCAGGTGTTCTTGTTCCCGGGCTGGGATGAAAGCAAATATAAAAATCTAGATAAAGACCCGGCAATGAAGAAGATAAACAAACGCGCCATGGGCAAGTTTGTAGCGCGTTGTCCACCTGGAAAGTAAGGGTGAAACATCGGGATTGTAAAGGATAATCCGACAATTACGGAAGAGCAGTGTGAAATATTCAAGGCGGTTTGCGTTGCCGAAGCTGCCAAAGAAAAGTCAGAATACATGAAGGGGCTTCAAGAGAGGAACATGGGGTGCCACCACCTCAGAAGCCATGGTTACATGAGGAAGAGGTCCACGGGCCAAGGAGGACACAGAACGCGAAAGTCTGGGCATCCCAGACCCCTTGGCGGAGTTCAGCGTCCCGCAGGAGCGTGACATCCTCAGGGCCTGGTACCACTGGGACCCAGTCAAGAAGGTTTTCGAGACGGACGCGGTCACGACGGAGTTCATGAGACTGCTGGTAATCTTTCATTTACCCCCTAATTTTAGCTTCTGATCAATTTGACTGCACGTTTAGTCATATTTGTAAACGATCCTTGTTCCTTTTGCAGAGAGAGCAGCACAGGATCATGGCCGAAAGTGACTCGCCGTCTGAGGCATTGGCGAGGCCCAAGTGGGACAACCTATTCAACTGGGCCTTGAACATATTGAAAGGACTCCCGGTGGACACTCGACCGTCATATGGACGTGAGCACGGCGTCGGAGATGGTGCCACGTGGAAGAAGTACTACCGTGAGACCACGGAGGAGACAAAGGAAAGACGAAGGTTAACTAAAGAAAACATCGACAATAAGGTTGCGATTGCGGTTGATAAGAAATCAACAGAGAGAGGCAAAGCAGAGATAGCTGCCACAAATGAGGAAATGGCAGCTTCGTATGGTGTGTTGCTTTTGGCTATCGTCAATTGGAGCAGGCATAATCCCAATAAAGATGTAGGGCACTTTCCCCCTGCCAACTTCTTCGGTTGTAGCTCGACTAGCATTGCACCAGCACCTGCTCCCACACCTGCACCAGCACCTACTCCCGCACCTGCTCCAGCACCGGCTCCCGCACCTGCTCCTGCATCGGCTACCGCACCAGCACATGCACCGGCTCCAGCACCTGCTCATAGCAGCCCATCCTCCGTCTCGGACGTGCTCAGCGATGCTTCGTCTTTGGCTGAGCTCGACGCCCTCACGGTACCTGTCACACCGGCCCTCTTCAATAAATGTATAATATCATGTTTCTGTTGCCTTTTAGATGTCTCACATCGCAGACATGTCTTTGCAGGCCGACGTAACCCCGTGCACCATATTGTAGACCATCAGTAGCAAGAAGGTGGATGTGGGGAAGGTGGCGGTAGTGAAGCCGAAGGAACAATTGTTCCACAGCCGGCCGATCCACCCTGACGTCTTCAAGGTTTCCGTCACCAGAGTCAAACCGGGCACAAGAATTTGGCTCCTCCGCTACTAGGGGGAGATGACGACGAGACCCCGTGGTGGCTTGGCGATTGCAAGAGGTGGGTCCTATTATGGCCAAAGAGTCTGCTTCATCTGGAGGAGGCCGGGAGCACACCCACGACCACACAGCTTCAGCCTGGTATGCACATCAACACCCCAGCTACCCAATTAGCGTTGCCTGTCGTGCTAGGTGATAGCGGACAGGGTGAGGAAGAGGCTCCATTAGCCGCTGATGACGTCGCCACCGTCGAAGAAGCAATGCATGATATCGATGCCATCGATGATTATGACGATGACACTCTACAGTATTTCAATACTGGAGCTTATGACAATGGAGGATTGATGGCTCAGCAGTATGAGTACTCAGGATTTGAGCGGCATGAGTCGGTGCCTGAAATGCTGGAGGCTGGACGTATTATAGATGACCTTCTAGTAGCAAAGAATCATAGGAAGAGAGCGAGGAAATGCAACAAAGCTACTTCTATGATCCAGCCGCCTCCACAGCCACGGGTTCAAGACCCTATACCTATCATGGGTGCGGCGAAATACCATATCCCCGGTGATCCGATCCTACCTAAGGGTGCGGTAGAGGCCATATACGGCGATCTAAGGAGACGTCATGATGATGTGCTGTGGAGAGCGAAAAGCCTGATCGCCTTGCAAAATCCAGGATACCCCCTCTACGTGGTAAATGTGTCGCAGCAAAGGTCATACGTCGACACATTCCCCGCGGAGAAGTTCTTCCTTTGATTTGATTACATCTTTGACATGTTTCACTTGAAAAAGCTAGATTTTACGTTTGTCCGTCTTTTTGCCTTGTACATGAACTAGATCACCAGGACTGAGCAGATAGCTTATATCTATGTCGCTGACCCGTACTTCACGCACGAGAGCTTCTTGTTAGTCTTTGAAATGCACCATGAATACGCGAGTAACTACATCGCCTATTTCATGGTCGGCAATAAGGACAAGGAGGCGATTCTCGTGCCTTATCATCCCATGTAAGTCATCCGCGCGGATATACTTCCTTCGATTTCAATCCTTTCGTTTGCACACGTGGAGGCTATTTTGAGGTGTACTTATTTTGCACAATGAGGGGCGCGCCATCCTCATCATCCCTTACCCCCGATTCTCCCACGCTCTTTACTTGGATTCGTTGAAGAACATGGCGAAAAAGGATTACACCCACCACAATTATGTCCTCGACAGTGCTATCTTTATGTACGGTGTACGGGGTGGAGAGATCAGGACCAGGAAGACAAGGAACTGCAAGCCCTACTTCGGCTATAAGACCGACTTATGCTGCATCTAGCAATCGAGTGGTACTCTTAGTATTGGAATCTATGTCCTCCACCACATGCCGGAGTACAGACGAGATCAGCATAACCTTCACATGTCACCACGATCCAGCGATGCCCATATTCTGCAATGGGCAAAGAACCTAGGAGATATCCCGGATCATCGACCCCGAGCTGAGTTCTATCACATCCAATGTGAACTTGCCCAAATCGCCATGAAGGAGGTCCTAAAAAAACAGGGATTTTCTACGAAGAAGAGCAAATGTCGCGGGAAGACGTCCGAACATGCTTAGCCGCTCAGCGTCTCAACCTGAAGCCTTTCACTTTGCTCGGGGACTATCAACCTGACTTGGATGGATGGCACGACATGTTGGAGTCGTTGATGATATGTGACAACGTGTCCATTTAGTCCTACTTTCTTTATTACCAAACTTTGAGTTATGCACGATGAAACTTTATTTGTGATGTAATTAAGCCGTCCTCCTCAAGTAGCGAAGATCACTCTAGTTAGGGCGTTTTGGGTACGATGAACTTTGTTATTTATGCTTATGATATGTTTCTTCTATTTTTGCCATGTCTGTCTCTTTATGTTGCTCAACTATGTATGTTGCATATCATCGACTCATGTGGCGATGCAGGCGCATAGATCATCGATGGCAAAGAATTGCTACGCCAGGAGTATACGACGAGTGGCCGGAGTGTCAGGCCTAGGTGTACCGATTTCCGAGCGACAACCATTAGTTAGTTTAGGTTCATGCTAGTGCGAGAGAGGTATGCAAGTCGACACCTCAAGAAGTACTACATTATGTATATGAGACATGTCATGTAACTTGTATAGCTATATCAAGATTATGATGTGACGACATGATTTGTGTTGGATGATATGATGAGACTATTATGTGTATGATATAATGAGCATATTGCACGTTTATGATATGATTAGAATACTGTACATAACATTTACAAAAACATCACAAATACGTATAAAAGAATATATGACAAAATATAGTAGTAGCGCTCTTTGGCACTAGACAGAAAAATGCTAATGCTAAAGCACTTAGCAGTAGCGCTGGTACGGAAAGAGCTACTGCTAAGTAGGCATAGCAGTAGCGCGTGTTAAAACGTGCTACTGCTAAACGTTAGCTATAGCACCGTATCAGTAGCGCGGTGCCCCGCGCTACTGATAGCCCTTAGACCCGTGCTACTGCTAGGCTTTTCCCTAGTAGTGTGGATTTACCCGTGTTAATCTTCACACTTGTAATAATTACGTGTCACCTTTCCGTGAACCAGAAATTCTTGCCACTTGAACCTGTCTTGTGGCCGGGTCATATAATGTTGCCGGCTTGTGGCACTTCTACACTTTGACATTTCTCACTTCTTTATACTGTGACATCACTGCCCTGAAATTATGGGATTCGGGTGTGACATCACAACGAATCTTTTAAGCATATCAATTAGGCACAAGAATCGAAGCACCCCTTTTGCCCAAAAATTACTGTGCCTCTTCTTTTCTAGCACTTGCCGTTCCATCTTCTCGCCAAATTATAAATACATCCGAGAGGCATCGGGTTTTACTTTTACCGCTTCCATCTCCTCTCTGCGCCTTTTTTGTTATGCCCAAGCTATCTCGTCACCGGAGCAACGCCACGCCTTCTTCAAGTTCAACAACCGCCTCGACCGCGACCTCCACGCCCTCCAGGTCGTTGCCAGAGCACTCGAGAATGCTCCATTCACTCTCTGTCGTACCCAGGTATGCCTAAACCTTTCTCATTAGATCCATAGATTTTCATCCGCTTGCACAGTTCGTCGTAGTTCATCGGTGCTTTCCACCTCTCTTCGGTTAGTAGATCTAGATTCCTTTTCGCGATCCATAGAAGTGCTCTAGTTGCGGCCATAACACCATTTTGCATTTGGAGTCTCCGTATTGTTCTCAAACCCTACTGATGGATTAGTTTGTACTTGCAATTTGCGTTTTAGGTCTGTTAAAATTTTCCTTTTCAGGCTATTTTGTAGGTCTTTAGTTGTAACTACTTCTTTGGAATCCTCTTTATAGCTAGCACTTAGTAGAAAACCAGAAAAACTCCAAACAGCTAGTGCCGGCTTATGATTTGCTGGCTCATCATTACTTTTCCATAGCTTGCATAATCTTGAATCATAGCTTGAATAGGCATAGCTGCTCTTTATTTTGCCGGCTCATAATTTTGACTAGCCTGGTGATTTACCACCACAGGACATACGTGTTAGCTTATCCATAATCATAGCAGCCTCATTACTGTTGACAGCTCGTAACTTGAATAACCCGGCGACTTGCCGGCCATGAAAATAATGTGCCGGCTCATAATTATTACCTTTACTTCACAGTTCTAACTTTAGGCAAACCGTTATGGCTAAGACTGATAAGGCCTGCAACTGGGTTAAATCCCACGTCTCCACTCTTATGCTGGATGACCTCGTGGAGCAAGGCCAATTGCTGGCTCAAGCAATGATTAGTTGGCGGGCGCCTGAGGAAGAGCGTTCGCCCCAGCCTAACGAAGGAGAAGTGGTTGTCTTCGTGGAAAATCTTCAGAGGGGTTTCTGTCCACCCGGGTCAAGATTCTTCTGGGACGTGCTTAACTTCTTTGACCTCCGGCCCCAAGATCTTGGGCCAAACTCAGTCACCAATCTTTGCTAGTTTCAAGTTTTCTGTGAAGTCTATCTCCAAACAGAGCCAACCATTCCCCTCTTCCAGGAGTTCTTCTACAACAACCACCAGACCGAGTTCAAGGACGGTCCTAGCATAGAGCTTGGTGGAATTTCTGTTCAAAGGCGTAAGAACAGTCCCTTTCCTGAAGCCACGCTGGCGAGTTATCCCAAGGGCTGGAATAGGAGTTGGTTCTATTGCAAAAACACTCCTCCTGAAGGTGAAAAGCCCCTGCCGGGTTATAGGTCAGACCGGCTCGACGCCACTATTGCTTTTTTGGGTTGGCCATCCAATGAGGAGCGACAACAAGTTGCAACTATTTACTCAAAGCTGAGAGCCTTGACAGTCAACATCCTCATGGGGATTGATTTGACTCTGTGCTGGATAAGCTGGCGCATCTAGCCCCTTAGCGTAAAGGGCAATTTAATGTGCAATTATACTGGTGAGCCAGCAGATGCACAATGCTTCGGTCAAGTCGACTGAAATCAAGAAAGCCACGAAGAATCTGCTAGGAGAGCCCTAGAAAAAATGTAATAAGACTGGGTTGGCTCCCTTCTGTATAAAAAATCATGTGCCTCCAGTAAGTTTTCTTGCATTTTCTTACTCATTATGTTCTTTACTTGTTCATCTCAGTCTTAATTTCTGGCTTATCACATATGCAGGCAGATAATAAGTTTTGGAAAATGAAGAAACATCGAAATTCTGCCCCTACTCCAGTTAAAGAAGATAATGAGCCCGTCAATGCTGATGAGCAGGACGCCGAAAATGAGTCGGAGGTAGAGCTTGACTCACTTGGTCATCTTTTTAACCAACTTGCTGACGCCCCTTCTTCTCAGGATAACGCCAAAATCAGTCGAGCCAGCAATGTCGAGGTAATTTCAATCTCATCCAGCTCGAAAACTTTAATCCCAAACAGAATGAGACAAGCCGCCAGAAAGGTGCCGTTTCACATCCAGACGCCCACTTAGACCCATTTTTTTTAAGAAGTCGCAGCAAGTTGGTACATCAAAGCACAAGCTCTGAAGCGACACTGGCGAGCTGTCCGCTGGCTTATATGATGAGCCATCTGCCCGTAGATGACGAAATGAGGTGCCTCATAGGCCAACTCCATATCTTCCATGAGCTAGACTTATTAGGCAACCACATAATAATTCTGACTCGAATTATAAGGAGACGTCACCCTTGTTTGGAGAATCAACTGCCTCCTAGATCCCACCATTGGTCATTAAGCTTGGGGAAGCATTTGGTAATTTATATTTTGAACTTGAATATAGACATATGATTGAAGTCCCAATGCCATCAAGAGAAAGGTGGGTGAGTCGTCTTCTGATGTAGAAATCCTCTAGTCTCAAGATCTGCCATTGGTGACTCTAGAGGCTCAAACTAAAACTGTAGTTGAAGACAAGCCTAATCAAAGGGTTGAGCAGCTAAATGAGTAGGCTGGTGCTGATGAGCTGGTGAGAATGGAGCCACTCCATATGGACGAACAAAGCAACATGGATGACCCGTGCATCACATGGACCCGTCAAGTCCCGCTCGAGCCTCTAGTCCTATGAAGGAAGTCGAAAATGTCATTCCGTCGCACATAGTGGTTGATGAAGAGGTCAACATTATTGGAGAGGCTTATAAGGCTCCAGAGGCGTCAAATTCTTTGACCAAATTCATGGCCAAAGATGAGTCGGAAACAATGCCAAAAGGGAAAGCTAAAATGGAGCTTCCCAATTTTGAGAAGATGAGCGTCAATGACCTACATGACCAATATTTAACCCTGCTGTTTGAGAGCCAGGACACTGAATGAACATAATAAACACACTAAAGAGGAAATATGAGGTACGAAATACTCCTGTGTCATATATACTCATAGCCCCCAAGGGTCGGGTCGTCATGGTAATGACGAGCCGGTTCTTCTGAAAGTACTTAAATCAATACTTGGTAGAAAAAGCGACCTGTAGCCCCCACGTTATAAAAATAACGAGCTAGTTCTTCAAGATATCACCAGTCAAATGTTGTCGAAGAACGACCTATAGCCCCCAGGTGTCGGCTCATCTCCATGAGATAGCCGGGTCTTTCATAATTATAAGTTATTGAAAAAATGACTTGCATTAGCCCCCAAGTGTCATGGGGTCTGCTTGCAACTTCATGAGACTTGTCTTTGTTAATAAAAATCTATACTGTAGCCCCCAAGTGCCGGGTCATGCGACCTCGCCAGCTTGGAACTGACAAATAATTTTGACTAAGTGTAAATTTGTGATGACAGGATATGCTAGAGCTGGCCGAGAAAAAGCTGACGGGTTGCAAAGAGAGTTGAAAACTGAATGCAAACTGCGTAAGAGGGCAGAAGCACCGTCTGTATATTTGCAAGAGTCTGTTGCTATGGCCAAAGAAAACCTACAAGCCGCGAAAGCTGCCCATGAAGAAGAAAAGGCTACGCGTTTTAAGCGCGCTAAGGAAGCAGAAGGCCAGCTTGAGCCGGTGACAGAACAACTGAACACTCTCAAATGTCACATAACCAACATGACGGTCGCCATCTTTGGTAAGTAATATAACTATAGTCAATTCGGTTAACTGTTTTAGCCGGCTTATTGATATTTGTATAGTCCTTTGTGTTGGGAGAAGGAATAATATTGGCGTCTAGATTCCAATGGTAAAATTAAAGGCCATTTACACTTATCTGGAGTAGCTATACACAGGTGGCGTGTATGCAATAATGGTGGTAAACAAGAACGCTGCGCCGCCCCAATGGATTAAGGAGATGCTCAATGAGTTGTCAACAGTTCCTCATCGGTTCTAAGATTTGGCAAAGTTGGCGGCTCGTTCTCGGACTTGCATGGTGCTTGCTCGAGCCAAAGCTTTCCTTCTAGATATGGATCCGTCTGAGATGGTTGGCGAGTTTCCACAGTTTAAACTAGATGGGACAAACTTCTCTCTAGAGTACTTTGCGCGCTGTGTGAAGGAAACCTGGGTGGCGGCGACCCTACTGGTAGAAGAGGTGGACTTAGCCAAATATCAAGCCGCCTATTCAGAGGATAACAAGGGCATCAACCCACCTGAGTTCAAACCTTTGACTCTCGCGTGGCTCCTCGATATAAGCAAACTTTTGCCCCTAACGCCGACACATCTTCTATAATCACTAATCATTCAAACTTCCTAGCTTTGTCCACCGTTCAGTGGCAACAAGGTACCTCCAGACCGGAGAAGATGAGCCGCCGCAAGATGACCTGACGGGACTGATGTGGAAAGCCAACTCAAAGATGTCACGGAGAGATCTGAGGCCATCTTGATTGAGTAGTTATCTTTGTGAAAAACTGTGATATCCAGACGTCGCTTGGCTTGTAATAGGGCTAGGAAAAAACTTGTGCGTCTGTGGTGCCATCATGCCCTTGACACTCCTTGGTATATGTTTTGCAGAAAAATTGAGCCAGTGCGGTGTTTGATAACCCGCCGATTTATCATTAAGCGTTTTGGCTGTGATTGTTCTGCTCGCAGTAATGAGCCGTCGTCTAAATGATAGCCTGGGTCATATGACCCAGAGACTCTATGATCAAAATAACCCTGTCATATTTACTCGGCGACTCTTGGTCGATATGAGCTCAATCTTGATCAAAATAACACAGCGGGTTGTCAACCCGGCAACTCGTGCTTGATATAAGAACTTGATTAAGGAGGAGAATATCCTGAAAAACAAAATTCAAAAACACAGATAATAGTAAGTGTTAAGCTGGCTTTCGAGGCACGACAGAAAAGACCGGCTTTCGAAGCTCGTGTCTTGCTTCAATGCAGCTGGCATGATAACCCATGGTTTATCCTAGCTTTCTGGAAGCCGGCTCTCACGCGACACAAGCGGGTGTTTTAACCTTGACAAGTTCAGGGTCATAATAGATAGACCGTCAAGACGCCGGGTCACCTTGGCGGAGTAGCATCAAGCAGACAGGCAGGTTTAACAAAGATATATAATGGCATATCCCGGATGAAGAGGGATATTAATAACTAGACTCGATGAGTTGGAAGCCCCCCAAGTGACCTATGATCAGAAAATAAAGACTCATGCACAAGATGTGAAACGAAGCAACAAAGGCGCCAAGTTTCGGGGATGCCGGCTTTATTATAATGATCACAGTGATATATACAAAGTTATTTTACAAGATGTGGAGCTAGTGGCTCTTAAGTATAATAAGGCCAAAGATGAGCAATATTCCCTTTATCTTTGAAATGAAAAAAGAATTGGCATGGTATAGGCTATGCGATGATATTGGATCTTGAAACTGGAATCGATTGAAATTGGAATTTCACCAAAAAAATTATCCTATGCATCTAGTTCATCGTGATCGGAATTATATATATAATTTTTGGCCTCGTGAAGGAGAAAGTATCGCTCTAGCTTGGAGGAGGCTTAAGTCAATGTTATATTCATGACCCAATCATGAGCTCTCGAGAGAAATGATCATTTAGAATTTTTATGCTCGGCTTTCTCGTGATGATCAATCCATGCTCGATACTTCTTGTACTGGTTCTTTTATGAAGAAGCCTATTGAATTCAGGTGGGATCTTTTAGAAAGAATTAAACGCAACTCTAAAGATTGGGAACTCGCAAGTTTAGCACTAAATATGGACTTGACTCTGAGATAGTAGCCTCTTTTTGTGAATCATTTGCTACTCATGTTGATCTCCCTAAGGAGAAGTGGTTTAAATATCATGTAACACCCTGGTTTTTGGCCCTTTCTTTTTATCTTTGATTTATAGGTTTTTGCTCTATTTTTCTTTTGGAGTGGATCTATGGACTTGAAACCTGGGAGATCATCATCATTTCTTCTCCCAAGTACCTCATCATTCTTAAATCTATCCCATGATCATGTCAGTTCAATTATAGCTCAACCTCAAAATTCTTTTCTAAGGAATCTTCTATTTTCTATTAAAGGAATAGTCATGTTTACCCTAGGTTGTCACTAGTAGAAAAAGGGTCATCTGTCCCGGTTGGTAAGGGCCTTCTGTCCCGGTTTTTGAACCAGGACTAAAGGGTCGTTACTAATGCCCTAGCCCTTTAGTCTCGGTTCTTACACGAACCGGGACAGATGGGCCTCCACGTGGTTGGTGCGGTGAGCCCAGGTAGGGGGGCCTTTGGTCCCGGTTGGTGGCACTAACTGGGACCAATAGGCATCCACGCGTCAGCATTTCAGGGGCTGGGGTTTTTGTTTTTTTAAGGGGCGGTTGGATGTTTTGGGGGGTTAATTTAGGTGTTTCATATATTGTGTTAGCTAGCTAATTAATAGAGAGAAGTGTCCTCTCTTATCTCCGTGCTTGGTCGACGCTACGTACTATATACGTATAGAGAGGACTAGACACGCTAGCTAGTAAGAAAATGAAGGAAACAGAAGATCGTCATGAACATATGCATACAGAGAGAAGTGATATCAACCACCTCTCCTTCTCCGAGAGATTGGTCGAACAACAAGTTCTCATATATCTATCCGACACTACTAGCTACATATATACAATAATTATCTCTTACAATATAATCTCCTAATTATACACGAAGTCAAGGTCCACATGGTATTCTCCGTCTTCAGTGATCACGTGGTCAAGGAAGAATGCCGCCAATTCCTCTTGAATTGCTCGCATACGATCTGGTGCTAGGAGTTCATCCCGCATCTGAAAGATCTAATTTGAAGAAGTGGGTCAATACATATATGTATGAATAAATGAAACTCAACACAAATGATGGTAATAAAATAAAATTGTGAATATTATTGCTTACGCGCTTCATATTGTTCATCAGATTAGCCCTGCTCACAGGTCGTGTGGCAGATGGACTCGCAAACCTAGTATCCACAGAAATCATTCCCTTGTTCCTGCCACAACCACTTTACAAGAAATAGAGGTCAATCAAACTGATAAGCAAGCATGCTAAATGGTATTGATCAAACTAGCGCTTGAATCACTAGGAGATGTGCGGAACATGCTACTATAGTACTTACTTTCGGGTGTCTAAATTGCAGCTTCTTCGGCAGTCCCGGAGCTTTTTCAGTGAATTTTCTCCAAACCCTGCCAGAGAAAGAAAACAATTACTTGATATCAGGAAATGAACAAAGTTGCTGATTTGGTGGATAATGATCGATTTAACTTACTTCTCGAGCATTTGAGTCATGTCCGCATAGTCCTGGGGATCTTTTTGTCTCGTGTCTAAGACGGTTACTACTCCCTGCTCAAGCTTACTCTCTAGGAGAATATAGTGGAAGCTGCGCACGCATGCATAAGTCATCAATTACATTACTATAACCTGGACTAATAAGGGAAACCAAGTATGCACAAGACAGTAACACTCACTTGAAGTTGTAAGGAAAGAGTATTATATCTTTGTTTTCATTTATTACAAACGATCGTAGCAAGTTGGCCTTAGTATTTTCGGCATGATATTTAACCTCAGTCGCATCTATGAATTTGTGTTAATGAATCCAATATCACCGATTTGTCTTTTCTTCAATTCGGCGATCTTCAATCTGCATAATATAGTGAGGATAATTATAAATACATGCAATGAAAGAGCTGACCTATATAGAGAGACTTAATGACAGAAGTAGTACTACTTACAGATAGTAGCAAGTGACCGTTGATTTATCGAGGGCCTTTTGATTGAAAAACTGGAAGAACTCCTCAAATGGAACATTCAACAGTTCAATTCCAACGACGTCATGCTCCTCTTTAACTCTCTGCAGGTTTTCATGTACCAATCATGTAATCTTCGCACCATCGTTGTTAGAGATCTTTCATCTTTGACGAGAGGCTTCCCGTAATGGTATTTGTGTTCGTCCACCTCCAAGAAATCATAATGTACATCGCCGGGCAGGTAATCTCCAAGATTGCTATAACCGGCCACCATCCTTGGATCATTAGCGACGATGTCGCTAGACACCTTGAGCGGGGGGCACGCTTGGTTTGCTTGTTCGCCGAGCTGGGCAATTTTTTCCCCAGCTCGTCGTTCTTTTAACCTTTGATCACTGACAGTACTTCCCGACCGCTCCGCTTCGACAAATGTCTTTGCAATAATGCGCTCATAGTTGCCTTTCGGCGGAGACTTTGGTGGTTTTGTCAGGCCAGCCAGAGTGCGCTTCGCTTTCACCGGATCTACCTTCTCATCCGAAGGTGGATGTTTCTTTGCTTTCACCCCTTCAAAGAAGTTCGTCAATTTGGCTCGCACGATCTTCGTGGTTTCCTCCTCGGTCCTCTCATATGGTAACTTCTCTGGAGTCTTCAGAGAAGGAACGAATCTGTATTGCCTCCCGCCTGTGGCTGTACTGCTAGACGCCGGCAGAGCAGACAGAGCGGCTGCGGCTGTCTTCTTTCTTTGCTTACGAGGCGGAGGAGAACGACTACGACGCGCCGGAGCAGCCGGAGCGGCGGCGGGTCTCTTCCGCCCTTGCTGACGAGGCGGAGAAGGAGGAGGCTGGCTGCTCGGGCGCGCCGGCGCAAGCAGAGAAGGAGGCGGAGTGCCGCCACGCGCCGGAGAAGGAGGCTGAGTGCCCTGATCACTCGCCGGAGAAGGAGGCGGAGGAGGACGCGGAGTGCCGCCACGCGCCGGAGAAGGAGGCTGAGTGCCCTGATCACTCGCCGGAGGAGGAGGCGGAGTGCCCTTACTCGCCGGAACCGTTCAGTTCGGA
Organism: Aegilops tauschii subsp. strangulata; assembly: GCF_002575655.3. Lineage (NCBI taxonomy): Eukaryota > Viridiplantae > Streptophyta > Magnoliopsida > Poales > Poaceae > Aegilops > Aegilops tauschii. The sequence continues at coordinate 422,034,646 of NC_053038.3, read as the reverse complement.
AGGTTGATGAGCTCCTTCCGCCATAGGCATGGGGTCTTCAGAGCAGAACCCAGCCGAGTCTCCCCTTCAACGGTATGGTGGTCAAGCTGGAGGTCCTCAAATCCCTCCGTCATTTCGTCCACCGTCACTCTAGCATATCCTTCTGGAATCGGACGACAGTGAAAAGTTGTGCCGGGTTCAGGAGGTCGAATAGAGCCGACAGCCGCCTTGACTTTGAAGTTCTCCCATCGCGTCATAAGCTGGCAATGTTGAGACTCCGTGATACCATCCACGGGGTAGCTAGAAGGAGCCGTCAAGACATGCTCCGGCTGAAGCAGCTCAGTGAAGCCACGCTGCTTCTCCGCTGAGATGGCGGGGTAGCTTCGGGGGAAGTTTCGGCAGGTCGATTGCTGCGAGCTACGTCTCGTTCCTCTAGCGCTTGAACCCTTTCGTGCAGCTTCTGAATTTGGGTCTGCTGCACTTTTTTCCTCCATTCCTGGCATTTGTAACCGCATGCATCCGGAAAACTAGCCTTCCACGGGACGGAGCCTGGCGTGCCTCGTGTCCGTCCAGGGTGCTCAGGATTCCCGAGGGCCATTGTGAGCTCGTCGTTCTCTCTGTCTAGAACGAACGTCCCTTGGTGCGCTGCATCGATATATTGCTGAAGCCTCTTGACTGGTATTCTCATTTGCTCGTCCGTCCAAACGCACTTCCCTGATACAGGGTCCAAGGTTCCGCTAGCCCCGAAGAACCAAGTCCGGCAACGGTCTGTCCAGTTCATTGTCTCTGGTTCGATCCCTTTATCAAGCAGATCATTCTCAGCCTTGGCCCACTTAGGCCGGGCTTTGACGTAGCCACCTGACCCCGTGCGATGGTGAAGCTTCTTCTTCGCAGCATTTTTCTTGTTTGTCGCTGACAACTTCTTACTCTTTTCCGATGTCTTGTGGGCCACAAATGCGGGCCAGTGATCTCTGATCTTCTCATATTTGCCGATGAATTCTGGTGTCTCTTCTTTGTCGACAAACGTTTTCAGCTCATTCTTCCACCTCCTAAATACGTCTGCCATCTTCTTAAGAGCATGAGACTTGATTAATTGCTCTTTAACTAGCTTCTCCGGATCCTCCTCTGGTGGTAGGGTGAAATTTGCCTTCAGCTCAGTCCAAAGATCATCTTTCTGCATATCATTGACATAAGACACCTCAGGGTCTTCCTTCTTAGGCTTATACCATTGGTGGATGCTGATCGGGATCTTGTCCCTAACAAGAACCCCGCACTGAGCAGCAAATGCTTCCTTTGTCCGAATGGGTTCAATCGGTTGGCCGTCGCACGCGATTGCTGTGATCTCAAACCTTTCATCCGAGCGCAACTTGCTCTTCGGGCCTCGTCTCTTTACCGAAGTTGTGCTCGATCCGGAGGGCTAGAAAAAAGAAGAAAGACGAGAGTTAATTAATATGTGTACATACCAAAACAATGAATGCATCAATTAGCTAGTCAACACAGGCTTAACTAATATATTTACCTGGCCGGACTCTGTTCGGTCACTGGAGCCATCACCACGGGCTCCTTCTTGCACCAACATTGGGTCACCGGAGGCATCATAATCATGTCCTTCCTCCTCCACTCTTCGATCGCCGTAGCCTGCTTCTTCACCCTGTTCTTCCAGACCATCATTGTCGTTAAGATACGATAAGACATCACCTCCGGCTAAGATTATGTCCCCCAACCCCTCTTCTGCTTCCTCGTCTCGTCCGTGCTCCATTGTTTCTGCAAATATTACAACATGGCAATTATTACACAAACATGATAGCAGGTGGATATATTAGTGCAAACGTAGACCTAGCTTATTCCGGTTTTGGGGTGGCCTCGGCAACGCTTCAAGGGTAGGGGCACGGCGGGAGGGGGTAGGAGACCGACATCGTTTTTTTCTAGGGTTTGGGTGTCGTCGAGAGTTTTGGTTGAGCGAGAGGGCCAGGGGGTGCTCCCGTGGTATAAGTTATCATGGAGGGGGTTATATCGACAACGACGACATACATACATGGGAAAATAATGTTATCGGGGAGGGGGTAGGTCGACCCCCCCTCGTGTTGAAGTTATCGGGACACGGGGCATATCGACAACAACATATCCGATAAAAAATAAGAAGACGAAGAAGAAATAAAAAGAGGAGAAGAAGATATTAATAGAGGAGATGATTGAAGAAAAAAAGAAGAAAAAATAGAGGAGAAGAAGAAAGGAATAGTGGAGAAGAAGAGAAAATAGAACATTCTCTTCTTCTCCTCTATTCCTTTCTTCTTTCTCCTCTTCTTTTTCTTCTTTTTTCTTCTTTTTTCTTCTTATTTTCCTTTTTCCTCTCCTTCTTTTTCTTCTTCTTAATTATCTTCCTAGCTAGATATATAATACATTTCTAAAAATGTAACTTTTGCATATATAAAACTTTTTCTTCTTCTTCCTTCTTCCTTCACTTCCTTCTTTTCCTAAATATATAAAACTTTTCTAAAAATGAAACTAACCTAAAATGTACCCAAATGTACTAAAAATCTAACTTTTATATGCATAGAGAACATACGTACATATATATATTTTTATAAAAATGCAAAAAACAAATCATCATATATATGAACAAAAAATCTGAAAAAAAATATCATATATATGAAAAAACAGAGAGGAAGGCCGGCGGCCGGACCGAACGTGGCGGCGGCGTGTGGTCGGGGCAGGCCGGGGGCGTGGGGCGGCGTCGGGGCAGGGGCTCGTGCCGGGGCGGCGCGCCGGGGCAGGGGCGCGCGGGCCGGGGCGGCGCGTCGGGGCAGGGACACGGGCTGGGGCGGCACGTCGGGGCAGGGCAACGGCGAGGAGGAGTGGGCGGTGACAAGGAGCGGGCGGCGGGGCGGCGACGGCGAGCACGGGCAGCCTGGCGGCGTCGGCGAGCATGGGCAGCAAGGGCGCAGGGCGGCGACGGCGAGCACTGGCAGCCTGGCGACGTCGATGAGTTCGGCGTCGTTGGGGGGAAAATGTTCGATGAAACTGAAAAATTTACAAGTCCTGCTTATATACGGAGAGCATTGGTACCGGTTCATGGCAGCAACCGAGACCATTGCCCCTTTTAGTCCCGGTTGGTGCCACCAACCGGGACCAAAGGTCTCTTTTCAGTAGCCCAAAGGGCGGGAAGCGGCGGCCTTTGGTCCCGGTTGGTGGCACCAACTGGGACTAAAGGGGGGGCATTGGTACCGGTTAGTGCCACCAACCGGTACCAATGCACCCCTTTCGTCCCGGTTGGTGCCCCCAACCGGGACCAAAGGCCTTGTGCTGCTGCGCCCGCATCGAAAGTTTAGTCCCACCTCGCTAGTTGAGAGGGGCGCGCAGTGGTTTATAAGCCCCACTGCCGCTCCCCTCTCGAGCTCCTCTCCATTGCAGGCTTACGGGCCTAATTGTCACTGCTTTGCCTGATGGGCCTACTGGGCCTTCTTCAGGCCGTGGTGGCCCAGTAGGTGGCATATTTTTTATTTTTTGCCTTTTTTTGTTTTTGCTTTATTTATTTTGTTTTGTTTCTACTTACAACAAAAAACTTATTTATTTTATTTTATTTTGTTTCTAATTACTTATTTAGTTTACTTTATGATAATTCTTTTTGCTATTAAAGTTTCTAACAAAAAAAGTTCTTTATAAAAATTCTTTTTGCTTTCAATGATTTTGAACAGAAAATACTTCGATAATTTTAGTTGCGTCAATTTTATATAATTTTAGTTTCAATAATACTAGAGGTTGCTTATAATGTTTTGAACAGAAAATACTTTGATAATTTTAGTTTCATAAATTTTATTTATGTTATTAAAGTTTATTTTATTTTGTTTGTACTTATATATTTTATTAAAGTTTATATTATTTTGTTTCTAATTACTTATTTATTTTATTTGTTTTTTTCATGCACCATTTTTCATGCATTTACTGATTATTTTGAGCAATAAGACCCTAAAATTGAAAAGCATTTCAAATGAACTCTGAAAAGGTTGAAAGTTGGCATGGTTGATACCATGCCAACTTTCAACCTTTTCAGAGTTCATTTGATTTCATCCACATAGCATGTGCAAGAAAGTTAAGAGGATTACGGCAAAAATTGGATGCACTTCGTGTACAAAATGGACAATCTCTTTCGAAGTATCAGGATTTCATACGGAAACTCATCTGTTACAAAGGGATTTTATTTTTTAAAACTTATTTGAACTCCTGACTTTTTGTGTGTTCAAAAATGCACCATTCAAAGCCACATCATCAATTTTCGACCCTTTCTGACTTCATTTCTTATTTTTCATGCATTTATTGATTATTTTGAGCTATAAGACCATGAAATTGAAAAGCATTTCAAATGAAATATGAAAAGGTTGAAAGTTGGCATGGTATCATCATTTCATCCACATAGCATGTGCAAGAAAGTTGACAGGGTTACGGCAAAAACTGGATGCACTTCGTGTACAAAACGGACAATGGTATCATACTCGTCTGTTACAAAGTTGGCATGGTATCATCATAATAGTTGCGGGAGAAAGTCTTAACTTTTTCTTCGCTTGTGTCATTTGCTTATTGCGCCGTAACCATGGATAATCTTCATCGTTTATCAGGATGCTTGGGTCAGCTTTGACTTTGAAGGAAGGAATTTCATGAAACTTTTCATAATCTTCAGACATGTCTGTCTTGCCCTCCACTCCCACGATGTCCATTTTTCCTGAAAGAACTATGTGGCGCTTTGTCCCATCATATGATGTATTCTCTTCCTTATCTTTTCTTTTTCTCGGTTTGGTAGACATGTCCTTCACATAGATAACCTGTGCCACATCATTGGCTAGGACGAACGGTTCGTCAGTGTACCCAATATTTTTCAGATCCACTATTGTCATTCCGTACTGTGGGTCTACCTGTACCCCGCCTCCTGACAGATTGACCCATTTGCACTTAAACAAAGGGAACTTAAAATCATGTCCGTAGTCAAGTTCCCATATGTCCACTATGTAACCATAATATGTGTCCTTTCCCCTCTCGGTTGCTGCATCAAAGCGGACACCGTTGTTTTGGTTGGTGCTCTTTTGATCTTGGGCGATCGTGTAAACTGTATTCCCATTTATCTCGTATCATTTGTAAGTCAATACAGTCAAAGATGGTCCCCTGGACAACGAGTACAACTCATCACAAATAGTGTTGTCACCTCTGAGACGTGTTTCCAACCAACTGCTGAAAGTCCTGATGTGTTCACATGTAATCCAGTCGTCGCACTGCTCCGGGTGTCTGGAGCGCAGACTGTTCTTATGTTCATCGACATACGGGGTCACTAAGGTAGAGTTCTGTAGAACTGTGTAGTGTGCTTGAGACCAAGAATGCCCGTCCCTGCATATTATTGAGTCCGCTCCTAGCGTGCCTTTTCCAGTCAGTCTCCCCTCATACCGCGATTTAGGGAGACCTATGTTCTTAAGGCCAGGAATGAAGTCAGCACAAAACCGAATGACATCCTTTGTTTGATGGCCCATGGAGATGCTTCCTTCTGGCCTAGCGCGGTTATTCACATATTTCTTTAGGACTGCCATGAACCTCTCAAAGGGGAAGATATTGTGTAGAAATACGGGCCCCAGAATGACAATCTCGTCGACTAGATGAACTAGGACGTGCGTCATGATATTGAAGAAGGATGGTGGGAACACTAGCTCGAAACTGACAAGACATTGCGCCACATCACTCCTTAGCCTTGGTATGATTTCTGGATCGATCACCTTCTGAGAGATTGCATTGAGGAATGCACATAGCTTCACAATGGCTAATCGGACGTTTCCCGGTAGAAGCCCCCTCAATGCAACCGGAACCAGTTGCGTCATAATCACGTGGCAGTCATGAGACTTTAGGTTCTCGAAATTTTTCTCTGGCATATTTATTATTCCCTTTATATTCGACGAGAAGCCAGTCGGGACCTTCATACTGAGCAGGCATTCAAAGAAGATTTCTATCTCTTCTTTCGTAAGAGCGTACCTGGCAGGACCTTCATACTGCTTCGGAGGCATGCCGTCTTTTTCGTGCAAACGTTGCAGGTCCTCCCGTGCCTCAGGTGTATCTTTTGTCTTCCCATACACGCCCAAGAAGCCTAGGAGGTTCACACAAAGGTTCTTCGTCACGTGCATCACGTCGATTGAACATGGGTGCGTGTCCCTCAGCGTCATTGGGAACAGCTAGTCCGCCGGGACCCTTTCCAAAGATTACGTGTAAATCATTGACCATAGCAAGTACGTGATCACCGGTATGCTTGGCGGGCTTCTTCCAGTGATCTGCCTCGCCTTTGAAATGCTTGCCTTTCTTTCGACATTGATGGTTGGTCGGAAGAAATCGACGATGGCCCAGGTACACATTCTTCCTGCATTTGTCCAGGTATATACTTTCAGTGTCATCTAAACAGTGCGTGCATGCGTGGTATCCCTTGTTTGTCTGTCCTGAAAGGTTACTGGGAGCAGGCCAATCATTGATGGTTACAAACAGCAACGCGTGCAGGTTAAATTCCTCCTGTTTGTGCTCATCCCACGTACGTACACCGTTTCCATTCCACAGCTGTAAAAGTTCTTCAACTAATGGGCTTAGGTACACATCAATGTCGTTGCCAGGTTGCTTAGGGCCTTGGATGAGAACTGACATCATAATGAACTTCCGCTTCATGCACATCCAAGGAGGAAGGTTATACATACATAGAGTCACGGGCCAGGTGCTGTGATTGCTGCTCTGCTTCCCGAAAGGATTAATGCCATCCGCGCTTAAACCAAACCATACGTTCCTTGGGTCAGCTGCAAACTCAGCCCAGTACTTTCTCTCGATTTTTCTCCACTGCGACCAGTCAGCGGTGCTCTCAACTTCCCGTATTTCTTACGGTCCTCACTGTGCCATCGCATCAACTTGGCATGCTCTTCGTTTCTGAACGGACATTTCAACCGTGGTATTATAGGAGCATACCACATGACCTTCGCAGGAACCCTCTTCCTGGGGGGCTCGCCGTCAACATCACCAGGGTCATCTCGTCTGATCTTATACCGCAATGCACCGCATAACGGGCATGCGTTCGATCCTTGTACGCATCGCGGTAGAGGATGCAGTCATTAGGGCATGCATGTATCTTCTGCACCTCCAATCCTAGAGGGCATACGACCTTGTTTGCTGCGTATGTACTGTCGAGCAATTCGTTATCCTTTGGAAGCTTCTTCTTCAATATTTTCAATAGCTTCTCAAATCCTTTGTCAGGCACAGCATTCTCTGCCTTCCACTGCAGCAATTCCAGTACGGTACCAAGCTTTGTGTTGCCATCTTCGCAATTGGGGTACAACCATTTTTTGTGATCCTCTAACATGCGATCGAACTTCAGCTTCTCCTTTTGACTTCCGCATTGCGTCCTTGCATCGACAATGACCCGGCGGAGATCATCATCATCGGGCACTGGTTCCCCTTGATCTTCAGCAGCTTCCCCCGTTGCAGCATCATTAGGCACATCGTTTGGTTCCTCTTGATCTTCAGCAGCTTCCCCCATTGCAGCATCACTGTATTCAGGGGGCACATAGTTGCCATCGTCCTCTTCTTCTTCGCCGTCTTCCATCATAACCCCTATTTCTCCGTGCCTCGTCCAAACATTATAGTGTGGCATGAAACCCTTGTAAAGTAGGTCGGTGTGAAGGATTTTCCAGTCAGAGTAAGACTTCGTATTCCCACATTTAGGGCATGCACAACAAATAAAACCATTCTGCTTGTTTGCCTCAGCCACTTCGAGAAAATCATGCACGCCCTTAATGTACTCGGAGGTGTGTCTGTCATCGTACATCCATTGCCGGTTCGTCTGCGTGCATTATATATAATTAAGTGTGTCAAAAACCATTACAGAACATCATGAATAGATAATTAAGTGACCAAATTAATAGAAGTTCATCATCACAATGAAACCAAAGTACATACATAGTACTCATCTAACAACATATAGCTCTCCAGAGCATCTAATTAATTAAACCATACATTGAAACTATGTAAAACATTTCAATGCGAAAACAAATGCGATCATAATCGCAACCAAGGTAACAATTGACCCAATGGCATAATGATACCAAGCCTCGGTATGAATGGCATATTTTCTAATCTTTCTAATCTTCGAGCGCATTGCATCCATCTTGATCTTGTGATCATCGACGACATCCGCAGCATGCAACTCCAATATCATCTTCTCCTCCTCAATTTTTTTTAATTTTCCTTCAAGAAATTGTTTTCTTCTTCAACTAAATTTAACCTCTCGACAATAGGGTCGGTTGGAATTTCCGGTTCACATACCTCCTAGATAAATAAAATCTATGTCACGTTGGTCAGTACAATTTTCATAAACAATAAATGAACCAATGGTTATAAAGATAATATATACCACATCCGAATCATAGAAAGGACGAGGGCCGACGGGGGCGGATACCAAAACCATCGCACTATATAATAACAAGCAATAAAATAGTAAGAAAATTAGACAAGTATCTATCTAAAGTAAGAATTTTTTCTTTTAGAAAGAAGATAAGAACAAGAGGCTCACCACGGTGGTGCCGGCGACGAGATCGACTCGGGCAATCGACGGCGGTGAAGACGGGAATGGGACGTGACGGGCTGCTAAACCTAGACAAATCTCGAGGAAAATGGAGCTTTGAGGTCGAGCTTCGAGAGGAGAAAGCTTAACTAGTGTGGCTCGGGCATTTCATCGAACACCTCATGTGCATAGCAGGTGAGCTAGAGCACCACAAAGCCCTCACCTCGCCGACCAGAGAAAAACAGAGCACTGGAGTGCTCTGCTCGCGGGCGAGGGGTATATATAGGCACCTCATTGGTCCCGGTTCGTGGCATGAACCGGGACTAAAGGGTAGCCTGTGGTCCCGGTTCTAGCCACCAACCGGGACCAATGGTGGTGGGCCAGGAGCGAGGCCCATTGGTCCCGGTTCGATCCCCTCGCATCACGAACTGGGACCACTGCCCCCATTGGTCCCGGTTCTGGACTGAACCGGGACTAATAGGCTGACCCGGCCTGAACCAAAGCCCTCTTTTCTACTAGTGTGTGAAGCAACCTATATTTCTGTCATCCACAAAATTCCCAAATAATTCTAATAATTTCTTTGGTTCATATATTGCTCAAATATGCCCAAGATTTCCTTTCCAAGCCAAACAATAATTCCCCAGTATTATTTCTTCATTTCTGTCGAAAGGGGCTTTCTGTGAAGGAAGTGCCACCTATCCTTTCTTGATTGCTCCCAAACTTTTTGGGCATGCTATCTCATGCAAATATTGCCTCATGCCAAAATTCAACTTCATTTTCCTAGCCAACCTTCCTTAGTGATTTTTCAAATTTCTGTCAGACAGAACCCATTGTGAAGGAAGTACTAGCTAGAAGTACCCAAATGAGTTGAAATTTTGCATGCCTATTCATGTGCTCATATTATCACACTCCTCCAATTTTCAGCTCCACCCAATCATCTATGTGATCACAGCTTCAATTCTTTGATTCAGTGAATATTTTCAGGTTGTGAAGCAAGTATAATTTATATTACTTCATTAATTCTAAACAATTACCAGATCATGCTCCTACCCAAATCACTTATCTCCACAAAATTTGGGATCATTTAAACAAGCCATTTTCTCTCCAAAATTATTCCAACACTACTAAAGGATGCTGCTAATGCGACACTACAATGAGAGACCCTTCGACGAAACTGTGTGCGATGCAATAATCGCAAACGGTGGTGTAAAAAAACCATCAAAAAAGGTTTAAAACATTTGCGATGGAGGATGCATCAAACACGGTTCAAATTTTAGTTGTGTGTGCGATGCAGGGCATACGGTTCAGTTCAATTAACTATTTGTGATGAGGAGGAACAAAAGAAATGGGCAGCCAGATGAAGGTATGTGCGATACGCGGCATGCGATTCACTAGGATGAACTATTTGCGTTGAGACAAGAGAACAGAAACGGTTCAACTTAACAAGATGTGTGTGATACGCGGCAAATAGGTCTGTAATCGGAAATGTGTGCGAAGACCGTTAACAACACAGACGATTACTGCTAACAAGATGTTTGTGTAGTGATCAAACGGTTGCTGGTATACAATTGTGTGTGATTGATGAAAACATCACCGACGGGTTCCATTGTTTAGTTCGTGTGTGTAACATCCCAAATTTTCAATTTGGAATGTTATACATAGGTCATAGATGCATATCATATTTTATTGCTTTCATTTCTTGATCCTCGAAATTCTAAGCAACTCAAGGACCCTCGAAGAGAGTTGGGGATTTCACCGTTTTCGTATTTGAATTTTATCAAATGTACTAACATTTTATCAGTTAGTACATTTTCTGACCTGCACTAACATTTTATCAGTTAAACCTTTGGTCAAAATTTAACAGATATTACAAAGGGAACCAATAAACCAAGACGGAGGTAGATTCCATCAACCGAACTGATTGAATCCATATGCCACGGTTAGACATAAGTAAACATAGATTAAACATACTAAGTCATAGATAATAAGCGTACACGTACACAAGCATAGTTCAACCATAAGTACATAGTTCAGCCATCATTAAGCATACTCAAGCATACATAGTTCGATCCCACATCTCATCTCACATCCCGGCAATATCGTGAAGTTTCTCCAAGTACTCACCGTACGTGCCGTGCGCCACCCTGCTGGAATACTTCTGCTTGAAGGAGCCAACGGCCCGTCCTCTTGCATGCGCCAGAACACTTAGATACGCGTCATGAAGCATGTGGTTGCAAAATAGGCATCGATAGCTGCCGTTCCAGGTCCTAATACGCCTCTTATGCATTCCCGCCTAAAGCTCCCTCAGGATTTGCCTCTTGTACCTCCTCTGGCCATCTTCATCCTCGCTGTCCACATCGTCAGACAATACCTATACAAATAGTAAAACAAATTTGGCATCAAATCAATTATTACATGTCGTGAAGTAGGATTAGGAATTTATGGCTATTTATTTATACATATCCAGAGATTATGGTTCGATTTTTAAGCAAAGTCCTCTATGTACAGACCAATCTTGAAGAAAATAATGGCACAAACATATGTAGATCATTCAAAATCAATTGTCAAGTCCTTGCTAGGAATTATTAGCATGAACACTAAACCTAGTCGGATTACTACCAGAAATCATTTTCATAGATGAAGCAACTAATCACATATCACTTGTATTCAAACATTCAATACACTACATGGATCTAGCGAAACTTACTTAGATTTCATGGATTGGGAGAGCATAACCATAGGATTTCTATTTCAAAAAGGGGGAAGCAGGAGTAACCAGAGAAATCCTATGATCTATTTGGCACATAAATGGGTATAGATGACTAACCAGCCGTGCGTCGTCGCCGGACTCGTCGCCGGAGTGGTCGCCGGGGTCGTCACCAGAGTCAGTGTGGAACTCCGCGTCCGGCTGTGGAAGCTCGACCCCTTCGACGATGTCAGGGTGCAGCGATAACTCGCCGGCGGTGACGGAAACCTCTGTCTCCATCTCCACGCCGTGCTCCGGTGCTTCAGCAGCCCCGGCGTTGCCACTCACTCCGATGGGGCGCTTCGGTGGCATCCTCATACACTGACGGCATTGAGGACTGAGAGCGCTGTCGAGGATGCAAGCGGAGAGAGAGGATTGTGTGTGTGGCAAGGATGTGAGGTGCGGCCGCTCGGGCAATGCGAGCGCACCATTAAAATGGAGTAGTGGGAGTTGTGGGAGAGAGGCGGGCGGCGGTCAAACCGATGGCTCGCCTCCCGGTGAGCCTACACACCGGACTGCTGGCATGCCTACCAAAGTTTCACAGAGCTAGTCGCACGCCTCTCATTGACATTGCGCAGTGAGCATGCCTCCGACAATTCACACACCTGCACGCACGCCTCCCGGTCTGCCTGCGCGGCGGACTGCTCGCATGCGTCCCGTCAACACCGGCTTGCTCAGACGGCACACGGGTCGCGCGGCGGCACGTATATTTTTTTTCTATTTGGATGATTAATGCTACCGCTTTATTGCTTAATCGAAGCATGGCACGTATCCATTGTTGGTCTAACACTCACGGTTCGAATAAATAATCTGTTTGGGATATTGGTTCCCAATTATTAATAATCTCCCATTTGTAATTAGATAAAGATTACATCAAAACTGGTCTCAAATTTGACAAAGAAGTACAATGCCACTTTGTATTGGTGTCCATATGACAACACGATAAGTTTCATGAACTTACAATAAGTTTTGGATGTACTAGAATTTAAAAATCAAGATTCTCAATGTTTGAAATTTGTTGCACGGGGAGTAAACATGCACAAAGTGATACACATGTGTTTTTCCAATCCATTTAGGTGCACTGTCACGTGTGCATGTAGCTCAAATTTGATTTTTGCACATTATACCTGTAGAAAATCAATCAATGAATGTACTAAAACGTCTTAATGATCCCTGTGAGTTTTTCAAAATTAAAACGTCCCTCCTTTGGTGACATATGTTCACCGCGGGATAATTAATTTAACATGCATCGTGGTTGCGGTGGAATTCGCGGTGTGTGTGTGTGTGTGCGTCTAGGGGTGGTGGGTAGCTCGGAGTACACTACTAGTTGTGAGCCACCCTGTGGGTTGGCCGTTTTTTTAGGCAGACCGGCGCCACATCAGAGTCGTGAATTCATTATTTAAAACATTACACAACCCTTTAATACATACATGTTCTGGCCACATGCAGTCGATGGTTGTCCTACACGACACTCGATACTCGCGTGTGACGCTTTCTGTGGGCCCGCGAGGTCATCGTCCATCAGTTTGACGAACAGCCGGTAGTGAGGTTAATTTGACCAGCAAGGTAGAATCTTTTTTGTTTGTCTTATGGTGGTATATAGTACGCGTCGAAGAGGTGGGAGGGGACTAGTAATATATACTATACGTACGCGTCCGTGAACAAGTACACCTCACTCAGTGTTGGGGCTTTTTGGTTTCCGAAGCACGTGCCACATCAAAATTGTGAAATTGGCTATTCAAACATATCCTAGCTAGGACACTCATGTGTGATGCTTCCATCTGTGGGCCCACGAGGCCATCGTCGATGCATGCATGCATCACTCTGACCTACATCGGGAGAGGCTAATTAATTTCACCATCAATGAGGATTCTTTCGGGTTGTACGTATTACGGTAGGAGCATATAGTATGCGGTGGAGAGGGGGGAAGGGGACCATCATATGTAGTACGCTTCATGAACCTCACTCTGTGTGGGTCCATGGTTTCCGGTTTTTGAGGCATGTGGCACATCAAAGTTGTGCATTTTGGGCATTCAACATATATATGTTTGGCCCACATGCAAGGCGGTGGTGGTTGTCCTCTCGCACCCACTTAAGCGGTTATAAGTGATATCGATGCTTTCCATCTGTGGACCCGCTTGGTCCATGACTACTTTTTGCCTGACAACAAGAGATGTTAATTTGACTTAGGAGGGGGTTATTTTTTTGCTTATAATACGGTATATATATAGGTCATGCTCTGGGATGACATGCATGATACAGTTTGAGCACACACACATGCATCCCTCCCATCGAGTCGAAGTGGCTAGTACAACCACACGTCATGAACCGATCTCGCTCTGTGTGGGGAGCTAGTGTATGATTTTTGACGCACGCGCCACGTCAATGTTGTGGTATTCAAACATGCATGCATGCATCATCTCCATACATATCCATGTGGTGGTTGCCTTCGAACGGTACACTCCCTCGCGTGGTTATCGGCGACAAGCCTATATATTCGTGGGCCCGCATGGACATCCATGATCACCTTGACCGACAACAAGATAGGTTACCATGGCGGATTCTTCATTTGGTTCGTGTTATCGTAGTATAGGTCATGGTGAGATTCAGACCCAATTAAGTTTGAGCGCATATAATATGCACGCATGCATGCATGGATCCCCATCGTTGGCTTGAAGTGTGGTGTAACATACATATGCATCGTCAACCTAACCCTCACTCCGTGTGGGGATTTCTAGTTCGAAATCACGGTGCCACATCAAAGTTGTTCCATTGTTACTCAAAAACACACCTCTCCATACATATGTTTGGGCCACACGCATGAAGTGGTTGTCTTCGGGGACTAGCTACTTGCGTGATTATTGGCGAGCTAGTCCATCTCCGGGGTTGCATGGACGGCCATCACTTTGACCAACAACAAGAGAGAGGTTGTACGACCAAGGCGGATTATTCTTGGTCCGTTTTACGATCCATCTTGGTGAGATATGCCTCTCCGGCCCGCCGACTGAAAGTGTGTGTGGGGGGTGCTACTTCACACTTTGCTAGGTGAACCTCGGTTGGGGGGCATGCATTCATAGCTTAGGATTCCCTTCGTGGTGACACGAGGGGTGGGGCTGCTAGCTACTTCGCACTTTGCTAGGTGAACCTCGGTTGGGGGGCATGCCTTCATAGCTTAGGATTCCCTTCGTGCCGACACGAGGGGGCCTGCTAGCTACTTCGTACTTTGCTAAGTGAACCTCCGTAGGGGGCAGGCATGCATTCATAGCTTAGGATTCCCTTCATGCCGACACGAGGGAGAGGGGGCTGCTAGCTACGTCGTAGTTTCCTAGGTGAACCTCGATTGGGGGCATGCATTTGTAGCTTAGGATTCCCTTCGTGCCGACACGAGGGATGGGGGGCTGCTAGCTACTTCGCATTTTGCTAGGTGAACATCAGTTGGGGGCGAGGGGGCATGCATTCATAGCTTAGGATTCCCTTCGTGCCGACACGAGGGGGGTGGGGGCAAGCAATACCGTGCACTTTGCGTGATAGGTGCCACATCGAAGTTGCATTTGGTATTTGAAAATCAAACCACCATTTTCATACATAAATTTGGTCCACATGCAAGTGTGTTCGTGTTCTGACCCTCTCCCGCGTCATTTTTCGCCAAATTTATGAACATTAGACAAGTCGGATGACGCAACAGACACGGTTCACTCAAACTAACCATGTGCATTGGGCTCCAAGAGGCTTCCCCTCTCAAAAATATCTGCCCGCCTACAGCTTTTTATGTTTGATGACACACGGTTATTGTGTTTCGACCGTGTGTGTTGTTTCTGGTTCCCAATCCCGCCTGCATTGCTCGAAAATATCTGCCCGGCTCGAGGCTTTTTCTGTTTCATAACGCACAGTTGTTATATCCGGACCGTGTGCCATGCACCATCATCAAAATTTTCAATAGCCCCGGCATTTCACTCCCCCATTTGACTCCCACGTAGTAAAAGTTTCAGTACCTGCGTCATTTCCTCAAACACCCCCACCCCTCTCCACACGCACGCACGCGAACACACACACACACACACACACAGACACCAAAACCTCCTCGGGCATGTGCGCGCACACACACACCCCTCCATCGCTCGAAGCCCTAGCAAGGTCCCCGCTGCCACCGCCGCCGCAAGGCCTCCATTGTCAACATCTGCCGGTTTGCCCGTGCAGCTTACCCACCGATCTCCATACCCAGTCCGCCCTGAGTTTCATAGATGACACCTACCAAACGCCCCCTTTCCCACAGATCCCCATCCCCATCCCCTACTCCAGAGCGTCGCAGCCTATGCCTGGCTACGCTTCCCGTGGAGGTCGAGGAGCAACTGGCCCAAAAGATGTGTATCGCGGTCTCTTTGCCCGACGTCGCCGAGGAAGCTGATGACCATTACTGGCGGAAGGCACTCAAAGAGCAGACTAGAGTATGCGGGCATGACTCGGCCGCCCGCTACGACAGCGACGGCCTGAGGCGGGTTGTGTCACAGGTTAAGTGGCCCACCCCCAACCCCTCGGGTTCAACCGCCGTCGATCTCATCCATGGCCCTGCCGCTGATCTCCTCTGGCTCGCTGTCAACAATTTGCCATCCTACACCGCCATCGAGCCCTTTTTGTCATTTCTGAAGGACACGTTCTGCGACGCTGGCTTAGGATCCATAGCTTCCAAGTCAGACCTGATTGACGACGACCACGAGGAGGGCACCCTCTCGGGCTCTTCCAAGGGGAAAGAGCCCATCTGCTCTTCCAAGGGGAAAGCGCCCGTCTGCAACATCAGGGAGGGCACCCTACAGCCGTGCTCTTCCATGGGGAAGGAGCCCATCTGCGACAAGATGGAGCGCATCTAGGGTCCGAGCTCTTCCCACGGGAATGAGCTCATCTGTGACAAGTGAGGAAACACATGATTTGTTTTGTCGTGCCTCTTCACAGGGGGAAACCCATGATTTGTTTTGTCGAGTCCCTTTTGTAGTGTAGTGAGAATATGTCCAGTTTTAATTGCTATATGTGGTTGCTTGCAGTATGCTTTCTTTATTTCAGTTGTTCACAATGTGATGCTCTATATGTGCAATTATTTACTGTGCAGTACATTTCATCAATCCAGTTTTAAACATACCAATAGGAATGCATATATTTGCTTACTGTTAAGCCTGTTATAGCTAGCATATGCCTCTTTTAAAGTTTTTTTATTGTTCGGTTGTTTGTAGTTAGCATATGTCCAGTTTGAAATGCTATCTTTGGTTGTTCATAGTATGCCTTGTTTATTCCAGTTATTCACAACGTGATGTTCTATATGTGCAAATATGAACTGTGCAGCTCAATTTCATCAGTACCAGTTTCAACAATACCACTATGAATGATTACATTTGGTTGCTACATCTTGTAGTTAACATGCCTTTCCATTTTTTTTAACAATAACCAGTGTACTTAGACCGGCACAATACCAATTTGAATGACTATGTTTGCTTGTTGTTAAATGTTTGGTTTGTTGCAGTTAACACAGCTTTCCACTTGTTTTGCTTTACTAGCGTGCTTAAACCTGCACACGGAAGCTATCTTTTGGAGATTATTTTGTCTACCATGGGTAATTTTGGTTGATGTTTAGCCTTTTGTGCTTAACATGCTTCTCGATGTACCTACACAAGACAATTTTGGGAACGACTTCTGTTTTCCATCGAGGTTAGTTTCATCCCATGGCTTATATATGCTCATTGTTTAGGATATCGGTAGCTGGTACCATATAGGTCGGGGGCTGATAAGGGAGTAATCAGTGAATCGGACTTTTAACTGAATATATCTCCAACCCATTAATCGTTAGGTTAACTAGGGCCATATGTAATATATCTGAGGCTACATAGCCGCATGCACTGTATTTAGTGTCCAAATATGCAATCCTAGGCTACATAGCAACAAGGAAGAGTGTTACATTAATGTTCTGATGATGTCTAGATATACGTAGAAGAGCAGCAGCTGCAGCAACAACAACACAGCCTTGTTTGGATACTCAACTTAGCTAGAGGTTAGAGTTAGTTTCTAGCTCATGACTAAACCTGAACTAACTCATTCCAAAGAGTTGTTTGGATGGCAGGGTTAGATTGACAATAAATGCACTAGGAGAACTAGCTCCAATTAGCACCTCTTGGGTTGGATAGTTTTTTTGGGTGGGTTATAGATGCAACTAGCTCAAACTAGCCCTCATGTTTAGACATAATTTAGGGCTATTTGAGCCCGAACTAGCTCAAACTAATTGTAACCCGTGGATACAGTAGTAGTTAATCAGCCGATAATTAGTAAGAATGCACTAAACTCCTTCCGGCCCATAATATAAGATGTTAATTCATGTAATATGTGTGTATATTGGATGCTATAAGATATTATAATTCTTTATTTGGTTCTTATGTAATTCCTGAACATATGTACCTATGAATCTAATAATGCATTGGTTGTTTGAACCTGATGGATATGAATAAAGCTATAGCATCCATTCAAATCTGGTACAATTTGAAATAGCAGCAATTAAATTACGGTGAAATTATGCCCTCTAGGTCGTTACGGCACACACGGTTGGTAAAACACAAATGTTTGCGATATACACCATAATCTGAGATGGTTCATAGAGAGGAAACGTGTGCAAGCATGCACACAGTTGCCATTTGCAAAGCATGGGCAATGTCAGACAATATCACAAACGGTGCGGAAACCTAACGTTTGTGTCAGTTGCCTTATCGTACACGATTGACAACCATGAACTGTTTCTGATGAAGGATGCATCGTAAACGTTGCGCCACAGAATAGTGTGTGCGATAGTTGTCGTGTACGACGATGTTACGATGGTCCGACGTTTCGTAATCCTGTCTGACACTCGTACGTAGGGTAGCTAAACTTCTTAATTAGTTATCGCATACGGTTTGGGAAAAGCGAATGTGTTTGATTGTATGCTTATCATACACGTTCTATAATAGTGAACCATTTGTGATGGGCTGCGCATTGTAAACATTGCACCACGGAATACCGAATGCGATGGCAGTGCGAGCAGAAACGAGTAGGAGTACTATATATACATCAAGGCTCCCTATCCCCGACAGTTTATGGGTCGTGTGGGAAGAACCCCCTATCGCCGTCACTCACTAGGCGACGGTTCCAAATGTCGTCGCGGAAAGGGGTTAAAATCTGTTTGTATAGCACCGACGCGTACCGGTGCAAGTTCTGGACAGAGAGGATGTCTGTGATGGAAGTACCATTTTGGTGAATCCAATTAGTCTGAAATTTTTACAGTGTCTTCTTATGACCATATCATGAGGCCTTGCCAAATTTCAGCTCAAGTTGATACTCCATGTAGTGCATCATCAGATCAAGTTTCTAGACCAAATATGAAGTTACGAAGCAACCCTTTTGTTTTGTGGTCCAATTCCTCTCACACCCCCCCAGGATTATAGTCCTTTCTAAGCTAAACACACCAGACAACAACTTTTTCCCCAATCTGTTCTCTGTTGAGCAAAGTGGCCTGATAAAGTTTGATCTAGCAAACTTTCATAGATGCCTCGCTTCGCTACAGAGCCTCTTCTCTCACGTTTTCACTTCCCATAGTCTCCAGGCTGGAAGGACATCATGCTAGACATAGTTTCCCCGCCTCTCGTGACCTTTCTTTGCCATGTCGCGGGGTGACCGCGCAGCTGGCACGCATGTGCATGTGCTCTGCTCGTTGTGGCCACGTCCAGGACGTCGCCTAGCTCCAGCCCCTCTCCCTCTTGTCATCTTCGCGCGCGTGACCATTTATAGTCCCTTCCCCTCGCCGTCGCCTTCACCATGGACCCTCTCCCCCTCTGTCAGCTCGCTCGCCGGCGCTCGCTGCTGCGTGCCCATGGCCGAACAATGGCCGACATGGCTCTGTTCGTCGCCTGTCTACTTCCTCCCCGTGCCCCTTGGCCCCCTCTGCCCTGTGAGCTCTCTCTTGTTCCTCCCCCGTCGCCTACCTCCGAGCTCGCACGCGTGGCCACACGTCCGCGGCGTTCTCTAGCTCAGGCACCTCCTCTCCTAGCTATATAAGCTGTCCCCAACCCCTCCCGATCGCACCAGCAGCTCCCCCCCACTCACAGTAGCGACCCCGACTTCTCAGTCCATCGCCGGAGCCCCTCATTCCTCCTCCATGGCCACCCCGTTTCCTCGACCATGGGTGCACCTGAGCCCCGACTCCCTCATTGTCCGACCACCCATCCGCCGACACTGAATCCGTCGTCGCCTCGATCCTCCCCTCTGGCCATGCATGGCACCGTTGGATGCGCCTAGCGACACGGAGCTCATCCATAGCCAGAGCGTCGCCAGAGGTGCACCGTGGCGCCGGCAATCGCCGCCCGACGCCGGCGGCCTCCCTCTACCTCGCGGGCATGCAGCGAAGGAAGAAGAAGGAAGTGACCTGCAGGCGGGCCTCGCGTGTTAGCGTCCCAACTCGCTGACCCCACGCCCGCTGACATGGATAAGTGGACGCGGCTCTGCAGAAATACGCTTTTAGTCATCGAAAGCGTACTTTGGCTCTACTTCGACAGAGAATACGCTTTCCCTGCTGGAAAGTGTATTTCCCCGAAAGACGTTTTCTGTTTAACCAGCCAGGGACCCATTTGTAGATATTCTTTTTACATATTGGTCCCCGATCTTCTTATGCTTGTATCTTTTCAACCGCAACTCCGATTCAGGTGATTCCAAAGCCCACATCTTCGTCTCGTCAAGCCCGTTCAGTTGGTATCATTTTTGTGATGTTGTCACATTCTTAAAATGACCATAATTCCCTTGCCCTTATTCAGCCCCCTCCGAGAGAGAACGTTTTTCGGTGATTCTTTTCGCGAGCTTCTCGCACTTCCTCTCGGTGTATCCATCCATCCCAGGCAAGCCACACCCTCCATTTGCATGATTGCAATGCAATGCAATGGTTTACTTATTTAAACTTGTTTCAAATTTGCTTTAGCTACATGTGACTGATTCCTAGCATTTCTCGGAGTGATATTTTGATATTGCTATTGCCATGATGCAGTTTGGAGTTCTAGGACTAATATTTTGCAGCTTATGTGGATGACATGTTACCATTGGATTACTCGTGGCTTACATTATGATTATTTTATGTTGATATCTGATATTATATTTTGGAGTATGATTTTGGATATGATGATTGCATGTGGATCTTAGTTGGATAGCTTGTTCTTGCTATTGGAGTAGTAGTATTATTATTCTTTGTCGGGGGAATCGACACCTATGGAATCACTGAGATCCCTTCTACGGCTGGCGGGAGCGGGGTTATGCAAAGAGCGGGTCTGACCGGAAGCACATGGATCGTTTAACCAGGTTCGGACCGCGGAGACGCGTAATACCCTAGTCCTGCTTCGGTGGATGTATTTCAGAGTTGTTCTTGAGCTCTTGAACTAGCTACGGTGGCTGTGTCATTCAAAAGAGCCGAATCCTTCTCCTGCTCACCTCGGGCCTTCTTTTATAGACAAAAAGGGGTTGCCACAGTGGCACACAGGAGGTGGAAAGGTGTACAGTGGATGAGTCTATCCTCTGGCACCGCCCGACAAACCCATTTAATGCGCTGCCGACGTGCCCCTCTCGCTTTATCGCGGACGGCAAGGAAGCACGTCCCAGGTGTCGCCGCCTCGCCTGGCTTCGACACGCGTCCGAGCTGACGAGGCATTGTGGCGCCACGTTGGCTGGCTGCTGGGCTGGCGTGTTGGTGGAGCCTTCACGAAGATCTGCATGCCACCACGCAGGTGCTTGCTGGGTCGGTGTAGAGTCCGCTCGTCGCCACGCAGGTGCCTGCCCAGCTGGTTGAGCTAGCAGCTCCATGGGGACGGCGGTGGCATCTTGGCAGGTGTGGGCCTTGCTGCGGCCCCGCTGGTGTCATCGGCAGGTGTCTTGTCGGGGCCCCGGCAAGGTTCTTGCCATGACGTCATGGTCGTCCTCGACAAGGGCCTTGCCGGGGGGTCTCGTGGATCGCCTTGGCAAGGATCTTGCCGAGGGTCATCGTCTTCTAGTCCTCATCTGACATTGCTTGTTTATGATCTTGACGAAGATCTGCATGCCATCACAGAGGTGCCTCCCGGGCCTAGATCCCAATGTAGTTGTTTGGTAGCGTTTGGAACTCTTAGGCGCAAGGGTGGCTCGCTCTGCTGGTATTGGGCCAGCTGCCCCGGCACGGCTCTTGCTGGGGCCTCGGAGACTGCCCCGGCAAGGGCCTTGCCGGGGTAGTCCACCTCGCCCTTTTGCGTTGCCTTGTTTTCCTTGTGCTCCGGCTCCCCTCTTCTGCCCTGCTTGGTGTGGCCGTGGGCGCGGCTCCGGCTGCCCATGCACAAGTAAAGGGGTCAAAAGGAGAGCCCCTACTTTTGTACACCGACAGGATCCCCCGGTCCTGGGCCACCAATAAGTGCGACGCGTTGTTGGGCCAGGCCCAGAACGGTGCGCGGGCAGGTGGGGCGGATTTTACCGCAGTACTTTTCGCCCGCTGCGCTTCTCCATGACCCGCGTTGAAAGCGCGACGTGGAGGGTCGTGCGTGACGTGGGGGTCATGCGTGGGGCGGTTCCCGCCCGCATGTGTCACATCGTGGTAAAGAGGCGGCTCGCACCTTCCCCATAAAAAGAGGGAGGCGCAGAGGTGCGGCTCATTTACTGAGTGGACTCGGGTCGTGGTCTTCAAGGCGTCCACGCCCCACGATCACAGGGCGGGAAACGGTCGCGTCACCCGTTCCCTCGATTCCGCTTGCTTGCACTACAAAAAAATACACTTCTGTGATGATACGTGTTTGTCATAGTAGGTCGCATTTTCTGTCATGCATGTACATCCATGACGATTTTATAACAGAATCAAGATAGTCATACCTGTGCTGTCGTAGAAGTGTTCCACGACATTACCAAAATTATCATCACGGAAGTGTCCACTTCCATGACGATAAATCCCGCGTCACAGAAGTGCTTTCGTCAAGGGTGACCGACACGTGTCATCCACCGTAACGGAACACCGTTAAGCTATCGAGTCGGGTTTTGGATCCGATAACCCGTTAACAGACCGGACCAATGGGGATTTTCCACGTGTAAAATCATCATTGGCTAGAGGAAACACGTGTCGGCTCATCGTTGGGACAGATGTCATCCACTCATTGGACAGAAGGTGCCCATGATACGTCGACACATGGCACGGCCCAACAGAGGCCCATTCCTGTGAAAAGGCCGGCCCGTTTGACTTGGTCAAAAGGTGGCGGGCCGGCCCATGTAAAGCCTGTTAACGGCCTGTTCTCATATAGCCCATTTACAGCCGCTAACGCAAGGCCCGTTACGCCCTATCCGTATTAGGCCCAGTAGCGTCATCTGGGCCACCCAATATGATTCTAGCCCATTTTCACTTCTGGCCCATGTATGGCCCATGACGTCTTTCGGCCCATATGAGGCCCTATGTAACTCTTGGCCTATTAACGGCCCGTGGTGAAACTGCCCCGTAATGAATAGTGTATCACTTTACACCCATTAACGGCCCGTGGTGAAACTGGCCCGTAATGAATAGTGTATCACTTTATACCCATTAACGGCTCGTTATTCCGTTGGGCCGTTTCCAGCCCATGTTATCTTTCGGCCTTCTCAGAGCCCATTTATTCTTGGGCTCATTTCCAACATTCGTTTACTTACGGCCCGTTACTGTCATTTTCTGCTCGTGGGCCAAATTCAGCCCGTGGTTACAGTCGGCCCATTTGTGGTCCGTCAATACGTTGGGCTGTTTTCATAGCGTCATCAAATACCGCCTATTAACGATGGCCCGTTATGGTCGGCCCATGAACGGACGATTCCAACTCTAGCTCGTTTACGGCCATAATGCGGCCTGTTATTGGCCCATGTTTGGCCAATCGATCATACTGCCCGTATAAGGCCCATTGATGATACGGCCCTTGAAGGCCCATTGTTTCTACGGCCCGTAGAAGGCCCATTGTTTCTACAGCCTGTAGAAGGCCCACTGTTTCTACGGCCCGTAGGAGGCCAGTGTCACTACAGTAAATATTAGCCCATGGTTATTGTGGCCTAGTTTTAAAGAATAGGTTATTGCAGCCACTAGCAAACCGCGGAAAAAGGACTGTAATGACTACAAGCAAACAAATAAACAAGACAACAAGGAAATAAATAAGCAAGCAACTTACGCTAGGCTATCACGGCTATCACACATATTACATCCACTGGGCATCAAAGTTCGCCACCAGTGCAAATAAATGCGCCGACAAAGAATATACAAAACTGAGAGCACTTCAGAAGGCACTAGGCCTGGCCACGTCGGGCCCCCCAAACAGCTGAAGAAGCTGAGTAGACCTCAGTTGTGTCAACGATAGATGCATCAACACTAGATTTAAGGCATGATGGTGCACACGGCAGTCCTCTGACATCTTCATTGCATCTTTGACTTCAAGTCGGAGCTGAGCTGAAGCAAGCCTTTCCGCTTTAAGTTGAGACTGAAGAAGTCGAACTGATTGAGGCAGCGACTGCACAGAGGTTGTCTCACACCTGCTGGTGAGTAGCTTCAACTCACTGTCCTCATCAAGATAGGCCCTTGGGGTCATCTCGCTGTCCTCAAGATGGTTTGGCTCACTATCTTCCCTAAAGTTCTGCCTGGCGTAAGAGATAAGAGTCTGAAAGTGAAACAAGGAGACATGTAACAGGTTTCACAATTATATAAGCAAATAAATGGATCTGTTCTGCATAAGGAACATGTTTTTACAACTACAATTTGAAACTGGTAGTTGTTGCAAACATCCAATCAGATGTAAACAGCAAAGCAAACAGCAGTGGAGGACATGATGCCTGTCCAAATCTATACTAGAACAAAGTTTGAAGGCTTGAGAAGGATGAACTTACATTACATGTTAACACGGGCTGGACAAAGCCCTTCTCCATGTTGATGGAAGGATAATTTAGTAAATTCCCCAGAGAAAATTCTTTATAAGCGTTGCCATTATTCTACATTTTGCAAAGAGTAAATATAGATCAAATAATATTGGAAGAAACAGAGGATAATGAAGCTCAGTTGCAGACTGATGATACATAATCAAATAGCAATTAATTAAGTACAGCGTTACAATGCAAAAGGGAGAGAGGTACTGGCAAGAGCAATGCAGAGCCCATTATTGTTTTGAGATCGTATGATCCTTTGAGCAAGGAGATTCATCTGAAATTTGTTTTCATACAAGAGAGAAGGTAAGGCACAAGCAGAAATTTAGGAGTTCAAATTTTGAATTGATATCATAGACAGTACCTGACGCTGGGCTCCCAGCAGTTCTAATAGGGGTTTGGCCACTGGAGTAGGGGTAAAGTGTGATACAGTTGGGCCTGTGTTTTCTATGGCTACTGATCTATCTGATTGAACAGGTATCACTACCTTTTCCAAATACTTAGTTTGTACTCCTTGAGGATCTACACTCACCCTCTTCCTTTTGGACATGTATTACGAAAGAACAAAATTTGACTGGAAAAACATAGTGTGACGACACATGGAATAGGTACAGAAAATGGATAGGTATGGCATATACTCAAATATGATGCTTAAACTAAGAAGATGGTGTAACAAAGTAGAAGTAACACAAGAGGTCAGATGCAAAATATGTGAGACCAGTACAACTTTGCAAACTTAGAGCAAGCACCTTGATGGATGAATAAGATAGGCCATCCTCCACCATGCCAAGTTTGTTAGCCAGTGGATCGTTCCGCAATATTCCTCTCGTGCGCCCATTCTCATATTCATTTTGATAATGTTCAATATCTGACATGCATGAAAACATAAAAACAAGTGAGATTTTCTTTGTAATGCAGAAGTGATTCTAATCCAATACTGCCTCCCTGTAAACCCATTTGTGCTATCTCTACAATTCTTTTAAAAGATGCCATGCATGCTGTAATTTGTTGTGTGCATTAATATAATGTGGCCTACTACTCAAAATATGAGAGCTCCAGAAGTGATGACACTTCGCAGATGATAGCTTCAACATATAGTAAAGAAGAACAAGTCAACCTGACCTAACAGATTCAAAATATACTAAGGGAGAACAACTTGACCTGAGCAGTCGAGCGCAAGAGAATAGTATCATCTTAAAGAAGAGCAAAAGAGCAAGCAGATTGAAGATATTACAAGTCTTTCAATACAATGTCGGTTGGCCACCCATGATGAACCAGAACGCACAGAGAAATACTATTCTTTCCGGTCTCTCCATATGTGGCTCACATGCATTTCGAAACTAAAGTAGGAACATTTAGATAACCAATTAAACATATCTCAGTTTTACTAATATCAGCAATAATATCAGATATGAATTTGCACAACTAAGCTTGTTTAGCTCGATGGGTGGAGCAGTGCTATTACGACACGAACCACGTAGGCTGATTGTGGTCATCATAAAATGGGGAAAACATAAGCATGATGAGTACAGTGTTGACCGTGGCAGTGGGATGGCAGATCTGAAGCTGCAAACCGCGCAAAGGGTAGTTAGCAACCGATGTTTGCTTTGAAATAACAACTAAGATTTGGTATGGACAAGAAAGTACGGTCAACAAGTGACAAAGAAATGCAATTATGCTGTCTCTCTGTATGTCGCGACATGCATTTGGAAACTCAAGTGGGACCTTTAGCTAACCAATTAAATGTGTCAGTTAACTAATATCAGCATCATATCACAATCATATTTCAACAACTAAGCTTTCGAATTCTGAGTGTTGTGTTGTTTAGCTTGAAGGGTGGAGTAATGCTAGTGCGACAGAAAGCACCTACACAGATCGTAGTAGAGTAGATAAAAGGGGAAAACCCTAAGCATCAAGAGAAAAATCAGGAAAGTGGAACTAGCTGGACCAGTGGGTGGCGCACATGCTTTTCGAAACGAATATAGGAACATTAGGTGACCAATTAAACGTTCTCTGTTTTAGTGATATGGGCATCATATCAGATTCGTATTTCAACACGTAAGCTTTGGGTTGAGGTCTTGAGGAGTAGTGCTAGCACGACACGAAGCACCTACGATGATGGTAGTGAATATAAAGGGTGGAAACCATAAGTTTTGCGAGTATAGTGCCCATGCCATGGCGGATCTGAAGGTGCAAACCGGACAAAGCTACTTCGCAACCAATGTTTGCTTTCATCTAGCCACTACGATTTGGTACGGACAAGAAAAGTACAGTAAACAAATTACGATCTATTTTCTAGGTGAGATCAATAACTTAAGCACATATGGAAGAGTACCACCTCTCTTGCGACGCCGTGTAGGCCTATGCTGATACGTTGAGGGTGTTGTGGGTGCGATGGCTGTCGGCGGCGGGGAAGAAGACTTTAGACGGCAGACGGCCGGGTCGGGGGATATATCCTGTTGCCGTGGACGAGGCGGTCGTACGAGCGGCAACGGCAAGGTGGACGACGGCGCCGATGAAGCGAGAGGAGGCGATGAAAGGATCCAGGTCCAGCGCCGTGGATGAGAGACGTCCATCTCTTGCAGTGGACGACGGGGTAGGGGTAGCGGCTCCGGCAAGGTGGAGGATGGGGTGGCGGACGGAGGAGGCTGGCCGCAGTGCGGTGTTTGTCGTGCCGCCGATGGTGTATGAATGGGGAAATGGAGGGGAGGGGGGATCTCAAACTTTGGGACGCGCTTCTCTGAAATGGAGGAAAGTTACAAACTTATCCCCCGTTTAAAATTTCGGACATCGCGTCGGTTGGGGATAGGACGGTAATCTCACATCTCCCAAATATTTGCCGGTAACTATTTCGGGCGAGGAGAGGGTGTTTTTCCGCCCACGGTTGGCGCCCACGGTGTATGAACGGGCCTGACAGGTAGGGCGGTTGTGTCACGTCTGATGGAAGTTACACATCTGCCCCTATTTAAAATATTAGCCTACATCGATTTTGGACGAGGAGAGTTTGTTTTGCCGCCCACTGTGTATGAATGGGGAAATGGAGGAAGAGACACATGTCTTTCGGACGAGCTTGAATCAAATGTGTTTTGCCGCCCACGTTTGGCGATGGGCTCAGAGGCCGTCGTGTCACGTCTGATTGAAGTTACTAGTCTACCCCTATCAACAGCAGTGTAAATCCGGTCGATAAGGATGTCAAGTGTCAGGGGTAGACAGTAATTTTCATCTCGCAAACACTTGCTTCTGGCAGCCCACAAATTATAGTGGGTGTTTAGCCGCTTCATTCAAAACATGGGAGAATTAGCATTCACGTTTGCCCTGGGACCTGGCAAACTAAATTCAAATCCAATTTGTATTCGATTACGAATATCCACAGATAATTATACGTTTTGTTATTTATTTCTTCAAAACCACAACAAAGATTTATTCCACCTTTATATAAGATTATGATTTAGAAATGCCGTGATCTTCGAATTCAGTAGGTTGGATACACTCTGAGTCAAACAGTTATTTCATCCAATACAATATGCTCACACGAAAAACAGTTCACCTTATGTCAATCATACAAGTACTGAGGATTACCTCGCCTAAAAAATTCGGATCATTACAACACATGGACACCATAGGGGGTCTTGCAACATAATCCATTCAGAGACATGACACAACATGCAAGTACAATAATCTAATGACAATTTCAACTGGTATCTAAAGAAGAACCGGGATTACCTTGGGCTTCAGATAGCAGAAATAGCAGGACCTCCTCCGTCTTCAGATGCAACATTCTTACTTCCTTCAATTCTTGGGTTGCTTGCATAATGCGTGCCACTAATTCCGTAATTTCCAGCCTCAAGATAAAGATTACCTCATTCATGGCAGCCACATCATCTCTTTCTGCCTCTAGTAGAGCCTCAAGCACTATAATATCTGTGCTCAGACTGCTCTCCGACGGTGTTTCCTATGAACGGCAACCATCTGGTAACATGGATGGCGCACTGCTTCCACAAATAGATTCTGGGGTTGTACATTGTGTCCTAGTGTGAACGGCATACTGAAAGGTTTCTGCTGGACATCAGTAAGAGATTGTTATTGTATGATCCAGGCAGTAAGCTTACATGGTAAACGACGGACGAATTATTGCCGAGCATGGCAAACTATATTTAAATGGTTCGAAGCAGCATCAGCCGAAAAGAAATTAAAATGGTAAGATGAAACTAGGGATGTAAGTGGCAAATAAATGACATCCGCCAGTCCCATCTAGTTAGTTTTTGCTATCTCCCTAGTTCATTTTCCTCAAAAAACAAAAACTCTTTTGAACTATCATACCACTAGTGGACTTTAATCAGGATTAAACGGGACCCAGTTGACATCCCTAGTTGAAAGGGAGTGTACAACCGCTATATTTAAGTTGCCAAGGCATCTAAGCAGTTGAAATAATCTGAGAAAGCACTTAATATTATGGCCTCATATAAACTACGAAGACAGTCTTGTGATGAAGTTGAGAGGAAAAGTTAAGGACTCAAATGAAATAGGCATGCATTTCTTTACGATAGTACAGCAGGCACTGCAGACATATTGGCCAACTCAGGTATAGCGTAACAACAAATAACCATTCGAATCAAGCAATACAGCAAAGCAGACAACTAAACTATTTGTAATTCGGTAGGATTACACGTTGAGGGCACAAGCCAAGAAAGCAGCCCACTCGCATTACATTTCACATGTACTAAAACACACTGGCTTACCATATGTTGCTGTGAAGCCTAGCTGTTGTTGCAATGTTCTTTGAAGATATCATCAGCATCCCGTGGTTGCAAATCTAGTTGTTGTAGTTTATTCTGCACCATCTATTTAGGTAAAATTTATTTTAATCGCATGCACTGGTCCGAATTGATCATCAATGGTTCATCTAAACTAATGAAAGAAGGGTGTGTGCATACACGACAATATATCTGCTTCCCTCTATTTTTATGCTTGTTCGAGGTGCCAGCCCCAAAAGAACAAATATGTTGCTTGATGGGGTTGGCAGCTCCGTAATTAATAGAAGCATCAAATTAGTCATGCAACTTGGGAAGATCAAGAACACACAAACAAGTAATGAACAGAGGCTCGGAGCAGTGATGTAATAGCTAGCATCAGAAAATGTAGGGTAAAACGAACAAAAAGCAGTGGAACCACATGCTAGTTTGCTGATGTGTAATTAAGCATAGAGAACATTAAGCAGTCTGATGGAACCAACAGGTGGCATCAGAACAAAACTAAAGCATATTAACTATATGTGCACTGGTATGTAATTTAGCACATGTAACATGTTCACTGCCAGAAGTATGGCCCTACAGGTGCAAGCAGAATAACGCGTCTCATGAAAAACTGAATGATGCCCTGAAGAAATTCAAAGGTGCGGTGCTTATGCTAGGAAAGTGAACGTAGGGGCCGGCCATTGGATAATAGTACCTGATTCTCGGCGGCGTATGGGTATCGTTGTCATAATTGATAGCTAAGGATCGTCGATCGTGCTTGTGTTGCGGTTTAGTTTGGGTCGGCTGTCGCCGTCACTGAAGCGGCTCCGGTGCTACGGTTGCGGCGCCTATCGACATACAAGAAAGCTCATATGTGGTAAGTGAACAGTTGCACGATAAAGAGAAAAACCGAAGGAGTACAAATCGAAATAACCTGATGAGGCTGCGGTGTCGGTAAAGCAGGGCCGGTGGTGTTGAATATGGTATCCATGGAGCGGGTCCGGTGCAGTGGACGAAGGCTTCGCCGGGCGCGTTGTACAGTGCTTTCGGTGAGGTGGATCTGTTGCGGCGGACGAGGCCTTGTATGAAGGGCCAGCGAAGGGGTGGACGAGGGAGTCAGTGAAGGGCCTACGCTGTGGTGGACGAGGGCGCCGGTTAAGCAGATCTCGTGCGGTGGACCATGATGGCGGTCAAGGAGATCTGGAGCGGTGGACAAGCCTGTCGCTGAAGCGGCTCCGGTGAAGTGCTGAGTTGGCAGTTGGGGGTTCCAAGGTGCGGAAAGTAGATCCGGCGGGGTGTGAGGTCCACCGCTGTGTCGGAGGACTTGATTCGGCGGCTTGCCGTGGTTGGGGGTCGGGGAGGGGAAGGGGAGGGGCTCTGGGAAGAATGTTGGGGGCAAAGAGGGGAAAACAATGGAGTTACCAAAGCAGCCCTTTTCCGTTCATGTGGCAGGGGTAAAACAGGAATATCACAGGGCTAAACTTTCGGGCGCGTGATATTTCGATGTGAGCGGGAAGTTTGAAAGCTTTTGGGGCCTAAAATTTTAAGTATTCTGCTCTCGTACGGCCAACTATGATATCATGGCCGACAATTTGTTTGTTTTGCACGCAAAAAAATGTGCAAGTTTTGAAAATCAATGTCTCCAACTCGAAACTTAGATTGTCCATTCAATTCAAATATGGATCATTGAGCTACTACAAGCAAATACCATCATACGGTCCAATTCAAATGAAATTCCAGATGTGTTTATCCTAAATATGATGACAAAAGCAAAAATGTTTATGTGTATGAATAAAGTGGATGATTATAAAGTTTGAACATGCCCGTATTTGTATATCTCTAGGTTTGATATATGAATTTGAAATCATGAAATCCCGGCTTAAAAAATGTACCTCTTTTTAAATGAATTACAAAAGCTAATGATGGAGTCAAATTCCAAAATTCCAATCTTTGGTTTGTAATTCTGGTACATCAAGGTATATCACGCATGTTCAAAAGTATCGTTATCTCATAGTACAAACTGTGAAACAAATTGATCAACCATGAGTGCACAATATCTCAATTACGCTAAAGTCCCTCAAATATAGACACCTCACTCTTTATCTGAAGTCAACCCCCCCCCCCACCACACACACACACACATAGAGAAGTCGTTCTCTCCCCCAAACACCAACACATGAGCACATTAACACCCCTCTCTCTTGTAAAGTGCGGACCCCAACATAGGTCTCTATCACTTTGTCTCTCGGGCATGCACACATCTCTTCCCTCACTCTCTAGGTCTCCTGCTATCTCTCTTACCCAAGCACACGCACTATGTAGAGTGTATATTTCCAATACACACAAAACGTCGCCCCCAAACGTCTGTCTCCCTAGTCATGTGGTTCTCGCGCACTCACCTCACACACCACCCCCACTACAAACAAGCACACTTTGTCTCCTTGTGCACCACTCTCCTCTTTCTATCTCTCCCACATGCGGACCCGCCCCAGCTCCTTCCCTGTATACATATATGTCGTGACTCTTTGCATAGCTCCCTAATGTATAATCGTTCTCGATTTCGCACATTATTCTCTACACCATCTATTCTAGATCTCTCATGAAGTCCCTATCACACAGATGATGACTCGCTTCCCTTGTGTCTCCATTCATAGGCCAATTTCGGACAACATCAACATTGTCTCCCTGTCTATACGCCATTTATGGACACAAACGACCCCTCTCACCCCCTCTCTTCCTCTCCCTCTCTCCGTCGCTAGCTCTCTCTTTCTCTCGCTGTCACACCCCTCTCCCACACACACACTCGATGTCTCTTCCAAATAGTCTGCTCCCCCCGCCCGCACCCATGCTATCTCGCTACTACACATGTCACACCATTCCCCTTCCCTTATACTAGGTTTACATCATCAGTCGTCTCTCTACTCCACATACACTCTCTCCCTCTCACACACAAACGCGTGCACAAACACACACAGACACGCACAAACACCCATTTATCTGGATCCTCATCTCTCCTCATGTCCGCATGTGTATCTCACACACTCACTCTCTAATTATGTATATGTGTCTCCACGTTACACAACACAAAGCCCCATGTGTCTCTCTCTATCCTCCACACACATAGACACAAAGAATCTGTTATCATTGCCTCAGTCTCTAACATATCACACATGCACTCTCTCTCTCTCTCTCTCTCTCGCAAACACGCTCAACAAGGGTTTCCCCGTGAATAACTTACTGTCTATTCATCAACAGTCGTGGCAGTACGGCGAACACGAGACATGAAAAATAATAAATCTACACGTGCTTAGACCACGTAGTATGACTACTAGGACTAGAGCAAGCTAACAAGCGCGCCGCTGTCACCCCCTCCTTGTCGGCGACGGGAAAATCTTTGTTTTACACAGTCGAGAAGTCATTGTGCTAAGGCCCCACATGTCGAGGCATTGAATAGAATGTAGATGCTAGTTTACGGAAGCAAGTATGGATAATACGTTTATATCTCCATACATATATTTCTTCTCTTATAAAAAACCGAGTTGATGATGATGGTACGTGTGCCATCTTGCAATATAGACCCGTCCGATCTATATCTGACAGATGGAAATTAAACTAAAAGATACCCGCAACCCTCTCCACATTTGCAGACAAGGCCTTCCCTCGTTCATCCTTATCTCCAACAAACCTCATTGTTGAGCAATTAAGAAAGGAAGCCTCTGGAACAAACTGGCCTGGTGGCCGCTGCCGGCGTCGTCAATCCCCATGCCTCCGCTCAGTCCGACAACCAACCACCACCACACCCCACTCCTCTTCACCTTATCTCATATTTCTCGAGATATCATTAGTTTTTACACATGGGATTACTCCCGCAAGGGTCAATCACAACAAGTGTTTTATAAAAAAATGCATCTTGATGTTCCGTGCAATGCACAGATCTGGCTAGTACACCTACACAAGACTAAGTTGGTGATGCTGGTGTGTCTGCCATCCGTCGTTTCTGACCATTAGATCTACATCTAACGATTGTGAGGTAAGTTGTTGCCTTTTCTCACCAACATCCGACTTCTCTACCAATTTGCAGAAAAACCCATAATTAGTATCTTAAAACCAACCACATCCCTCCCTGACCTCACCAAAACAGCCCAAGGAATATATTCTAATTGAAACATAATATATCTCTAGTGACATATGTATATCATATTAGAGTGTTTTGTACCAAGTTTGTGAATAAGTATTATTCTAATTATGATTCGTTGCAACGGACATGAACATTGCTAGTATTTCCAACCATGCATTTTTTCCTAGTATTCCATAGTTTTGAGTTTTCCATCAAGATATTAGTCACTGATGATTGGTATTTACTTTCAATCATGTACACATATGTACTATGTAACTAGCCTTGCTTATTGGCTTCCAAAGCTTAACTTCCACTCCTACTTACAATATGTAGAGTATTTAACAAAAAACTACCACTTTCAACCAGCCCTAGGAAGAATCTATTGTACAAAAAATAGCAAAAACATACCCAAAATTTCTTAATCCATGCCAAAAACTACCTAGTACTCCTACCGATTAGGTTCGTTTAAACCCATTTATGATAGGGTTGGCCCACACGTCCGTGCTGAGAGGCAGCTTAAACCAACACATTTTGTTTGACCGTTCATACGAGGGACCCACATCTGACCTTCTATCCTGTTATTCCCCCTCAAATCATTATTTTTCCTGAACATTACTTCAAACAGTACTGATGTGTGTTCGTCGGTGGCGCCGGTGATGAGCGAGTTGGCCGCCTCTCCGCCGGACGGGCCGGACGCCGCGCTGGCCTCCGCACGGGTTGGCAGGCTGGCCTGAGCGTGACTCACGAGCGAGCAAGCCACCGCGCTGGCCTTCGCTCGAGCTAGATGGCTGGCCTTAGCGCGGTGCGCGCGAGCAAGCCGCCAAGCTGCCGTGCCAATATAGCTAGCAAACCTTGCAGACAAGCAGCTGGACGGAGCTATCTTGGCTAGCTAGCGGCCGCGAGCGCCGGACGGCACTGGCATCCGGGCTGCCGCAACATGGGCTCCGCACCGCCGACGGTTTTGACCTCGCCTTCTGCCGGCGACGGTAGCTATGTCCCATGGCCGAGGATGACTAGGTGGACAGGCCGGAGGTAGGAGGTCACTTGAGGATTTTTGTTGGTAAGAGCATGTACAATGGTTGATAAGGTAGTCTTATCTTAAGTCTGCCACGTATGCAAGTGGTAGTAGTTTCTTGGCATTTTTGTGGTTTCTTGCATTATTAAAGCAAGTACAATAGAGCCGAGTCAGCGAGCTATAAGAAATAAACTATTATATTTCTGCTTAGTTGGAGGAAAGAGAAGAGGAGAGAGAAGGTAAGCGGGCTCTTCGTGAAGAGCCAGCTCTAGCACGTGCTCCTAGGCACTTTGTGAGAATGAGAAGTGGGCCACATAATAAAAAAGTAGTACACTCTTTTGATCTATTATTGTACATGTTGGCTACAAGATGGGCTGTAGATGACATGGCACTGGCTTATAGCCAGCAACTCGCTATACTATTAACCATTAGGGGTTTCTTGTAAGGAACAATGTACGTACTACTAGCGACAAAAGGCGATTCTAGGTTGCGTTGTACTCCAACAAGTACTAATAGTAGTCGCGGGAGTGTATACCTCGTTTTGTGGGTTCGATCCTGGCCGAACGCACGACGGCTTTTTTTTAAAATAGTACTACTACACTTCGCTGCGAGACAATATTTTACACGGGTAGTTTGAGTTTTGAAGTCAAACGGACGTGCGGCCCCACAATCTGGGTGCACTGGACAACCTAGCCACGTGAACGGGTTTTCCTTCCCAGCATGCCGTGGCTCGCGTGCTCGCCCTAGCCGCACGTCGCTTGCAGCTTCCAGCTAGTAGCATATTTAAACTAGCGCCTCCCAATTAAGCCCGAGGAGCCGGAAAAGCCTGGCGGGGCATTGGGAACTGTGCAATATGGTTCTGTACGTAAATTCCTCCTGACGTGTTTTTTTTAAACGGAGGCAAAAGCTTTGCTTCATCTCATTCATAAAGAAGGAACTACTAACAAAGTTCGACGAGATCCATTACACCTCCACAAATGGAAGCGAAAAGCCTAGTCTCGCTGTATGAAATAACTCAAATGTTCTGCCGCCGCAGTAACCATCACTGATAAACAGGCTACTAGTGTGTGCGTGAGAGGAGCGGCTGAGTAGGCCAGCTACGTGAGAGGAGCGGCTGAATAGAGCACCGAGAGTACCCACTAGGCCACTACGCAGGTGTACTTCCCCTGCATTGATAGTACAGCGATGGTTCTAGAGAACAGTAGTACCCTCCACTTCCAAGTGTAGCTCCTTGGCCCTGAGATTCAAGACTTCAAAACTGGTGCACTATACTAGACTAGACTAGAAGTACAGTACATCGCACTACTAGTTGAGAAAAGTAGTACTAGTACTGCTACAGTACGAGTACGTACTCCTCCGTCACATAATGTAAGACGTTTTTTGACACTAGTTGGCGTGTACAAAAAATGGCAAAAACATACCCAAAATTTCTTAATCCACGCAAAAACTACTACATAGTGCCAAAAATTTCTTACTATAGTGCTATTATTTACAGTATAATGCAATCCCATAACGTTCCATAATTCTAGTACTAGTAGTAAATAATAGCCTCACCCCTTCTCTGAGGAACGATCTACAGTTGGAAGGGACGAGGCCCTGCGGTTACTACGCTCTTATCTCCTCCTCGCCAGTTCTCCTCCCCCGAAGAGAAGGCAGTTCGTCGCTGCACCCATGGATTCGCCAGGCGGTTCTCCTCCTCGTCGGGGCTGGGAGACCTTGGACGACGATCCTTTGGGACAAATCACACACCGCTCCGATGTCCTCACCGCCGCAAGACTCAGTGCTTCCTGCACCAACTTTTTCAAGACGCTGCTTAAACAGGCTTGGGAAAAGGCCATGCTTGTTGGTCTTCCATGCGTCCTCGAGGAGAAGGTTCTTCTATGGGACAATCCTTCGAACAGTCCACCGCTCCCTGGCCATGGTTGCACGTTGACTCCGCTAGAGTTGCCGACGTTGAGAGGTAGTTGGGTTTTGTCCGATGAGCAGGTCAGTAATGGAGTTTGATCATGTAGTACTTAGTTATTCCATTTCCATCCCGTAATTTCTCCGCTGCCCACCATCTCATATATAGGTCTGGGTTGGTGCCAACGAAGATTGGCTTGCATACCTCCGGCCGGATACCACCATCATTTTGCACAACATCCACAGCAGTGCGGCCGTTCCGGTAGACCCCTTGTCCACCATTGGGATCGGCCTTCCGGACTGGCTGGGCTTGAATACGTATAATGATGCCTACATGAGACTGAAGAACATAGCAATTGCGGACCCACCGACAAAGCAACGCGGCTACGACGATTACTATCTCATCGTGGTGTTCGACATAAGGATTGCCATCAATGCAAGAGGCAGTAACGGCAGAGGCTGGCGCATGTTGGCAGCGCCAGATTTGTACCCCTACACGTTCGAAGACGCCGTGCGCCATCTAGGCCGCATCTTCGCGGTGAGAAGCCAGGGCTCTTGTTTCATCTGGTTGCCATCCTACGGTACGAGAGATTACAAACGGAATGCACAAACCACCATTTGCATCCCTAACGGTACTCCATTATTTTGCAGGGACCAGTCATCCCCCGATCATAATAAGATCGCCGATCCTGGATGTGCATTTGCATCCGCGATTCGGTCTAACCTGGAACCTTGTAGCTGACTTTGGCATATTGGGATCAACTATCTTAACAGTCGTTACCCATGGTACCACTAATGTGCAACATGGTCACACAATCTACCACGATCGGACCGTTACCATCTACCCAGGTATTCCATTTTTTAACCCTCTCCCCTTCTCTTTCATTGTTGTACTAGTAGTATACTTTGTAGTACTAGTAGGAGTACTTTTTACCTTGGAGGACGCGTATAGCTAGCTAGGCCCTTGAAGACTTGAACCCACTAGCTGCCACCATTTTTGTTTTTCCATGTCTTACTATCTCATCCATGTAGCCAAGAGTGGCTATATATAATAAGCCGGTTATTTTACTTCCTCTATACCGGAGTAGTATTATATGCTGCACAGTATTACCGACCGCCATATTTGAGCACAACATTATTATGCATGGACCTTGACTATGTATGTCACCATGTGTCCAGATCTGGGATGCCGCGTGTACCAGATGAACGGCGCCGAGTTCGACCCTCGTGAAGCTACGTGGGTGCCGAGGAACACTCTTGGAGAGTACTCGCTTTTCATCGGGGACAGCTACCCCATTGTGAAGCAGATGCCACCTTTCGTGCATGACACGGAAGGCCTTCCATTCATGAAGCATGGTTGTGTCTTCAGTGCGCACCACCGGATGAACGTCATGCTGGGACACGCTATCCCTGATTTATGCCGCTTCAGCTTGGATGAGACTCCATGGTGTGGAACCGGACTAGAAAGCTGCGACAATGATTCCCGTTGCCCACCGCTATGGATCGTGCCATCCATGAAGAACACCTGGGCTGGAACCTGGAGGAGGACATGTAGCCCATCTATAACGTGTAACTGGAGTACGGTATTTGTGAACGGTAGCGGTGTGAATATATGTAGACTAGTCGTGCACAAATTTATCACATGAATTGGAGATGAACTTGTGTGGCATACTGGCATTTTTCCTTTAGAATTTATTAGTAGTAAATGTGTTATGTGTACGTGCAACTTCTATGGTTGTTGCACGGGCTCCAACACGCTCCTTGAGAAAAAAGGTGGCACAACTTTGGATATACGTGACGTGGCGGCATCATACAGTAGCATCGTTCGCTATAGTTGTAGTACACTCCTACTAGGACGACAACTCCTATAAAACCTTGCGCTTGGCTCTTTGCCTCTTCGGGAGGTTCAACAGTTCGTACTCGTGTGAACCTTGCACATGGCTCTTCGCCTCTTCGGAAGGTCCAACAATGATGATACTAAAGTACAATATGCTTCTGGTAATCTGACACCGATTGAACTGCTGCACGTACACCGCGAGGGCGAGGGCGCTGTAGTCAAAACCCTCTCCTCGTCCTGCGAACCACCGCGCGCGTGGGTGAGGGAGAGGCGTAGTAAGCAAGCTTCTCCTCGTTCGGTGAGTTGACGAGACACATCAAAGCAGTACTAGTACTAGTAGTAGTACTCCATACTGAGTCCTTTCTGATTAATATGGCTTAATTTGAAACGAGAAAAATACACTGGTGGTCAACGTATGTAACAATACGCTCTTTATGGTCACTACATATAGTTTTGCGGCGATTATACGATCACTAGCTCATCGTAGAGCACCGTATTGCACCCTACTGACCGGCCACATAGTCGACATGGCACTTTGTTGACTGGTTAAATTGTCACCTGGTTTCTGGGTCCCACCTGTCAGTTGGCAGAGCAAAGAAATTAGTTAAACAAAACTTTATGCAGGCGTGACACGAGTCCAACCCTTGCGCGCGAACCGCACTGGCTGTGTATGTGAGTGCATGCACGTGTCCTCCCTCAGTCTTCCAACAAAGAGTGTACATCGGCTATAAAACAAAGAGTGTAGTACATGATGTACATCTACACTTCCAATGCATTTAGCCTTTAATCTAAATCGATATTGATTGACTAATGCACCAACTTGTGCTGTAGGTATAGGCTACATGTCTATCCTTAATTACAACATGCAACGGCCTTCATTTAATCTTCTTATCTCAATGGTCGCATGCACAAATAAGTCTGCTACTTTTGGGCGTTAATTATGCCCTGGTCAATGTGTAAATCTCTAAAAGTACAATCTTTCACGAACGTAGGGAGTAGGTTGAGCACTTGAGTGTGAGCGTGTGTGTTGCGTCGTGTGCTGTGTGCCGCATGGGTGCGTGAGTGTTGCATGCGTCCATGTGTACGTGTGAGTGTTGCATGTTGCATGCATGCATGCATGCATTGGGCTTACTCCCTCCCATTGACATGTTCATATTTCAAGCTTTCTTTGTTCCCTCCATATGGTGATACTCCCTCTGTTCCCAAATAGTACGGAGTAAAAGCCTCCCTCTGTTTTCCCAAATACGGAGTATTTGTCTTTCTACATATTTCAACAAGTGACTAGGTTGGGAGCAAAATGAGTGAAGTGAGCGTAGAGGCATAGGGATACTGTAGAAAGGAAGTCCTCATGATCCATTATTCCACATCTCGGTCAGAGAGAACTATTCAACTAGTCTTCGAAGTGAGGTGACAATACACGCTGCAGCAGATGGGACACATAATTAATAAGCTGAACCAGCGTGTTGATGTTACTAAATCAGCCTTACCCAGTACTACCATCATGTTTGCCAGTAGAGCACGCTTCCGCAAATACGCCTACGCACCTCTGTCCTCCATTAACCACTACTAGGAAAAGGGCTATAGACAATATGCACACTAATGGCGCACCAGACATGTGGTGCGCCACTACTATATAGCAGTGGTGCACCGTGTGCTGGCGCGCCATTAGTGTGATAGACACTAATGGCGCACCACAACTCTGGTGCGCCACTACTAACAATTTTTTTTCTTTTTTTCCAAAAAATACTAATGGCGCACCGTGTGCTGGTGCGCCATTAGTGTGATAGACACTAATGGCGCACCACAAACATGGTGCGCCACTACTAACAAAATTTGTTTTTTGTTTCTTTTTTCCAAAAATACTAATGGCGCACCGTGGCACAGTGCGCCATTACTAGTGTTAACTAGTAATGGCGCACCAGTCACCCCGTGCGCCACTAGCTCTCCACCCCACATCCATCCACCCATCTAGAGAAAAGGCACCCTGCAGCACGGCCTCTCCCTCTCCCTCTCTCGCTCG
This sequence comes from Aegilops tauschii subsp. strangulata, assembly GCF_002575655.3. Lineage (NCBI taxonomy): Eukaryota > Viridiplantae > Streptophyta > Magnoliopsida > Poales > Poaceae > Aegilops > Aegilops tauschii. The sequence goes on along the minus strand of NC_053038.3, from coordinate 421,994,813 downwards.
TCTTTGCCTGGTCCCTCCCCCCACCCACGAAACCCTCACCGCCGCTGCCTACGCCGCTCGATTCCGCCGTGTTCCGGCGGCCGTCATCATCGCGCAGGACAGATCCGTGCTCTCCTGCCGCCGCTCTTCCCTTCCCTCCGGCCAGATCCGCCTCTCGCGGCCCCGTGAGCTCACCCACGACCCCTCCCCATGGCTAGGGTTTCGAGGGTGGCGTCCCCTCCAACTCCGGCGTGTCGCTGGCGACTCTGCTCCGCCCTCTTCGACGCCCACCGCAAGTCCCACAGGCGGCTCCACCTCGTGGTCGGTGCTTCTGCACCCGGTGGCTGCGGGGCGGACGCACGCGGCGGGTAAACTCCGGCGAGACGGCGGTGCACTGCATCGGCTAAAGCACCCCCATGGTGAGCCCCTCTGCACTCCTCTGTTCCCCCCTTTTCCTTGTATAATGATGCTTCATATTGCTTGATATGAATGTGATTTTGGTGAATCTTCACTTCCGCCTAGCTAGCTAAAAGAAACGTGTGTTTGTTTATGTATGCTATAACAAATCCGGTACGTGTGTGCTAGCTAAAAGAAGCAACCAAGCTAGTAGCTTAATTGATATACAGGAAACTAGCTAGATGTGCGTCCCTAACAATGTGTTCATCAGGCCGCTCTCAGGTATCATTTGAGTGCGCCAATTAGTTCGGCCAGCCTCTATGATTTATTCTCATAGTTGCTGGAGTGCTTCTATTTGTGAAAAATTCAACGCAACAAAAAAATGTTAATCAGTCCGCTCTCTCAAAGTCAAGTTTGGGTTGCTGCATATGAATGGATTTCTTTTCTCCGTTTGGGAGCTAGGTACTGGTGGAGGTGGTGTATCCATAGATAGCATACACTTGCGCATTTTTTTGAGTTCTTCTGTTGCGAATGAAGACAACCATCATGGATCTCCTGTGTTTTCAAGCAGCTTGCTTCTCCATGTATGTCTTATGCAGCATATTTATCTTGCTCCTCTTTTATTCAGTAGCAACGGAAGTTGATGAAATTTAAGTGTCGTGTTGTTCTAGAGATGCAGGGAGGGAGGGACGTCCATGGATTGGACTGCAAGGATTGGATGCAAACCAATGCACATGCGGAGGAGAGATCCAAGCCATGCCATGACCGGAATGTCCCTGCCGTGAACCCCTTCCCCTTGACATGTATAATCATGCTCAACATATGAATTTTTTTAATCTTCAATTCAGCCTAGCTAGCTGTTGTAGTACTTGCTTGCCTCCTTCCAAATGTTGCCCCAGTCTGTTGAGTTTCTTATTGCTTCAGGTAGTACTGCTATTTTTCTGCTCTGTGATTTGACGTGCATGGTTCCAGGCTCCCAGTCTACCACTTTTGTTGTTGTGATGTCGAGCTCTGCTTTCTTTATTATCACGAGTTGCAAAATTAGTAGGAAGTAAACTTTTGTTAACTTGTTGGCTGAACCAATGGAACTACTGCTATATTTGATTTGTCGCTCAACTAGTTCTGCAATGATTGTATCGAATGATGGCATGACCCTACTGTTATCATTGCAATTATCTTGGTCTTATATATGTTATTGTTCCTGTCATATAGCACATGCTACTTTCTTTATTAGTTGGCTGCTGGTTCTATTTGTTCATATGTATAAGTGCTAATGTTTCTTTGTTATCTTGTAAAGGATATAGTCATTCATTTGTATATAGCTGTAACTCTCTTATTGATCAACATATATTGATTCATCTCTTTACTGCAATTACTCTGTAGTTCATGACTTGCTCCCGTAGTGGTATAAAATTATAGTTTCTCTTTCAAGCTGGTATTGTGTTTGATATATACTAGTCTTTATCTAAATACCATGTATTGGTATTTCTTGTATAGTTTAGTACATCATCTACTTGTGGTTTAGTTATATATTGTACAGGACATAGTCCTGATGGTTGCATGTAGTGATAATTCTTTCTTTGCATTAGCTATTTCATATGTTTCACATGATTTAGATGCATGCTTATACTCCTATCTATACCAGGTGCATGTGTACCTATATACAGAATAGTACCCATGTGTAAGTGGGTGTATGTCTTCTGCTTACAGGAGATGTTTAGTAAATGTGCTATCAATGGCCTATTTCTTCTTGCAGGTTATGGACTATATCTTTCCTTGCCAATTCCCTCTCTCTTAAATCTGATTTGGACAGATGCTACACTGGTCTCTTCACTTTCTTTCTTTCTCTCCTACTCTCACTGATAAGAACAGGTGCTCCTTAATCTTGCCATGCCAATGATGGTGTCCTGAGGTTCTCATCATTACTTAACAACAGATGCTGCACTACTTACCATGTAATTCTTGAAATGTATGCTCATATGTTGTTCTGCATAAAAAATGACAGTATTGACATGTTATAAATAGTTTGTTTGTCTTTCTGTTTATTTTGTTACATTTTGCAGGGATAAAGTGAAGAAAAAGAAGAAAAGATTACTAGAAGATTAGTTTTAGGATTTTCTTTTATTTCCTTGCAATTTTCCTTTTATTGGAAACTTGTAAAGACATTGTAATATTCTTACTATAATAAAAATTATGATTCTATTTCATTTTTTTTTAAATTATTTTTCCTTATACGTTGTTTTCTGTAAATTTAGAATTTTTTATTTCCAAATACATTACTAGTGGCGCATTTAAGCTCTTATTAGTGGCGCACCTTCCTTTATTACTAGTGGCGCACCTGGAGGGAATACCGTGGAGCACCGAATGATATACTAATGGCGCACCACATGGTGCGCCATTAGTATCTGCTATACTAATGGCGCACCTGTGGTGCGCCATTAGTATTTAATACTAGTGGCGTGGTACTAGTGGCGCACCAGTAGTGCGCCATTAGTAGGCAAAACTGGTGCGCCACTAGTAGGCCTTTACCTCGTAGTGAACTGACATATGGGCCCTGTTGTGGTAGACCCACATGTCATCGGTGTAACTATTCACACTCCGAAGGACGGTATATCCTGGTAGTAGTACTAGTAGAATTGAGATTGAATGCACTTTCTTCCCCCGTCTTCCACTCTTCTTCCTCCTCTCTTCTTCTTCCTCCTCTCTTCCCCATCGTCGGCCACACACCATTTGCCCCCGCTTACTGCTCGCCCGCCCGCGCCATCTTCCTTGGTAGCTCGCGCGTACCATATCCCCCCGCTCACTGGTCGGCCACACGAGGAGAAGCTTCTTCGCTCGCCCGCCCGAATCCACTTCCCCGCTGGCTCGCAGGCATCGAAAACCCCAATGGCAGAACCGACTGACACGCAGAGCCACGATTGGAATTCCCTCCCCGATGTTCTCTTGGAGCAGATCTGTAGTCGCATGGACCTACTCAGCACCGTCCGTCTGGCCGCATGCTCGGTGTCTTTGTACCGTCTACTCGTCTGCAACCGGCCGGCTCTTTTCAAGACACCCTGCTTGCTGGTGCCCGATCCTCGCAGGTGGCCCAGACACCGACTTGACGATCCTACGGAGGTTGCCGTGGTTCCCCTCAACATACTACCACTACCCGTCTACCTGTCCTTCATGCGCGGCCACTACTGGGCAGGCATGAAGGCCAACTGGATCGTCCTCATCCACCACACCGGTAGTCCGTGGCGTCTCGTGGATATCTACACCCAGCGAGAGATCACCCTTCCATCGTTGGATACCGCCGCTATCGAGCCTCGCGGCTTGCCGGACACTCCTGCCTACTACGCACGAGACGCATCAAGCTTTTGGCTCGACCTCTGTTTGCAGAAAGTTGTAATCTGCAAAGTGCCCACACCATCAGAAGACTACATGGATTACAAGGTCATTGCCTTTTTCAACATGGGATTAGTCTATCTGGAATCCGGTCGCCATACATGGTTATGGCTCATCATCAGTCCTGTTGAGGCAACATTTCTGTCTGATGCTATAGTGCACGATGGCATCATTTACGCGGTCGACGCACAGATTGGCTGCCTATACTGGTGGAATCTATCATCGTGTAATTGTTCTATCTCATCTCATCTTTACCTTATGAATACGACTGCCTGTTCATTTGTTACAAATTTAGAATGCATAGCATGTCTATAACCACATCATTGCTATATGTTCCTCTCATTTCCTAGATTTTTATGACCATATATGTTATTGTTAGAGTTGATATGAGAACAATTGGCATCTAATGATTGTTAGAATACGTATTATGAGCATAACATCATGGTTGCTATATGTTACTCTTGTTTACAAGATTTTTATAACAACGCATGCTATTGCTTAGAGTTGATATGAGAACAGTAGTAGTAAGTGCTATGGTAGAATATGAGTAGGCGCTGTCATAGCTGTTTTCCTCTCATTGTTACATGATGTTTGAACCATGACATATTGCTAGAATATGAAAGCCATTGGCTTATTTTTTTTCACTTGGGGTATGATTATGACCACAGCATTGCAATTCTCTGTCTATGATATGTGTCACTGTTATAATAATCTTAATTCCACACATACTCTGAACATTATTGTTTATTTTTGTCCTTTTGGTCTCCAATTTGAATTGTTGCAGCAGACGCAAATGCGCTGGCCTTCATGATTCCAGGACCTGGAGTCATACCAGCCGATGGGTGGTGGTTTATCGCTCGTTCAGCTGACGGCAGTCATTTGATGCTCATTCGCACGTACCAAATTGACCAAACCATTACATCAAACCACATGCAGTACAATGCGTGGGGCGTTCGTGACATTGATGGCTATGGCCGCTTCGTGTTCGAGAAAGATCCTAGCTCCGTTGGGCTAGGCGTATTCAACTGGAGGTGGGTTTACAGCTTCGGCAACCACTCCTTGTTCCTCGGTCTCAATTATCCGATCATCCAACCAATCATCGATCATATCACCGGCGATGATTACTGTGCTATACAACTTCCATTCGCGAGGGGGGGGCTGTGTTTACACATCATTCCATGGGTTTCATGAATCACCATATCCAGAGATTCGTCGACACAGCTTGTTGCCAGATAATCTTCAGTGTGTGAAAGGCATCAAGCTTCCATGCGATGGATGGCTTTTGCAAACCCGACATGCGGCGATGTGGTTCATGCCAACAGCAAATATGCACAACTTGATTCGTGCTGATATCTAGACTGAGCCATGTATTCTGCTACTGTAGCCCGACCCTCTTTTGTTGGATATTATGTACTGTTGTTAGTATGAAGCACTCCTCTGGTTTGAAGGATAGATACCTTCCTGGGATCAAGTGCATCCTAACTCACCTGCATAGGATGTACTGATAATGATGATGGAGATGCTGTGCAGAAGCCATATATATATATATATCAGTTAGGCTTCAAGTGCGTACTTGTTAGTTCAACCTATGTATAAATTGTGACACTAAATACGACTAGTAAGTAGTACAGTAGCAGTACTAGTATACGTCGGTCAAAGTATTCATCATGTCCACACATTGAATTAACGTGACAACACGCTGCATGTGAGGTGACACAAGAATCCTCGCGGTGTGTTCGGGTATTCTAGACTTCGGATTTGGAGTACCACTTATCTGTCGAAATCTTTCATCATTCACTTAAAACACTCGATTGATCATACATTAAGTACCATATAACTGGAATTACCAATGCAAGTCGAAGAAGGATTGGCCGGTGCTACCGGCGGGCGTCAAGTTCGATCCCACGGATCAGGAGCTGATCAAGCACCTTGAGGCCAAAGTGAGTGCTGACAGCACGAGATTTCAGTCTCTCATCGATTTGTTCATACCAACCATCGACAGCAAGCACGGCATATGCTACACCCAACCTGAGAAACTTCCAGGTAAGACACCGATCGGCCGTCTACTTGCACAAACATATTCCTTTGTTTATAGCTCTATTTTTCTTTTTAGACACAGACCTGGTGAAGCAATTACAATTTCACAGTTAACAAAAAGTGAAACAAGTGACTGCAACATGCCAAAGATGTTATGAAAATGCCAACTAGGTACACTAAAACCTGTATTCCACAATACTGCTGGTATCACACTGAGTGTCCTAAGGAAGCATTTCTTCCAGCGCAATTCCAGGGCGTTCAAAAGGGGCACGTGGACGCGTCGCAAGATACAGTCGGAGTGCGGCATGCACGCGATGTGGCACAAGACCGGCAATACCTTGCCGGTGATGGTCAACGGCCGGCAAGACGGGCAGCAAAAAAGGTTCTGGTGCTACACACCAACAAGAACTTCGACCAGCAGAGGACCAACTGGGTGATGCACCGGTACCACCTCGGGGACCCGGAGCAAGAGAAGGAGCGGGAGCTGGTCCTCTGCAAGATTTTCTACCAGACGAACACTAGGGCCAGGAGTAAAAAGATTATAAGTTAGTTTGGTATTGGTAGTTCTACTACCTTGTCGTCCGCAAGTTGGTATTGTTGTTAACGATCTTTTGGTATGAACTTGCATTTGCTTCCAACCATCATGCCGTGGGTCGACGTGGATATAAAGCTGAATCATTTGTTTCGAAACTAATTTTCAGGCACCTGATTTTTATTTGCTGGGTAGCATAAGCACCCACCGTTCAAATTCCCAGTTCTCCAATTTTTTCGTAACAAGTGCATGCACTTATTATCAAGATAAAAAAACAATATCTGTGCTACATCCCAGTTATTAGTCTGTACTTGCAGAATTCTCTCGTTTATTGAGCACGTATATTGTTTTTTCAGGTCGAGCAAGTTTCAACTGGGCTGTAGACTGCCCAGGGTTGGTTTTGTTTTTAACAGGCCCAGCCCATGATGACAACGGGGCACAAAGATCCAGCAGGTATCTACTGGCCTCTGGCCTGCCAGCGTTAGTTATATTTTGTCTTACAACATCCGCAGGCAGTTTTTTTACTGAATCAAACACACAGCCCAGTTCTATTTTCCTCTTGAAACGCATGTCCTACATCCGTTTTCTAATCTCTACCTATAGTTTTACTAGTTCATATACACGTATCATTATATTGAAAAGACATAAAATTCCCTTTTCATATTTACATCCTTATTTTTGTTGTTTTTTCCCACCCAGCGCTGATTTTTTTACCACTGGTTTTCCCTTAAACCAACTCAATTGTCCCACGTCTTATTTGCTTACAAAAACAAAACGATTTTTTTGGCAAATCAATAAGTTCTTAAAAAAATGTTTATCATTTCGGGATCACAATAGTTCGCACTCCACCGAAATATGCAAAATAAGGTTGAACTTTTTGACCGTGGTCCTGGGCAGAAAATGGGCTGTAATAAATTACATAAGAATTAGCAAATGGGCTGCAAATTGTAAAAAATAGCAAATGGGCTTTATGTTGTCTGCCACAGATTTGGAGGCTGACTTGTGGGCCTACTAAGTGCATGCGTACACAAGGTTTCTGAAAAAAGAAACTTAGTCAACAATCGACTCTACCAGCGTTAGACTGTTAGATGTCAATCTAACGGCAATTGTGCTTCTTCAGTCTCTGATCTTCCTGCCCCAGCCGCCCAAAACCAGCGCCGTAGGAACCGCCTGCTCCCGCCTCCCGTGGCCGGCAGTGCTGTCGGGCAGGCCTCACGGCCCCATCATACTCGCATCCCTGGCCTGTCTATCCCTCTACTCACCCACACCTCCTGTTATTTTCCGGCGACGGCAGCCGAACCAGTCAACCCTCGTACTCTCCACCGCGTGGGCAGCCACTACCGTGTCTTCCCCGGCTCCGTGTCGTTCCCTTCGTAGGCCTCGCTGTCGTCCACCGCCCTGGTGCTCTCGGCGCGGCGTGGTCAACGATGTCCATCCAACGTCCGTAGTGCTTCTTCAACGTCTGGTCTTCTTGCCCCAGCCGCCCAAAGCAGCGCCAGTCTTGCCGCATGCTCCTGCCTCCCGTGGCCAGCTGTGCTGCCGCGGAGGCCTCACCGTCCCCATACTACTCCCACCGCTGGCCAGGCCATCCCTCCACTCACCCACTCCCCCTGTTATTCTGTGGCGACGGCAGCCTCACACCGCAACCGAACCAGTGAACCCTCGCACTCCTCTCTGCGTGGGCATCCACTACCGCGCCTTCCCCGGCTCCGGGGCGGCCCCTTCCTAGGCCTCGCCATCGTCCAGCGCCGTGGTGCTCTCGGCGTGGCCTGGTCAATGTGGTCAACGACCGACTTCCATCGGAAGAGTACTGTACGTGGAGAGGGTGACAGCTGGGTCCACGGCAGCCGCAAGGAAGTGCCTCCTTATTACGCGCAAAATAATTTTTCCTCCAGCTGACAGCACGGACCCACCGGACGGGCCACCAGTATTTCGCGGAAAAAACGTTTCCCCCCTAACAGCTGGGACCCACCGGACGGGCAACCGTATTTCGCGAAACAAACGTTAGCTCATGAAAAACATGTTCCCCCCGCTGTCAGCTCGTACCCACCGGAAGTGCCTCCTTATTACGCACAGGAAAATGAATACCCCCCTGCTAGCTGGGACCCACCATGGTGGGAGGCTGACTTGTGGGCCTACTAAGTTGACGCGGACGGAGGGCTTTGTCAACTTAGTCAACATGAACGATTCTAGCTCCAGTGACCATACGATGTCCATCCAATGACCGTAGTGCTTCTTCAACCTCTGGTCTTCTTGCTCCAGCCGCCCAAAGCAGCGCCGGTCGTGTCGCATGCTCCTGCCTCCCATGGCCGGCTGTGCTGCCGCGGAGGCCTCACCGCCCCCTACTATTCCCACCGCTGGCGAGGCCCTGCGGCGACGGCAGCCTCACACCGCAGCCGAACCAGTGAACCCTCGTACTCCTCTCCGCGCGGGCTTCCACTGCCGCGTCCTCCCCGGCTCTGCGTCGTCCCCTTCCTAGGCCTCGCCGTCGTCCACCGCCGTGGTGTTCTCCGCGCGGCATGGTCAACACGGTCAAGGAACGACTTCCATCGGAAGAGTACTGTACGTGGAGAGGCTGGCAGCTAGGTCCATGGCCACAACCTAGTTTTTTTGTGATTTTCCAAGTAAGTCGCTTTGTCAGGCCTGTTAGGCTGCAAATCTTTCAAGACGAGGAGAGCTTTCATTCAGCTGGGCGAGAAAATGGCCCATCAGTAATGAGAAATGGGCTGTACATTTTTAAAACACATCAAACCAGCAATTAGTTTCAAATATCTTTTTTTTCATCTCGAGATATTAAATTACATTAATTTTTATGCGTGGAGAATTTGTTGGATTTTATATTGATATACATTTATTTTTAAAATCAGTTTGAATGTGAGTCGAAATTTCGGGATTAAAAACAGTTCAGACCGCACCGAAATATGCAAAATTTCGTATAATTTTTAACCGTGGCCACAATAGGGGCTGTAATGCTAACAAAAAGAATATGGGCTCCAAAAAAAACCTTAATAATTAGCAAATGGGCTGTAAATTATTTGAAATAATGGCAGATGGGCTGTATGCTATTTTCCACAGATTTTAGGCTTTCCTAAAAAAAGGTTGACGCACAAGCAGTGACTGTTGGATGGCCATCCAACGGCCGTCGTGGTTCTTCAATCTGTGCTCTTCCTGCTCCAGCCGCTCAAACAAGCGCCGGCGGGACTACCTGCTCCCTCCTCCCCGCGGCCGGATCTGCTGCCGCGCAGGCCTCTCCGCCCCATCGTACTCCCATCGCTGGCCTAGCCATCCCTCTACTCACCCACACCTGCTGTTATTCTCCAGCGACGGCAGACGAACCAGTAAACCCTCGTACAGTCGTACTCCCCTCCGCGTGGGAAACAACTGCCGAGTCTTCCCTGCCTCCGTGTCGTTCCCTTCCTAGCCCTCACCGTCGTCCACCGGCCTGGTGCTCTTGGCGCGGCCTGGTCAACGTGGTCAACGACCGACATGCATATAAAGTGGACTGTACGTGGAGAGGCCGACAGCTGGGTCCATGGCCGCACGCAAGGAAATGCCTCCTTATTACGCGCAAAATAATGATTCCTCCACCTGACATCAGGGATCCACCGAAAGGGCCTCTGTATTTCACGAAAAAACATTACCGCCGCTAACAGCTCGGACCCATCAACTATATCTTCGCACGCAAGGAAGTGCCTCCTTATTACACACAAAAAAATGAATACTCCCCCTGTTAGCTGGGACCCAGTATAGTGCCAGGATGACTTGTGGGCCTACTAAGTTGACGGGGACAGAGGGCTTTGTCAACTTAGTCAATATGCATGATTCTAGCTCCAGTGACCGTACGATGTCCATCCAACGGCCGTAGTGCTTCTTCAACCTCTGGTCTTCTTGCTCCAGCCGCCCAAACCAGCGCCGGTCGTGCCTCGTGCTCCTGCCTCCCGTGGCCGGCTGCGATGCGGCGGAGGCCTCACCGCCCCTACCACTCCCACCGCTGGCCAGGCCATCCCTCTACTCACCCACACCCCCTGTTATTCTGCGGCGACGGCAGCCTCACACCGCAGCGAACCAGTGAACCCTCATACTCCTCTACGGGTGGGCATCCACTGCCGCATCTTCCCCAGCTCCGCGTCGTCCCCTTCCTAGGCCTCGCCGTCGTCCACCGCCCTGGTGCTCTCGACGCGGCGTGGTCAACGTGGTCAAGGAACCGCTTCCATCGGACGTGGACTGTACGTGGAGAGGCTGATAGCTGGGTCCACGGCCCCAGCAAGGCAGTGACTCCTTATTACGTGCAAAATAATTATTCCTCCACCTGACAGCGGGGACCCACTGGACGGGCCACCGTATTTCACGAAAAAATTGTTTCCCCCCTGACTGCTGGGACCCACCAACTACACCTTCGCACGCAAAGAAGTGCGTCCGGGCAAAAAAACAAAACGATTCGCATGCAAGGAAGTTCCTGACAGTCGGGACCCACCTGGTCGAAACGTACGTAGCATTGTCATTCTGGTCGCGAACGTGTATGAACATATATACTGGTGGATGTAGAGGCGCGCACGTGTCGTAGTAGAGGCGCGTACGTGTCGTAGTAGAGGCGCGCATGTAGCATGTACACGTACATACAACGGCCAGGGTGCAAGAAAGAAAATACGGCCACGTATGTGTACATACGGGCGGGGTCTCGAACGCCTACTCGCGCATACGTACGGCCAGGGCTCGTGTACATGGCTGGGTCGGAACGGAGAAACAACGTCGTCGTCGTGTTCATGGGGGAGGCAACGGAATGCGTCGTGTTCATGGGGAGGCAATGGAATGCGTCGTGTTCATCGGGAGGCAACGGAACGCGTGGGAGCCAACCGGCTGGGTCGGAACGGAATGCGTGGTCGTGTTCATCGGGAGGGCTTGGACGGAACAGGCGATGGAAACGAGGCCTGGCATACCGCAGAACGGAGGAAACGGACCTCCTACGGTCGAAACGGGGGTCCTGTTGATCGGGACGGGTGTGGCGTACCGCAAAATGGAGGAAACGGACCTCCTATGGTCGAAACGGGGGTCCTGTTGATCGGGAGGGGTGTGGCGTACCGCAAAACGGACGAAACAGACCTCCTACGGTCGAATCGGGGGTGCTGTTCATCGGGAGGGGTGTGGCGTACCGCAAAATGGGACTCCACGGGATACTGTTCAACTCCACCGTCGACCTCCTCCAGCCTCCACGGGCTACCGTCGACCTCCACCAGCCTCCACGGGCTCCTGTTCATCCAGCCTCCACCACACGCTACTCCACCGGCTACTGTTCAACCACCCCTCCACCGTCTACTGTTCATCCAGCCCTCCACACCACGGGATCCTGTTCAACCACCCCTCCACGGGCACCCCTCCACCGTCTACTGTTCATCCAGCCCCCCACACCACGGGATCCTGTTCAACCACCCCTCCACGGGCACCCCTCCACCGTTTACTGTTCATCCAGCCCTCCACCACACCACGGGGTCCTGTTCATCTAGAGGCAACGCCACTGCTCACTGTTCATCCAACCCCCCCCCCCCCCCCGCAACGCTCACTGTTCATCCCAGAGGCAGCATCGATCAGCTTCAGTTAGCAGTAGTAGCGAAGGAATCGCTCGATCGGGTTCAGTTAACAGCCATCGATCGATCGCACGGGTTCAGTAACGCGTAGCCTGCAGTGCAATCGCTCGGGTTTAGTTACAGCCCAACGCCTCGCTCGGGTTCAGTTAGAGCCAACGCCTCGCACACACGCGCGTACGTGTACAAGAGAAACGCGCATCGCTCGGCCCCCGACCTCCCACCGTAACCGGGAACTCCCCGAAATTTTCCTCGCCCTCGCTTCTACCACGGTTTTTTCCGTCATGGACAGCCCAAAGAATATCATGCAGCTGCGTCTCCGGCCCGCCCAGGATGAAAAGCCCATTTTCTGTCATGATTTTTTGTCATAGAAGTAGGTGCCCACCACATCTATGATGCTACCGGGTTTTGTCACAATTATCGTCATAGAAGTGTCATATGTATGACAGAAAAAAAAATCGTTCGGCCCAAAATGTCACGAATGTGTCTTTTTTTTGTAGTGTCGCCACGTGTCCCCCATGCAGGTGGCAAGCGGTGGATGCGGGAAACCGGGTCGTCGCTGATTGGGGCAGCGGGTCGGTCCCGATTCCCTGCGCCCCCGATGGCCGGATTGGTCGAGCGGGGTGGCCGAGCCGTGACCCCACCTCTTTATAAGAAGGGGGAGGGGGATGGCATCCCATATCCCTTCATCATCTGTATTCATTCACTTTGGCTCCTTTCCTCCATCTGCCATGGCTAGAGGAGGTGCCGGCCCTTCGGCGGTGGCAGCGAGAGTCGCTGCTCGACAGCGCGTCCCTCCTCCCCAAGAGCTCGCGGTGGCAGAGCCGGCCACGAGAGGAAGGGGGAGGGGGCGAGGCTGAGGTCGTCGGGGCGCTCGGGGAAGAGGGGGACGGGGCGGCGCACCGGCCTCGCCTCTGCCAGCGATGCCTCTTCCAATGGAGGGTCAGGTTGGGGAGCAGCCTCGCGAGTTCTTCATCAGGCTGCCGGCCACCACGCCGTCGTCTTCGTCTCCCTACCCCGTTCTCTCGGGAGATGGAGCTCCATCCGCCCCAGACTCTCAGGCTGCACATGAGGGGTTGCGGGAATGGCGACACGCGGGTCGACGTCGACTTCCCCGCCCCTCACGTCATGTACCTCTGTCGCGGATGGAAGACGTTTGCTCGTCCACAGCTTGACGGCGGGGCTCGTTCTCTACTTCAAGTTAATGGAGAACGGCCTGCTCTCCGTCAAGGTCTTTGGAGATCTTGGAACTCGCCTGAAGTGCTACGTGAAGAGCTCCTCTGACGATGAAGATTCCTCCTCCAGCGGGAGTGATGAGGAGGACAGCGGCAGCGACGACGAGGGCGTCGAGCGGCGGGATGCCGACCTCGACTCCGACTGACCGCGCCACCCCTCCCTCGGCCACACGCCCTGCCGAGGGCCTTCCTAGTCAAGCTCTCCATCGGCGCGTTCCCCGTCGACTTCTTGGGTGGCCGGCGTAGGAGGGCCGGGGAAGGCGAAGAAGGTGGGTGGCGGCCGTCAAGTCGGAGTACGCGGGCACCGACGCCTTTGTCATGTATTGCCGGCGCACTGCCTCATCTTCCATCTTCCCTCTCGGCACCGAGGTGTTCTCTCGGTGGCTTCCGCTCCTCGTACCTTGCCTAGGAGCTCTTTTTACCCTCCCGCTGTCTTGTTCCACCTTCTGAGGAGAGGGACAGGAAAGGAATTATAGGCAACTTATCTCTTTTTAGTTTGTAAGCCTGCGGGCACTTGTTAATTTTAAGACTTGTAATCCCCTTGCTCATGTTTTTTATTCCGAATGAATTGTACCTGTATGGGATGTTTTTAATGAAAAAGGGTGCTTGCCGGGTTCTTTGTGCGTGAGCGAGGCCCATGCCAAGGAATGAATCCTTGTTATTTTTAAGATAAACATCGTCGCCCGGCAATAGGCCTTGGCGTCCCCTTACTTCAGTCGACCATTCTCACGCTCTCGCCGGAGGCAGGGCGAAGTAGAGTTAGGCCCTTCGTTTATTTCCGTACAACCGCGACTACGACCCGGCTTCGACCCAAGGATTTGGGCATAGGAAAAAGTGGGAGCAGGGTGGTCTAGGAGCAAAACGAGGTTTCATACGTCCCAACTTCATATGGAAATGCATAATAGAGGATAAAAGACTTATCTGAATCTGCAGCCCCCGACAGCCTTGGCTTGCCGTGGTTGGATTCTTGTATCGGTAGCCCCCGGCAATCCTTGGCTTGCTGAGGCCGGAGCGCCGGCCCGTTCTCTTTCTTCCAAACAGCTCAGCAGAAGCGTCCACGTACCCTGCGAACCAAAGAGGATGGAAAGGAACCGAGAAACATGCACTCGACCTCTATGCTAGGGGTTCGCCGCCGCTAAGCACTATCAACCCTAACCGAGGGAGAGACTTGACCTAGCATGCACGCTAAAACTTAGGGCGCTAGCGCTTCATTTATTTATGCTCAGGGTCTGCGCCTGGCTTTGTACAAAGGGTTACATGCCTCGTCGGCAAGGCTTGTACAAAAGGTGGGTTGTCGGGGGGCCTGGCAACTGCGCCTTATGGGTAAAACATATGAAGATGTTCGATGTTCCTGGAGTTGCTCGCTGGAATAACATCTTCGGTCTCCAGGCGGACTGCGCCAGGCCTGGTGACTCATATTACCTGATAAGGGCCTTCCCACCTCGGCGTCAACTTGTTGGAATTCTTGGCCGACTGAACGCGCCAAAGAACAACGTCGCCTTCCTCAATGCTTCGGGCATGAACCTTGCGGCTATGATAGCGGCGCAAGGCTTACTGGTAGTGCGCTGCTCTCACAGCCGCCCGAAGACGATCTTCCTCGAGGAGCGTTGCGTCATCTTGCCGCAATTTATCTTGCTCAAGCTCGTCATAAGCGAGCACTCGAGGTGAACCATATGTGAGTTCCGTGGGGAGAACTGCTTCTGCCCCGTATACCAGGGCAAAGGGTGTCTGGCCGGTGGCTCGATTTGGCGTCGTTCTGATCGACCAAAGAACCGCCGACAACTCATCAATCCAGCGCCTACCGCTCTGGTGTAGCCTGTCAAAACTCTTGGTCCTTAGGCCTCGCAGTACTTCAGCATTTGCCCTCTCCGCCTGGCTGTTGCTCCGTGGGTGTGCCACGGAAGCGAAAAAGACCATGCTGCCGAGGTCCTGAATGTATTACATGAAGGAGTGGCTTGTGAACTGCGTGCCGTTGTCAGTGATGACTCTGTTTGGCACACCAAAACGGCAGACTAGCCCCTTGAAGAACTTGACGGCTGACTGTGCGGTCACCTTCCTCACTGCTTTCACCTGAAGGAAATATGCCCTAGAGGCAATAATAAAGTTATTATTTATTTCCTTATATCATGATAAATGTTTATTATTCATGCTAGAATTGTATTAACTGGAAACTAGATACATGTGTGAATATATAGACAAACAGAGTGTCACTAGTATGCCTCTACTTGACTAGCTCGTTGATCAAAGATGGATATGTTTCCTAGCCATAGACATGAGTTGTCATTTGATTAACGGGATCAAATCATTAGGAGAATGATGTCATTGACTTGACCCATTCCGTTAGCTTAGCACTCGATCGTTTAGTATGTTGCTATTGCTTTCTTCATGACTTATACATGTTCCTATGACTATGAGATTATGCAACTCCCATTTACCGGAGGAACACTTTGTGTGCTACCAAACGTCACAACGTAACTGGGTGATTATAAAGGTGCTCTACAGGTGTCTCCGAAGGTACTTGTTGGGTTGGCGTATTTCGAGATTGGGATTTGTCACTCCGATTGTCGGAGAGGTATCTCTGGGCCCACTCAGTAATACACATCACTATAAGCCTTACAAGCATTGTGACTAATGAGTTAGTTGCGGGATGATGTATTACGGAACGAGTAAAGAGACTTGCCGGTAACGAGATTGAACTAGGTATCGAGATACAGACGATCGAATCTCGGGCAAGTAACATACCGATGACAAAGGGAACAACGTATGTTGTTATGCGGTCTGACCGATAAAGATCTTCATAGAATATGTAGGAACCAATATGAGCATCCAGGTTCCGCTATTGGTTATTGACCGGAGAGGTGTCTCGGTCATGTCTACATAGTTCTCGAACCCGTAGGGTCCTCACGCTTAACGTTATGATGATGGTTATATTATGAGTTTATGTGTTTTGATGTACCGAAGGAGTTCGGAGTCCCAGATGAGATCGGGGACATGACGAGGAGTCTCGAAATGGCCGAGACGTAAAGATCGATATATTGGACGACTATATTCGGACTTCGGAAAGGTTCCGAGTGATTCGGGTATTTTTCGGAGTACCGGAGAGTTACGGGAATTCGTATTGGGCCTTAATGGGCCATACGGGAAAGGAGAGAAAGGCCCCAAAGGGTGGCCGCACCCCTCCCCATGGACTAGTCCGAATTGGACTAGGAAAGGGGGGCGCCCCCTTCCTTCTTTCTCCTTCTCCCTTCCCTTCTCCTATTCCAACAAGGAAAGGAGGAGTCCTACTCCCGGTGGGAGTAGGACTCCCCCCTTGGTGCGCCCTCCTCCATGGCCGGCGGCCTCCCCCTTGCTCCTTTATATTCGGGGGCAGGGGGGCACCCCATAGATACAACAATTGATCTATTGATCTCTTAGCCGTGTGCGGTGCCCCCTCCACCATATTACACCTCGATAATATCGTAGCGGTGCTTAGGCGAAGCCCTGCGTCGGTAGAACATCATCATCGTCACCACGCCGTCGTGCCGACAAAACTCTCCCTCAACACTCGGCTGGATCGGAGTTCGAGGGATGTCATCGAGCTGAACGTGTGCTGAACTCGGAGGTGCCGTACGTTCGGTACTTGATCGGTCGGATCGTGAAGACGTACGACTACATCAACCGCGTTGTGTTAACGCTTCCACTTTCGGTCTACAAGGGTACGTAGACAATACTCTCCCCTCTCGTTGCTATGCATCACCATGATCTTGCGTGTGCGTAGGAATTTTTTTGAAATTACTACGTTCCCCAACAGTGGCATCCGAGCCTGGTTTTATGTGTTGATGTTATATGCACGAGTAGAACACAAGTGAGTTGTGGGCGATATAAGTCATACTGCTTACCAGCATGTCATACTTTGGTTCGGCGGTATTGTGAGATGAAGCGGCCTGGACCGACATTACGCGTACGCTTACGTGAGACTGGTTTCACCGTTGCGAGCACTCGATGCTTAAAGGTGACTGGCGGGTGTCTGTCTCTCTCACTTTAGTTGAACCGAGTGTGGCTACGCCCGGTCCTTGCGAAGGTTAAAACAGCACCAACTTGACAAACTATCGTTGTGGTTTTGATGCGTAGGTAAGAACGGTTCTTCCTAAGCCCGTAGCAGCCATGTAAAACTTGCAACAACAAATTAGAGGACGTCTAACTTGTTTTTGCAAGGCATGTTGTGGTGTGATATGGTCAAGACATGATGCTATATTTTATTGTATGAGATGATCATGTTTTGTAACCGAGTTATCGGCAACTATCAGGAACCATATGGTTGTCGCTTTATTGTATGAAATGCAATCGCCATGTAATTGTTTTACATTATCACTAAGCGGTAGCTATAGTCGTAAAAGCAATAGTTGGCGAGACGACAACGACGCTACGATGGAGATCAAGGTGTCGCGCCGGTGACGATGGTGATCATGACGATGCTTCGGAGATGGAGATCACAAGCACAAGATGATGATGGCCATATCATATAACTTATATTGATTGCATGTGATGTTTATCTTTTATGCATCTTATCTTGCTTTGATTGACGGTAGCATTATAAGATGATCTCTCACTAAAATTTCAAGATAAAAGTGTTCTCCCTGAGTATGCACCGTTGCGAAAGTTCTTCGTGCTAAGACACCACGTGATGATCGGGTGTGATAGGCTCTACGTTCAAATACAACGGGTGCAAAACAGTTGCACACGCGGAATACTCAGGTCAAACTTGACGAGCCTAGCAGATGCAGATATGGCCTCGGAACACTGAGACCGAAAGGTCGAGCGTGAATCATATAGTAGATATGATCAACATAGTGATGTTCACCATTGAAACTACTCCATCTCACGTGATGATCGGACATGGTTTAGTTGATATGGATCACGTGATCACTTAGAGGATTAGAGAGATGTCTATCTAAGTGGGAGTTCTTAAGTAATATGATTAAATGAACTTGACTTTATCATGAACTTAGTCCTGATAGTATTTTGCAAATTATGTTGTAGACCAATAGCTCGCGTTGTTGCTTCCCTATGTTTATTTTGATATGTTCCTAGAGAAAAATTATGTTGAAAGATGTTAGTAGCAATGATGTGGATTGGATCCATAATCTGAGGATTATCCTCATTGCTGCACAGAAGAATTATGTCCTTGATGCACCGCTAGGTGACAGACCTATTGCAGGAGCAGATGCAGACGTTATGAACGTTTGGCTAGCTCAATATGATGACTACATGATAGTTTAGTGCACCATGCTTAACGGCTTAGAATCGGGACTTCAAAGACGTTTTGAACGTCATGGACCATATGAGATGTTCCAGGAGTTGAAGTTAATATTTCAAGCAAATACCTGAGTTGAGAGATATGAAGTCTCCAACAAGTTCTATAGCTAAAAGATGGAGGAGAATAGCTCAAGCAGTGAGCATGTGCTCAGATTGTCTGGGTACTACAATCGCTTGAATCAAGTGGGAGTTAATCTTCTAGATAAAATAGTGATTGACAGAATTCTCTAGTCACCATCACCAAGTTAGTAGAACTTCGTGATGAACTATAGTATGCAAGGGACGACGGAAGTAATTCCCGAGCTCTTCGTGATGCTGAAATCGACGAAGGTAGAAATCAAGAAAAACATCAAGTGTTGATGGTTGACGAGACCACTAGTTTCAAGAAAAGGGCAAAGGGAAGAAGGGGAACTTCAAGAAAAACGGCAAGCAAGTTGCTGCTCAAGTGAAGAAGCCTAAGTGTGGTCCTAAGCCTGAGACTAAGTGCTTCTACTGCAAAGGGACTGGTCACTGGAAGCGGAACTACGCCAACTATTTGGTGGATAAGAAGGATGGCAAAGTGAACAAAGGTATATTGGATATACATGTTATTGATGTGTACTTTACTAGTGTTTATAGCAACCCCTCGGTATTTGATACTGGTTCAGTTGCTAAGAGTAGTAACTCGAAACGGGAGTTGCAGAATAAACAAAGACTAGTAAAAGGTGAGGCGACGATGTGTGTTGGAAGTAGTTCCAAGATTGATATGATCATCATCGCACACTCCCTATACTTTCGGAATTAGTGTTGAAACTAAATAAGTGTTATTTGGTGTTTGCGTTGAGCATGAATATGATTTGATCATGTTTGTTGCAATATGGTTATTCATTTAAATTAGAGAATAATTGTTGTTCTGTTTAAATGAATAAAACCTTCTATGGTCATACACCCAATAAAATGGTTTGTTGGATCTCGATCGTAGTGATACACATATTCATAATAATGAAGCCAAAAGATGCAAAGTAAATAATGATAGTGCAACTTATTTGTGGCACTGCCGTTTAGGTCATATTGGTGTAAAGCGCATGAAGAAACTCCATACTGATGGGATTTTGGAATCACTTGATTATGAATCACTTGATGCTTGCGAACCGTGCCTCATGGGCAAGATGACTAAAACGCTGTTCTCCGAAACTATGGAGAGAGCAGCAGATTTGTTGGAAGTCATACATACAGATGTATGTGGTCCAATGAATATTGAGGCTCATGGCGGATATCATTATTTTCTCACCTTCACAGATGATTTGAGAAGATATGGGAATATCTACTTAATGAAACATAAGGCTGAAACATTTGAAAAGTTCATATAATTTCAGAGTGAAGGGGAAAATCATCGTAACAAGAAAAATAAAGTTTCTATGATCTGATCGTAGAGAGGAGTATTTGAGTTACGAGTTTGGCCTTCAGTTAAAACAATGTGAAATAGTTTCACTACTCACGCCACCTGGAACACCACAGTGTAATGGTGTGTCCGAACATCGTAACCGTACTTTATTAGATATCGTGCGATATATGATGTCTCTTACCGATCTACCACTAACGTTTTGGGGTTATGCATTAGAGACAGCTGCATTCACGTTAAATAGGGTACCATCTAAATCCGTTGCGACGACATCTTATGAACTGTGGTTTGGCAAGAAACCAAAGTTGTCGTTTCTTAAAGTTTGGGGTTGCGATGCTTATGTGAAAAAGTTTCATCCTGATAAGATCAAACCCAAATCGGAGAAATGTGTCTTCATAGGATACCCAAAGGAGACAGTTGGGTACACCTTCTATCACAGATCCGAAGGCA
Organism: Aegilops tauschii subsp. strangulata; assembly: GCF_002575655.3. Lineage (NCBI taxonomy): Eukaryota > Viridiplantae > Streptophyta > Magnoliopsida > Poales > Poaceae > Aegilops > Aegilops tauschii. Next base: position 421,974,542 of record NC_053038.3, on the reverse strand, counting down.
AGACATTCGTTGCTAAGAATGGATCCTTTCTAGAGAAGGAGTTTCTCTCGAAAGAAGTGAGTGGGAGGAAAGTAGAACTTGATGAGGTAATTGTACCTGCTCCCTTATTGGAAAGTAGTTCATCGCAGAAACCAATTTCTGTGACGCCTATACCAATTAGTGAGGAAGTTAATGATGATGACCATGGAACTTCAGATCAAGTTATTACTAAACCTCGTAGGTCAACCAGAGTAAGATCCGCACCAGAGTGGTACGATAATCCTGTTCTGGAGGTTATGTTACTAGACCATGACCAACCTACGAACAACGAAGAAGCAATGGTGAGCCCAGATTCCGCAAAATGGCTTGAGGCCATGAAATCTGAGATGAGATCCATGTATGAGAACAAAGTATGGACTTTGATTGACTTGCCCAATGATCGGCGAGCCATTGAGATTAAATGGATCTTCAAGAGGAAGACGGACACTGATAATGGTGTTACTATCTACAAAGCTAGAATTGTTGCAAAAAGGTTTTCGACAAGTTCAATGTGTTGACTACGATGAGAGTTTCTCACTCGTATCTATGCTTAAGTCTGTCTGAATCATGTTAGCAATTGCCGCATTTTATGAAATATGGCAAATGGATAAACAAAACTGCATTCCTTAATGGATTTATTAAAGAAGAGTTGTATATGATGCAACCAGGAGATTTTGTCAAATCCTAAATGTGCTAACACAATATGCAAGCTCCAGCGATCCATCTATGGACTGGTGCAAGCATCTCGGAGTTGGAATATACGCTTTGATAAGTTGATCAAAGGATATAGTTTTATACAGACTTGCGGTGAAGCCTGTATTTACAAGAAAGTGAGTGGGAGCACTACAGCATTTCTGATAAGTATATGTGAATGACATACTGATGATCGGAAATAATGTAGAATTATTCTGCAAAGCATAAAGGAGTGTTTGAAAGGAGTTTTTCAAAGAAAGACCTGGGTGAAGCTGCTTACATATTGAGCATCAAGATCTATAGAGATAGATCAAGACGCTTGATAAGTTTTTTCAATGAGGACATACCTTAATAAGATTTTGAAGTAGTTCAAAATAGAACAGTCAAAGAAAGAGTTCTTGCCTGTGTTACAAGGTGTGAAATTGAGTAAGATTCAAAGCCCGACCACGGCAGAAGATAGAAAAAGAATGAATGTCATTCCCTATGCCTCGGCCATAGGTTCCATAAAGTATGCCATGCTGTGTACCAGATCTATTGTATACCCTACACTGATTTTGGCAAGGGAGTACAATAGTGATCTAGGAGTAGATCACTGGACAGCGGTCAAAATTATCCTTACTGGAATAAGGATATGTTTCTCGATTATGGAAGTGACAAAAGGTTCGTCGTAAAGGGTTACGTCGATGCAAGTTTTGACACTAATCTAGATGACTCTAAGTCTCGGTCTAGATACATATTAAAAGTGGGAGCAATTAGCTAGAGTAGCTCCGTGCAGAGCATTGTAGACATAGAAATTTGCAAAATATTTACGGATCTGAATGTGTCAGACCCGTTGACTAAAATTATCTCACAAGCAAAACATGATCACACCTTAGTACTCTTTGGGTGTTAATCACATAAGCGATGTGAACTAGATTACTGACTCTAGTAAACCCTTTGGGTGTTGGTCACATGACGATGTGAACTATGGGTGTTAATCACATGGTGATGTGAACTATTGATGTTAAATCACACGGCGATGTGAACTAGATTATTGACTCTAGTGCAAGTCGGAGACTGAAGGAAATATGCCCTAGAGGCAATAATAAAGTTTTTATTTATTTCCTTATATCATGATAAATGTTTATTATTCATGCCAGAATTGTATTAACTGGAAACTTGATACATGTGTGAATATATAGATAAACAGTGTCACTAGTATGCCTCTACTTGACTATCTCGTTGATCAAAGATGGTTATGTTTCCTAGCCATAGACATGAGTTGTCATTTGCTTAACGGGATCACATCATTAGGAGAATGATGTGATTGACTTGACCCATTCCGTTAGCTTAGCACTCGATCGTTTAGTATGTTGCTATTGCTTTCTTCATGACTTATACATGTTCCTATGACTATGAGATTATGCAACTCCCGTTTACCAGAGGAACACTTTGTGTGCTACAAAACGTCACAACGTAACTGGGTGATTACTAAGGTGCTCTACAGGTGTCTCCGAAGGTACTTGTTGGGTTGGCGTATTTCGAGATTGGGATTTGTCACTCCGATTGTTGGAGAGGTATCTCTGGGCCCACTCAGTAATACACATCACTATAAGCCTTGCAAGCATTGTGACTAATGAGTTAGTTGCGGGATGATGTATTACGGGACGAGTAAGAGACTTGCCGGTAACGAGATTGAACTAGGAATCGAGATACCGACGATCGAATCTCGGGCAAGTAACATACCGATGACAAAGGGAACAACGTATGTTGTTATGCGGTCTGACCGATAAAGATCTTCGTAGAATATGTAGGAACCAATATGAGCATCCAGGTTCCGCTATTGGTTATTGACCGGAGAGGTGTCTCGGTCATGTCTACATAGTTCTTGAACCCATACGGTCCGCACGCTTAACGTTACGATGACGGTTATATTATGAGTTTATGTGTTTTGATGTACCGAAGGAGTTCGGAGTACCGGATGAGATCGGGGACATGACGAGGAGTCTCGAAGTGGCCGAGACGTAAAGATCGATATACTGGACGACTATATTCGGACTTCGGAAAGGTTCCGAGTGATTCCGGTATTTTTCGGAGTACCGGAGAGTTACGGGAATTCGTATTGGGCCTTAATGGGCCATACGGGAAAGGAGAGAAAGGCCCCAAAGGGTGGCCGCACCCCTCCCCATGGACTAGTCCGAATTGGACTAGGGAAGGGGGGCGCCCCCTTCCTTCTTTCTCCTTCTCCCTTCCCTTCTCCTATTCCAACATGGAAAGGAGGAGTCCTACTCCCGGTGGGAGTAGGACTCCCCCCTTGAAGCGCCCTCCTCCTTGGCCGGCGGCCTCCCCCTTGCTCCTTTATATACGGGGGTAGGGGGGCACCCCATAGATACAACAATTGATCTATTGATCTCTTAGCCGTGTGCGGTGCCCCCCTCCACCATATTACACCTCGATAATATCGTAGCGGTGCTTAGGCGAAGCCCTGCGTCAGTTGAACATCATCATCGTCACCACGCCGTCGTGCTGACGAAACTCTCCCTCAACACTCGGCTGGATCGGAGTTCGAGGGACGTCATCAAGCTGAACGTGTGCTGAACTCGGAGGTGCCGTACGTTCGGTACTTGATCGGTCGGATCGTGAAGACGTACGACTACATCAACCGCGTTGTGTTAACGCTTCCGCTTTCGGTCTACGAGGGTACGTAGACAATACTCTCCCCTCTCGTTGCTATGCATCACCATGATCTTGCGTGTGCATACGAATTTTTTTGAAATTACTACGTTCCCAACATCACCTCCGGCCACTTTTGTGAACTTGTTGATGCAACGTACAAGTACTAAAAGCCCCCGACAGCGCGGGGGAAAGGGCCCAGTATGTCGAGCCCCAAGACCGAAAATGGACAGGAGAGAGGAGTTGTTTGAAGGGCTTGAGCTAGTTGATGAATCTTCTTCGAATGGAACTGACACGCTTCACACTTGGTTACTAGTGCCGTTGCATCCTGGAGGGCAGTGGGCCAGAAGAAACCTTGCCGGTACGCCTTGCCGGGAAGGGCCCTCGACCCGATGTGGGAGCCACATATGCCTCCGTGTATCTCCGCCAACAGCTCCATGCCTTCTTTCCGGGGAATGCACTTCAATTTCACATCATTCG